>NW_027286069.1:42863445-43280945 GCF_022747635.1 Hetaerina americana | reverse complement strand
ATAATATGAAAAACCTGCAAAATATACTGCATGTAACTGATTTTATAATAATTGTGTGGCAAAGGGGATTAACGCATTTGAACTTAGGAACTTTCAAATTTACAAACCTCATGGCATCATAGTCATACACATGAATTCACAGAGACAAGATGAAAAAAGGAGTCTAAAATTTTTTGTCTCAGGCACAAGTTTATCGCATTTACTCAAATGTAGTAACTTTGAATTCTAAAGAGGTAACTTTCTAATTCTACATTAACTTTAATAAAACACAACCTATGTTTTGAAAAATCTGCAGAGGACATGTCTTTGATAGAAACTACTTGATGATGACGTCTAACATTGAAATCTAGGTCGTATTTAAATAAAGTTTTTTTGGAATTATTAAGTTGCTTCTTTCAGTTTAATATGTGCCTAAAATTGTTCAGGGGATATCAAATACGTGTTTAATGGTTTAAATTCCAAAAAGTATTTTTTCATGCATATATTCAGTACATGCATGCATATATTCAGTACTTCAGCATTTGAATAAATTAAAAATTATGTAAAACCATTACAAAAAGAAAAGTATGCAAAAAAATATTTATCAGTCTTCAGAATTTTTCAAACATGACATCTGCAACGATGACAAAATTACAAATTTCTATAAAACAAGTATCCATGCATTCAGTGAGTCCCAACACAGAGACGCTCAATATTCCTTGCATATATTGTATTTCCTTCAAAGCTCTGTAGCAGCAGAAATACCAACAGCTGGTTTCTCAAAGTTACACGTCAAATTACAAATTCTTGTAATTTGTACACATGATGTGACTGGCACAACACCTGCTACTTGTCTACATTACACTGTATGCAAATTTGAAAGTGTTACATTAAATTAGAACTGTTTTCTCAGGATCCAGCAATACAATTATAGCTCAGAGAAATCGGTACCTATTATCTCCAAAATGATGCATCCCAAAACGAAAAATTTATCATACCTTGTGTACTTCACGTTGCTGTTGCCAATTTTGATAAAAATAGATATATTAGCTATCCAACTTCTAATGCTGAAATTGAAATATAATAATATACATAATTAAGCCATTTTAAACCAACCAACCAACCGACCATTGCCAACACCTAGACACTTGAAGATTGGGTTGGTGAGGTTGCTAGTGTACTGGCTTCCAACTGAGCTTCTGAGTTTGAATCCTGGCAGTGGCAGATAGTTCCAAGGTATACCAGTCCCTACTTGGAGTGCCATGTGGAGAGCATTGCAAGTAGAGTAAGCCATCTATCAGATTGGATGCTAGGTCCCCTTTTTGTTAAAGGTAGACTATGGGGTCTCTCTCCACCTTTCCCCCGTTCCCTGAAAATCCTACCTCAACCAAATTATCCACCTATCCCCAATGGTGCAAATCCTCTCAGTTGATGGTCACCCCCCCCCCAACTAAGTACTACAATCTATTAACGTTTTGGTGGTCCCCTACAGAGATAATGCTATTCTGGCAGCAGTGGATGCATGCAACACCACCTCACCTAGGATATCACACAGGATTTATGCAAAGATGTTTATCAGGAGACAAAACTTATCCTTAGCAAACATGACATGCTAACAAGGGGAAAGAGTAAAACCTGGGAAAATGCTATGAAAGGACTTATACTTCTAGATTGAAAAAGAGGAGTTAATTGCTCGTGAAATAAACAAGGAAATTCAAATTTCCCTCTCACCTTTTCTGCTAATTATTTCAGTTATCTCCATGATACTTTCTTTCTCCGCGAAGAAACCTACCATTTAAGGGCCATAAAATGCACAAACAATAAATATATTGATAAGTGAAGCTCAAGATTGAAATTAGTTGCTAAAATTTTCCATGACTCCATTTCAACAACTTATAAAACAAAGAACTGTTAATGGGAGTGTAGTTAATATGAATGGTGTCATGATATTAATGCATGGCCCAAAGAATAATGCTTATGACAGAGAATGTAATTATCTATCACAATGAAATAAGTCTCTTAGGGAAAAATGAGTGGAAAGAAGAAAAGAATACATAACCAATTATACAGAAGGTAATAATAATGGCACAACATTGATCAACTTGACCTTTTACCCTGAATTCTTATTTTATACACGGAGATTACTATTACTATCCCTGATTCCTATTTATACTCTTTATCAAAGAATTATGAGCTAAGGAAGAGTTATAAGCCAAGAGAAGAATTATGAGCCAAGGTTTTCATTGAAGAAATGAGAACCTTGGCTCCCCCCAGTTTGGCATGCACCAATTAATGTATGTTTGATTAAATGTTTCACTCAATAATCACTGAATAATCCTTATTCAACAAAGGTCCGAGATGGGCAATATAAATATTTAGCTCCAAAGTAAAAAATTAGACATGATACCAATTTGATGATGTTCTGACATGTATATCATTTCTCTATTATGTCATATCACAAAAGCATACAGCCTTTCACCCATTAGCCAACATTCATTTATTAATTACACAATTTTGGAAAAAAATTATTCTTTCTCTTAAGATAGGCCTACTTCAGATGTCCGAAGCAACTGAAGCAATAGGAGAAATAATGTTAATCAATGATGATTAATTATAATGATAATAAATATTAATGATGACATACCTATTTAAGGCAAGGCTTAAGAATAAAATTAGTGACAGCAATGCAGTACAATTGTAATTATTAAGAAAAAAAAGCTAAAATAGGTATACGTTTGGCTACAATGTGAATTAAATTGATGAATAGCTCTTCGTTCTAAGTCTTTATTGTCTCAAATTTGAGGCCACACAACAGAGACCATAACACCTTTACTGTTTACTCCTATTTTTGCAGTACACATGAATATCAAGCAAGAATACCAATTGTTTGAGGCACAGTTATTTCGTCATGTCCACTGCACTATTTATAAGATTCTGAACTCATACTGCACCATTCTGACCATAATTATTTCAGTACAATTAGCATTCAGTTTATTTTCATGTCTTATAAGAGACTATTTTTGTGAAAAATACTTTTATATTTTCTACTGTAAAATTAAAGAGAAGATTGTAACAATCATAATAAAAAATTTCAGATATTGGATATTATTTTTTAGACTGACAAATGCTCTGAGAGACTAATTGAAGAAAAACCATTAAAATGGAATGAGACATGTCAACAGCTAAGGGTAGCAACAGAAATGCTATTGACTCCTCGACTTTTCTCAATTTTGGAGACCGATTTGATTTGCCCATTCCTCCATTTTCTCATCTTGCATAGAAAGCTCCAGAAAAGGAAATTTCAGAGAAAACATACTGATTGATCTAATTAAATGCTTGAAGATATTCCAACTAAATATTCATTAATTAATAGAGTTATAAATTGCATTTTGAATAATTATTCAAAATGTAAAATAACTTCATGGATTCAAACTATGTACTGTTTCAATTAGAAGAAAAAACCATTACATAAGTGTACATTAATCAACCTTAAGTTTAATTTTATAGGGGAGGGTAAAGCTCAACCATTACTAAGTCCAACTGTATGTGAACTTCACGTATCAGGGTAAGACACCAGCTCCTTTCCCTGGACTGCTTGTGGCTACCCAGGAAGAATTCTAACCCAAAATAGCATTAAGCTTGGATGAAACTGATGGTGCCCAGAGGTGTCACCATGAATTGAACTAGAGCTCTCTGGTCAGTAGGGTCCAACCACTGGAATACAATGCTCTTCATAAGGCATGATAAATCATAAATAAAAATCGCATTAAAATCAAATTAGCTATCTCAGAAAATTTAAAACATACTCTACTACTCATTATTTATCAGTAGAAATTTATTATTGATAAAGATGGCATAATTAGGTTTTAAGCTCCATTGCCTCTAAAAACCCATAGTGATATAAAGTTACTATTCCCAACTGAGGCACAGTATATTCTCAGGAATTTATGTAATCACTATGTCCATTACTGCATTATCTGTTCCATTGGTCATTATTTAACTTTCAGAAACTAATGTAACCTTAAAACTTTTTACCCTGCTCTGATTCTTAGGTTTAGTTAGTCTGTGGTCACTTTTCAGTTACAGTCATGTTGCACAAAGTACAACAAAAAGGGCTATTACTTGAGATGACTTTTATTGAAGCATAGCTCATTACATAAAATTTTAATGATCATCAGATTTTGAAAAATTAAATTAATTGGGAATAACAATTAAGGGCGATTCAACAATTACAAGAAAGTCCAATTAATTTGTTTAGAGCCACGCACATAAGGCATAGTAATATAAAACATCTTTCAGGCTACCATAGCTGGATGGATCCTTTCACCAAGTCCAATATCAGTCAAGATCACCTAAGAAATTCCTGACAGTCAAAGAGGGTGGTCACAGCCATCTTAATGAGGCAGGGAAGAGGGTATATCAAAAGTGGATTAAAAATTAACAGATCCAGCAATAATTTAGTGAAGCGTGAGGATTTCTACGAAGTGCAAATTTCATTTCTTATTGATGAACTCATAAACCAGGCCCAACAAAAATAATTACATATAGTACTCATACAGGATAAAACCCACTGGTGGTTGAGCCCTGGCAAATTTATTTACTCGAAGAATAAAACTGTGGTGCTCATGGTAACTTATTGAAATCTATACTTAGCAGCCTATTTCCAAGTTCTTATACCAACTGAGATTAAATGCATGTTCCTTGAATAAATATGCTATCTATTTAATGTGAGAAGCAAACATTATCGCAAGTTTCACATTAGTGCAGTAGGGAAGAATTCTTTATTACGTACTTGGGCTAAGAGTAAATGACAATTTTCAACACTTGTATCAACACAGTAAATCCTCATAATAAAAAAGTATTAATTATTCAAATGAATTATTATTATGAACAAAATGTTTGCCTTCATAACAATTTGATCACCAAGTATTATAAAAATTTCTACAAATGCAAATTGTTACGTATAAAAAAAGAATAATTCTTGGTCCCTTCCAGTTCGTACTAATGAGAGTTCACTGTAATTTATTTTTAAATGATTTTCCCTAAGTAAATATTATATATGTAACCCAAAGAGTTGAAGAAAATAATCAGTGAATACTACCAATTTATTGTTCTAAAATATATCATTCCTCCAGCCTTCAGATGTTCACTAATTTCAAGGTAGGTTGTTTACCAGACTTAAAAATTCCTACAATATCAATACTGTGACCAAAAGTATACTGACTATCAGTGATAAGTTTTAAGGAAATTTCAGCTGAAAATCATAACTTTAATATGCTCATTATTTTATGCATTGATGCAAGATCATTAATACTGCAGGCATGAAAAATAAGAAATACAGGTGGAATAAACTTCATTTAAAAAAGTGACTCAGGAGAATGTTATTATATAACAAAATATTTTTTTTAACCCTCAGCTACTGCACAACATTATTAATTAATTCAAAATTGTTACATAATAATTAAAATGTGTAATTAATATGTGCTTGAAATAAACTGAACCTGGCTGCATGGGGTATGGACTATAAAGATCCTCGGAGGCAGAGAGGCCATATCACATACTTCAACTTGAATAATATGCATGGAATGCAACTAATATGTGCTTTAGGATTTTAACTGATTATTAAACTATCAAAAGGTTAAAACTATATTTTTATTGTTCCAATGCTAATCCAGCTTGTAAAGAAATCAAATTCACTCTAAAAGCCAAATTTTATGAAACTATAATAGATTTTGGTAGAATAAGGTTTGCTGATAATATGAAAGAGATGGCTTTCAGCAGACTCAATAGCCCACTTTTCATATTAACCAAGGTTTTATTGCTCTCATTTTAAATTAAATTGATGGAAGCATTATCAAAATGATGGGAATTGATTAAGAATAGTCAGTTCAAAAAGCTCAATTTTCAGTCAAAATCATTCTTTCATTCATTTCAGATGTACATAGTGCATTTGTTGATGAAAAAAGTCCAAGGCAAAAGTTGAACAAAGCTACTTTAAATAGCCAAATCCTTCACGTTAATCATTAACTGATGCATGGTTCATTCCCCAGGCTAATTAATACATAAGCTACCAAAACTATACAAGGAATATAGCCCTGCAACTTAAATCCCTCTCAAGCCTTAAATCCCACTCACAAATTCCTCTTTTAAATGGCATTCCATTGAAAACTTAATGCCAACATTCCTTATACAAAACAAGGAATAAGAATATGCATAACACATTGGAGTGCAAAAATTCTGGAGTTAACCCCTTCACACTTCAATTAACACATTAACCTGAAATTGCCTGCAAACATTAACTTTTGAAAAATATGTCATTCGCATATAGTTTGCTTATACAGTTCACATACTTTTTATCTTTTAATGAATCTGCAATAAAAATGTATTAAAAGATAAAAAATAATCAATGCGAAGCATTAATTTATAAAGTATAATTTGGATTCTTCATAATCAGAGCAATGCAGTATATAGAAATTTCTAATAGGAATATGGCATTTGATTAACAATTTCAGTTGGCAAAAGAATTGAACATTTACAGCTGTCCTCAAAAGCATTTTTTTGACATTATTAATAATAGTAATATAGGTTCTCTCTCTGTACTGAAATTCTTTACTTTGATATTACAATATATAAGATCCTTTCATTAACTATTAGAAATTCATTTTTTGGATATTTAATTCAATTATTTATACAAATATTCAGCATACGATGGTAATAATATTCAAGAAAAGCATTAACTCAAAAAGTCAGAGACTTTAGACGAAAATCAACAAACAATCTTAGTGCAAGTAAAAACTTTGGAATATTTTATGACATAAACAAAGAATTTCCCAGCAGTAGGATCATAACAGAGCTTGAAAAATTATTCTTTACAAATAAATGTCTCCATTATAAAAGATCAGTCACGAGACATTACTCCTGGGTTTCCTTATCAGTACGCAGCTTGAAAGAGAAAATAAAGGCAAATATAAGTCTAAATTAGTAGACAAATGGAGGTGAAAGCAATATATGTTTAATGTTATGTGTGTGAGTATATATGCACAATTTAAATAGAAGATACAAAAAAGGACACAAATTTCAGAAAGTTTGAACTTTCGGCCTTCTTTCAAGCCTTTTTCAGGTCAAATTTTAGTGTTCTATTGTGCCATCAAATTGTTATATTGCTTATGTGAGCTCTTATTTATATAAATAAATAAATAAATAAATATACATATATATACATATATGTGTGTGTGTATATATGTATGTGTGTATATATATATATATATATATATATATATATATATATATATATATATATATATATATGTGTGTGTGTGTGTGCGTGTGAATATATATATAATGATGTTTTATTTATAATGATGTGAATATGTTTTCAAATAATGGAAATTCAATAACAAAATACAGTGAAATCTTGAATCTATGGACCTCAAATTACACATTAATATGGTCTGGACAGCTCTCTCTATAAAGCAATGTGAACCAAGCTTCCAATTTATGTTCTGGACACAATTAAATGTAGTAATATCTCACTGGTCCATGGAGCTGATGATTCAGTTTTTATCATATTTTTCTCCCATGTTTCATTCATAACCTTTTACCTTCTTTTTATGCATACTACCTCATGAAATCAATCTATGTTAATAATTTGGCTATTAAATTGCATTTAAAATAATGGCCATAATCATTATCACTTGGAACTCTATGAAACATGGTGCCAAGTTTTTCCAAGATTGGTAGTTTTAAACCACATAAAATATCATCACAGCTATGGATTGACCAAACCACATACTATTTTAATTTTGATTTACAAGGCTTTACAAAGGTGAAAAAAGTAAAAAATTGAAAATCAAGAAAAAACTGGGAATTCCATAATAAGGGTGCATTTATGAACATAGGACATCTTCCTATAGGAGATGGCATAGTTCAAATTTGTCAGGGTTTGACTAATATTTATGTATTGCATAATATACACAAATTGCTGCTGCTTATATTATTTATTTTATTATAACTCAGCAGGATACTTCATTTTTAAACATGAAAATACATTTTGAAAGTATCGTCTGTTCTCCCACATTCACGTACACCTTATATTTAGTACACATTTTTTGCACATCTCTTTGAAAACATAAATTCGAGGCTTCACTGTATCTGTTTCACAAATGTTTGAGTCAAAAAACATTTTCCATGCGTAAATCACAGAAGTGTTCACATAAGCAATAGGAAATGTGAATATAGTTAAAATCAATTTCCTCGCACACATCTGGTTTTCAACCGAAAGACAAGGAAATATTCTTGAATAAATATTCATTAAACAATTGGGAATATGATGTGAGCCATGAATGCAATTCATAAATTATGATTTTCAATATTATTTTCAGAGTAAAACTATTTATTTGTATGAAGAGTGCATAAATGCAAAGTGACAAGACTACACTTTATGTCATCAATTAAAATCACCTTTCACCATTAAAAAACACCAGAGTCTCAAAAACATAATATTTACGCCTGAGAAATGACTAACCCATGACCACCCCATTACCCTGTGAACATGCTGCCAACTAATAACTAAGCCCAAATATTTTAGGATTAGTCACTGAAATATTAATCCTAGTGAAGTACATACATATAACTTTTTCAGAATGTATCATGTTCATTGGATACCCAATAATTATCTGCTTTCAAGAGAGCTTCCAAAGAAAATATACGAGCTCGTATTATCAATTTAGTGAATGATGAGATGAAGAACCTAAATGGTTTTATCTAAAATTAAACAGTAATCAAATGAGACCCATTCCATGATATAATGCATTACATGATGAATGAAAGGATATTGCAGTGAAAAAACCTTGACCTTGACTGGTACCTTATAAAATCTCAAGTTTATGAATTTTATCATATCATAGGAATTTTTAAAAATGTTGATCAGTCTTGGAATCGTTCTGCATCTCAGGAGGAGCTAAAAGGAGCTGTTTACTTATTATGGCTCCATAAAAGGTTTAACATTCCTAATGCTCAGGACTATCAATCTCAGAACTAATGCTCAGAACTACCTTAAACCACTATTATTTAAAAATGATATTTTAATGGTCCCAATTCATTAACTTCTTCATGCTGGTAACTTATTTTTTTTTTGACAATTCAATTAATTGATGATCACCTAATTATGCAAAATTGTCTTCATAGGCTTGAATCCTGATGCGAGCATAACCATCTAATTTCCACTTTAAAAATGCTCTTCGGTAGCATTCAGCAGGAAAAAGAATTTACAGTTTCACTAGGCAATTATCCTATGGCCTAACTAACAAATGTAGAGCATCTAAGAGTTATAAGAGCACTGGAGGTCGCAATTGGCGTTCTTGAAAGCTATAGGCATCTGGTAAACAGTGATAACCTCAAAATGTTAAACACAAGTGGGGATTACAATCGAAAAACCACTATTTTCGAAAGTGTTTGTAATGGGCACTATATTTCGAAATAATTCGATTCTTCTGGTACCCCAGATCAACTGTTTACGATATGGTGGCTAAGTATAATGCTTCAGAGAAGCCTGAGGAAGGTTTCCCAAAACTGGCGAAAAAATCTCTTTCGAGGAAATGCATGTCACAAACTGCGGCAGTCGTTGAGAAGGCTCAGGTGCTGATTTCAGAGGACCCGAGGCGATCTCTGAGGAAATTGGCATCAGAATTGAATGTTAGCTGAGATAAGGCCTGAGAACTATAAAAACTTGATTCTTTTATTGCAAAATGCTGTTACTTGGTGAAAAAATAATGCTGTTACTTAATAACAAATAATCTAAACATTATCACACAATATAAGGGGCAAATAGTCACTGCAATGAAATTAAGACAACATTCTTTCACTGAATATGAAAACACCTGAGGCAATTAAATAGTGAATTTTCAATACACCTCACAGGGCAAAAGTAAATATTAAAGACATCATTGCATATAAGCTTTTCCTTCGGGGAGCATACACTCTTGTCTCTGGGCATTGCTTCAAACAATGACTTAAAAATTAATCCACTGAATGTATGCTGGGCATTGAGTAATAATTCGCTTATGCCTTGAGGCCATGAAATATTTTGACACACAAAGGGAAGTGTGCTCTTGCATCAAAATGAGAGCTTTCCAAAAATCTGTTTTTATTTTCATTTTTTTCAAGCCATGGATGCAAAAGTTGAGATATCTTTAATTAAGTTGAGTGAGTTTTAAAAACTAAAAGTAATTAAATTGCTCATACTTTATTTAGTAATGGCCTATATACTTATTTAAAAAATTTGAAAAGTATTAAACAATTTACAATTGTTTTGCAAGTAAAATAAATGAAGTGTTTTTCAAATCACACCTAAAATACTATCACACTCATGGTGCAGTTATCAATCAGTAACCTCAAGAGTGGCTTGAGTGCATTTTACTGTACTTCCTGAGGTGCATTGGCATGCAGTCAAATTAAATTTGAAGAGGCACGTGCATGCATGCTTAAGAGAATTAGTTCTTAGGTATGTAATTGAATGAGAATGATCATATACTTTTATACAAAAAATAATATATAACAACACTCCCATAAACAATGTGCCAAATGACAAAATTGATGGAAGTTCTATTACCCAGTTAGCCAATATTAATTAAAGGTTGCAATCATTATGTGTAGTTGTTATCAGGTGATTATACTATAACATTTAGTTTACAACTGAATTTCAGGAACTATAGTATTTCAAAGATTGAAGCACCTACTATTATTTCCATAAATTGTAGTGATAATTAAATCAATAAGAACATACATTAAAATGGCTTATGGTGTAGTTTATGTATACCACAGTTTTGCACTGCCTACCTGCAAGAGTGTTAGAGAGACAACTGTTCCCTAGTGTTACAATCCTTGAAAGATGCTTAATTTACATTCTCTACCCACTTTGGCTCATATTGAATATCTTTGATAAATAGAGGAGCAAAAATTACAACACTGCTGAACAGGATGAACACATCTAGAACTTCAATGATAATCATAAATGCTTGGTGGAAAAATAAATTATGGTAGAGGTTTATGAGGGAAGTAAAAATGAAAATTCTGGAAATACAAGAGTACTTTGAAAGTTCTAAGAATGGAATAGATAAACAACTTACTTCAGTGAAACTTTTTGGTTTTTCAATGTAGTCTCCCTGTACACTATTGTGCTTAGTCCAGTCATGTCCCAATTTCTGGATCCAATCTCAAAAATAAAAACTAGATTCCTTCAGGCCTGCAAAATACCCATCTACTTCAGCAGTTGGCCCTTTGTTTGAAGAGATGGAAATCTGATTGAGCCAAATCAGGTGAATAAGATGGGTGTGGCAACAATTTGTATCGTAGTTCATGTATTTTTGCCATGGCAATGGCACTTGTTGATGGGAATGCATTGTCTTGATGAAAGATGACTTCTTCTTCAGCAAATTCCCTTTTGCATGCCAGAAAACTGAAGCTATTACCTTTCTGGCTGATCGTATTGCCTTTGCTTTCTTTGGCGGTGGTGAATCCACGTTTCCACTGCTTTGACTGCTGTTTTGTCTCTGAGGTATAGTAGTAGACCCAAGTTTCATATGTGGCCACAAACCAGTGTAGAAAATCTCATTGGTTGCTCTCAAAACGGGTCAAACATTGTTTGGAAATTTTCATTCTGATCTGAGCTGTCCCGACCAAACAAACTTGTTTGCCCACTTGATAACAGTTGAATATAAAGGAGCAGTGTATTCTAAAAGTCCGCATGAATTTCCTTTGCTTTTATACCTTTCTTTATGAAGTATTTATTCACTTCTCAAATCTCAATTTTCCATCTTCATAAATCACTGGATGGGAACAACAACAGAGAGACATCTGCAACAGATATCTCTTTCCAGGACACTGATGCGTTACCTGTTTACTCATAAAGGATTACCAATTGCTATGGGGGAAACTCATTGCACCAGTGTTGCTCTATGGTAGTGATTCCGAGAACTTTTACAAACTACCTTCATAGTATAGACTTTAAAAAGTTTATTGAGAGTAGTAATGTGATCAGTTTTCCAGAAGAATTTGAATACAGGGAGTAAGCACGAGCATCACTAGTGACAGAAATTTGAAATATTTAAACTCATATTCTCAGTCAACCAGGATAAGTTGCATTCTATGAAATGAATACATTGTACGACTAGGAGTTAGCTATGAATTTATGCATTGTTAGAACACCTGTGGTTGAATATTCATATAGAACATAAGTAGAAAATATATGAAATGAAAATTACTGATCTAACCATGATGAAGTGCGAAAACCTAAGAACTGGTGCCTGATAACTCAGATCACTTTCACTGCCTCAGCACAACAGATAAAACAGTGATGAGCTCCTGAATATTAACAAGTATTGAAACTTGCTTTATCACACCAAAATTAGACTGAGTTAAAAATGATTTTATTTTATTCAAATGACTTTGAAATTGGACAACAGTTTGCACTAGTTGAATGGTAAGGTGGCTAAGATTCTCATGTGTTATGCTTTCCCCAATTACTCAGGAATATAAATTTTATCCTGCTTGACAATGAAAAGATGAGGTGAAAAAGAACATTTTCAACTGTGGGCAATATAAATATTTTGGAACAAATTGATTCTCATGATGGAATCTGTTCTGATCTGGAGAAACATCTAAGATTGTAGACCTCTACACTGAATACAATAATGAAAAATCACAAATCAATTCTGAAGCATGCAAACTAGTGCAGACGTTTTTCTAAGAAGAGAAAATGCTAACAATTCCTAGTACGAAGAATTACTGGAAGAGTGGTTTTTAAGTCATAGATCATCAAATATCTCTGTGAATGACGTCACCAATAGAGAAAAAGTATTGCACATTCCCAAAAGATTAGAAATTGAAAATTTCACCGCATTCAATGGTTGGCTGGATTTAACGTTGGCTAGGTTTAAAAATATGCACAATATATATTTCCGCTATTTGCATTTTCCCACATTTTCCAGTTTTTTTCTGGGATCCCTGGAAAAATTCAAACATGGGGTTTTACTGTAATTAACCTCTTGTTAGAATGATTTCCTGCAAAAACTTTTCCAAAGGAGCATGATTTTTGCAAACATTGAAGAAAGTGGCAAGGATGCTTTACTAGAAAACAGCAGGTGAGGCAGAGTTCACTGTCTTCAAGGGAAGATGAAGGGATGATGCAAAAATGGAGGATTTCTACAAGACACCTGGAGCTAGTTCTTCACAGCACAGGTTGGCAATCAAAAATTCAGCTGCAAGATAAAGCTTGTGATACAGTGGAGCTGACAGTTGATGATCTCTGTTTTTGAGGATGTATTCACAGACACACAGGGATCAAGATGGCGCAGTAGCTAACGTACTGGCTTCCCACTGAGAGGGCCCGGGTTTGAATTCTGGAGACGGAAGATATTTTTCAGTGCTACACATCTCCCTTTCAACCAAGTATTACCGACCTTATCATCTGAAATGTATATGAACTACCTGTGCAGTAGACAACTGAGCATTGGCTAACTTATTTAAATCCTGGAGACAGCAGATAATTTTTAGTGGTATCCCGATTCCTCCTTGAGTTACTTTGTAGAGAGCACTTTGAGTGAGTACCATCTGTTGGATGAGATGTTAAACAGCAGACCCCTAGGTGCCTTTCATTAAGAGTAGGCTAATGCTGAGGCCGGGTTTCTCTCCACCCTTCCTCCTTTCCTATCCATCCCTAATGGCACAAATGACCTTAGTTGTCCGTCACCTCTCTCAAAACTACTACAACTACTTCACAGACACACCAGAGTGCTCATCATCAGTCACTGATAGGCACAAGATTAAGAGAGAAAAGAATAGTTTGGTGTTGCAGCTTCAGCCTAATAAGGGAACTTTTCGGAAATTATAATTTGATGGTTGTTAAGCTATGATGTGAATGCAAAAAAGGAAGAAACACTTTCCACTGTAGGATTGCATGAAAATTTGCCATAGACTAGAATGATGTAGGCCTTTATTTTCAGCAGAAAGAAATACATGGTAGAGCATCATTTAGGATACTAAATTAAATAAAAATATATGCCATTGAATTCCCCTCAACTACGATCATGGTAACTTTACACTGAAAATTTTTCATCTCTTGCCAATTACATTTTCATGGATAATGTTACGTTAATAGGCTTAAAGGTCATTTTACTTCCTGCTTGCCATCCCTGATTTATTTTGCTTTCTCTTCAATTTCATATTTAATGGCTGTTTTTTCTGTCCTACAATTGATTATCTTTAAAATTATGTGAAAAAAATGGGTGTGCTAGCTGCCTTCCTAATTTAAAACTACACACAGATTAGGCAATTTATGCTCTATTAGCCACCATGGTCAGATGAAGATAAGTTAGCAAAAGGGGTTGCCTGATACCAAAATGGCATCAAGAGATGTAGGCCTGAGTGTTGAGGCACAATAAAATAATAAATTTCTCAGCACAAAATTTTTCTTGGGCACTAAATAAACATGGAGATCGAAAACAAAAGAATTACTCTGTCAGCTGAATTAAGTCACCACTTCAATGATAAATTTTCAGGCGAGATGAGCAACTTCTTAAAAGTAGATTCTCATACCATCTGGTTATTCTGCTGCAGCTAGTCAGTCAATCAGGTTTACTTTATACTGCACTATTAATTAGTAACTTATGAGCAAATGAGCTGCTCTATGTGTCATGCAATATTTTTCATATTTCTAATCAGTCACATTTATGATAAAATGAGTTACTCCACCTAATTCATGTCACATGCCTACATGAGCAATACAAAATTACCCATGCTGAACTAAAACCTCAAGTTTTGTTGCAAATAACATCAAGACAAAATACTAACAAAGAAAAGAATTTTACTAAGGCTATAGATTCTGATACACAATAACACCCAGTCAAGGTTATAATTTTTTCAATGCTAAATCCTTTCAACACTTAAATTACTAGGGTGTTAAGTATTCTGTAAGAATGAATGTATGAAATCACCTCATTAAAATATGAAAATCTACAAAATTATGTTTCGCAACACTTCTAAATCAATATTATCAACATATGTTGTAATTCACATTGATTCCTAAATAATGAGGTAACTATTTTTGGAGAATAATATATAATAAATAACTGGGGGACATAAAACCAAAAGGCTATGAAAGCCCTAATTGAAATGAGATTTAATTTTTTCAAAAGACAAGATGAAATAAGCAAGAGAAATACTCTCAAGTTTTGATTGTTAATCACACTATACAAGTATGTAAAAGCTAACAAGTAATGAAATATCATCAATGCAATTTAACACAACCTTATTTTGTTACAGAAATGTTAAGGTAATGAAACTATCATTTAGCATAAAAATGACAGAAAATAAAATGCCAAAACTTCTGAAACATCATTGCACATTTGAATTGCAATACCTGAATTCACTGATAAATTAAATGTGAATTAATCAATGGTACTTCAAATTACATTCATTCGCACTTTTTCTTTCCAAAGTTCATTTCCTATCAAACTGTATGCCATGCTGATTATATTTTTACAGCCTACTTTGGTCCATTATCTAAATGACACATAAAAAGCCTAATTATTCAGTATTGCATTATCACTTACTTAAGTCAATGAATTTTTAGGTATGAGTAATGAGTTAAATTTGCGTGTACGAACATCAATGAAACAGGTAAAACATACCAGAGCTAACATTTAAAAATCTGAAAGATATTATAGATAGACAAAATGTAACACTTACCTCAGAGGTTTCTTGCATATCATTGTCAACAGCAGATGCAGATGTGAGGAAGTCTGTGGGGGCTGAATCATTATGTACTGTAGAGAGAAACATAAAATAATGGTTATATATTAGAAAAATGATGGAAAGCCTACCTAAGTTTGGAGTAGAAATTAGTTCTTAAGTATTTGCATAATATTTTTATGTAATTAGAAATCTGTTTAATTTAAATTTACAGACCCAAAAAACAAAGAAGATCATGGCAGTAACTTTTAATGGATGCTTTGGTAACTTAATTGGCCAAAGCACTCGGCCAGACATCAAGGGATCCTGGTTTGAATCCCAGAGAAGAAGAATGATTTTTACACACTGAAACTTCTGCATTTAAATTTACAGACTAATAAATGACAACATCTAGACCGAAGGAACACAAATACTCAATGTAGAATTATATCACAATGAGTATATACTTGTTAACATGTTAAATTCAATACAGAATGAATGTAAATTTCATTTCCATATTTTACTTTTAGCTTCAACTTCCTCACGTTTTAATAATCAACATTTTACCTCTTGCAGGATGTGAATATATTTGGTTAAACCAGTCAATGGAATTCCTGGAAAATTCAGTTTTTCTTGGAAAATTTCCATATTTTTACAAAAATTTCAAGTCCATAATATGCCCTGGCAGAATTTCCCTACCCCATTAGTAGTAGTATTTAGGGGAGGCAACCGACAGCTAAGGTCATTTGTGCCATTAAGGCTCGATGGGAAAGGAGGAAGGGTGGGGATAAATCCGGCATTAGCATTAGCCTTCTCTTAATGAAAGGCACCTAGGGGTCTGCAGTTTAACATCCCATTCGACAGATGGTGTAATCACTCAAAACTCTCTCCACAGAGCTCCTCAAGTAGGGATCGAGATACCACTGAAAAATATCGCCTGTCTCCAAGATTTGAACCCAGGCCCTAACTCCATTGGAAACATTTAGTAAGAGCTATAACTGAGGAGTTTGAAAGGGGATATAATTCCTTCGGGATAAGTTAGCCAATGCTCAGTAGTCTACTGCACAGGTAGTTCTCATCCATTTCAGATAATAACGTAGGTAATACTTGGTTGAAAGGAAGATTTGTAAACAGAGCAAGGTTTATAGGAAGAATTAAGGGATGGGAAAAAGCCAGTTTCCTCTCCTCTGCATACGTAGGTGAGCTGGTTGACATATCCTAATGTGTCCCTCGATGGAAAGCATTTGAAAACTTGGACTCGCATAGACCAAAATCAGTCAATAAACAAGATGCCTTATGTAAAACAATGCTATAACTCTTTGATTATTTGTGTTAATGACAAGGATTCTTTTAATAGTTACAACATTTGAACAATTCCATACATCCTTTAGTTTTATCGGCTAAGATTCCAAACAAGAAGACATTTTTTCTCAAATAGCCCATATTATTTGTTTATAGCATCTATTTCACTGCGGCTCAGGTCTTTTTGTTGATTATTGTACCATTATTTCTAATGTAAATACATTGAGATTATCAAGTCAAACAAAAAAATCAACAAGTATGATGATATCCTGTGACAATAGGCAAGTAAATTGCCCTTCAAATGACCCCAAATGGAGAAAGTGAATCATGGAGGGGCATGAGTTTTGGATCTGAAAAACGTGAAATCCATGAACAAAGCAACCCAGTACACCGCACAACAATTGAAAACAGTAACAATTACATTCCTCCACTTATTTCGCATCAGGCATAACTGGAATTACACTAATACAGTTTTTTTCCATTGTGCATAATTGCACAAGATGTACCTGGTATCCAGAAGAACATACCCAAATACACATAAAGTTGAATACCACTGAATGCTCTCCTGAATAGGTTACCAGGATAACTACCCATTGCAATTTAAAATAAGCAGCAAAAACCACCAGTGAACTTCAAAATACCACATACCTGGAGCAGGAACAAAGAAATTCCCAGTTGGAGCAGCTGCAGCTGAGCTTGGAAATAAGTCTAGGGGAGGGGCCACTGATCCTCGGTTTCCACTTTTGCTGGAATTGCTTCCCATCACATCAACATAATTCTGCCTCATTTCTGGTCACAGAATAAAATAAAAAATTTTAATATTTAGAGATTATGCACCTACAAAATTATGATATTTCAAATTCTAAAAAAACCACAGGAGATGCCACACACTTTTAACAGAGTCATCTGCTAAATGTGCATTACAATGCAGCGATTTCGAAGTGTAAAAATCATCTGCCTGTACCAGGATTAGAACTTGGATCCCTCTATCACTGGCTAAAGCACTTGGCATTACACCAAGGGACCTGGGTTCGAATCCCAGTCAAGGTCAATGATTTTTACACTCTAAAATTGTTGCATTGTTATGCTATTTCTGCTAAACAGACTTAATAAGTTAGCACCAAGTCAAAATCTTTTGTACAGATTAAAGTTTTTTCTGAAATATTCTTCACTGTCCAAATTTGCATGCAGTATAGATTCTGTTCACTGTTAGTACTATGCAACCAAATCAGTTGGGTGAAGTGTATGCATGAAATCAGAATTATTAATGATGACTAATTAAGTTAAATTTAAATCAATTAAGTTGATATTCTTGTCATGAAACATGGTTGAATTTTTAAACTGTGGCTTAACCATTATTATTATTTCATAACTCTATTTACTCCATAATTTAATATTATGTTGCATTTAATACTCTGTTTCAGGCTAAATTTTAATTCTAAAGATTAAGGAGTTGAAAATTACTGAAGGAATGCTTTTAAAATGAGACTTTAAATATTAATAAATAATATCTGTGAACTGCAGACAAAAATGCATATTATATTTTACACTGAGTACATACTTATGCAATATTGCTATTGTCATTTTAATAAACACAGCCTTAAACCATTTCATTCCATCAACTACGTTCTATCACCCCTTATTTAGCCTCTTTGGAACTAATTCTTTATCTTAAAATCTTAGATTACCTACTCTAAAGCACTCATTCCATAATTTTCAACCTTTGGCATGATGAATTTTTAGTCTCATACTGGTTGCCATATTATGCAAGTAAAGCCTAGAGCAAATTTCCATTTAACAAAATATATACCACTAGAAACTCCAAATATCAAAACACCAAAGCTCCATTACAAATCAGCGCAAACCCCTACATGATATTATATATAAGATGTTGCAGCGTGATGCCATAAAAAAATGGGTGACTGACCTGACACTTACCATAAGGTGTTGAGGAAATGAATTTTTACAAAGGATATATTCACTAACAACAAATCTGTAAAAACTGGAAAATGTAGAAGATTGCAGCACTTTGAAAACATTTTATGGGATTTTTTCACTAATAAAGTAATCACTCAATAGTAATAATTTATACCTTCATACAGAATTAAATTACTTTACAAGGAATTGAATTCCATCAAATGTCAACATTATTTCATGCAAGCAATAAGCATTATTATTCTATAGATGTACATGCGGAGTAATTATGAGCAAAACTCAAGAGACAATCATTTCAAAGTGATGCCAGACCCTCCAGTTAGACGTTAACTTATTTAGACCAAACCTTACTAAATCCTAGATGCTTCCTGACATTTGTTCTAAGTAAGAGCAAATTCCTCAGGCCTTCCATACACAGCATAACCAGAATATTGAGTTTCCTTATGGATTATTTGCAAAGAGTAATTTTGATGTATTTTATCTAAAAATATTGTCACAATTCTAACAAATTTGTCTTACGTATCATATTTTACTTATATTCTAAAAGAGCTTAAAGTAACTATGAGCTAAAAACTGATAGTCAGAGCCAAAACTAGTAGTTAAATTATTGGTTAATGTTAATGCACTCCATTTAAATTGCAGGAATCCTAAAAATTCTACTTACATTTGGGGTGGGATAAACAAGAAATGATTTCATTCAATGCATTGTATAAACATGGTAATATTGAATATTTTTGTCAAATCCCAATCAAAAGAATGCTTCTGGTTCAGGAATAAGGCTACCAACTTCTGCATTACAATATAAAATGTCCTCAATAACTATACTTGACAATAAATTAAAATGTAGAATGATGTCTCATAATTAAGACTCCATAGGAAGGAGAAAGGAGATGGTTTGATTTATAATGAAAATGACACGAGCTTACTTCTTCCTCTCTGCATTTTATACATGTTATTTACAGGAGGCACTGATGATGATGAGGAAATATTACTGGGAACTGATTGTCCGTGCACACTCCCACTTTGAGTAGATGGATTTGTAGCACCACTAGAAGGATTAATTGTGGGAATGAGGTCAGCAGCCTTAGGAGGAGGAGGGAGATCTCCAGTAGCTTCATCCTCATCAGCATCCATGTTCACCCATCGTTTCTTTTCATTGTCCCAAACAATCTGCAAAAGAAGTATTATTACCAGTTGAAAATCTATAGATTGAAATTTACCCTGAGCAAAGTACGGGTTTCAAGACAAAGGTTGCTTACAACTAGGTGAATTCATTCTAAATGATTCAAAATCCATGAAAAAATTATAAATAATAATAAGTGAATTTCACAAAATACAACGATACCTGTCAGATTAATGCTTCTTGGCCCCAGTTTTTTAGAACACTTTTGTTTCTTTCTCAAATTTCTACAACTTCAACTCCACAAAATATAGCAGAATAAAGAAGCTTGTCGAGTTATAGCACTTGATCACACGCATGAAGAGTTTTCACATTAAAGAAAAGGTTAAGAAGCATTTTTCCACAAGCCATACAAATAAGGTATATACTTAAAATTATCTTACAGATGGGTTTTTGTCATCAGGAAGATTCATTTGGTTTTTAGGCCGCAAGGAGAATTTGCTGAGCAAGCCACCCAGCCATCCACTTCCGCCAGATGCTCCCCCTCCCCCACTGCCAACCTTCCCATCCAGAGAATCTTTCTTTGATCTTTGCGAAGTATCACTTCCTCTCCAATTAGAAGCAGGAGCACTAGCAGTAGATGATGGCCTCTGTTGCCCAGTCACCTAGGTTATCCAAAAATACAATTATGGTCACAACAACTGTCTCTGAACAGAAATTAATTACAAAAGTAATAAAAAATAATTGAATTCACAGAATGAAGATAATGAACTTCTGATGGCCCAACACTGTTGACATCCTGATAAGCATATACCCAAGTCAATTGGAGCAACATCACTTTTGATTACAATTATTCTTTGACTTCACAGATGAATACTTGGAAAGTTAAGCATTTTCATACTTTTGAAGTTATCTACAATGAAGCCAACGCCAGAATTTATACAACAAAAGACACTCAATCACATAAAAAAATAATAAGGACAACTATCAATCTCAATTTTATAAAGCATTCCATTTATACGCAGAAAAGCATGTTAAAAAAATATAAGTACATACATCATTACTTTTTGAGCATTGTATTCAGGCTATGGCAACAGAAAGTTGATAATCATTGCAATCATGAAGAACATATTCCAGGGACTGCGAAGAATATTTATAAGCTATTGGCTGAAGAAGGTAGTTCATTCTAATATTCACCAATCTTTTAACATCAAATTATTAAATATTAGGATAATCTCATCACACACATTTGACATTTACTACATTAGTCTAATTATAAAATTCAATTTTATAGTATTGTTTGGTCATACTAGATGAAACCTGTAAGCTTTGACCTAATCATAGAAAACAATCATAGCAAATCACGATGTTAGTGCTACAATATCTTACACTGGCACCGATGATTCCAACAGAACAAAATAGAAAATGTATTTACAACCTCAGTTAATTCTGGATTGAATAAATTACATATTACATTTATGCAACAAAGAAGTTCTTCCTGCAAGTTTCACTCAATAATATCTCATTTTTAGTTAAATCATGTATTTTTAACATTTCAATAAAGCTATTTTCATCAAATATGTAATAATCATTATAGAAAACAATGAAAGGTGATTCCACTTCCTCCAGTTTAGCTGAGCTAGAGTAGCAAGTAATATTCTTGGTGTCCTCTGAAAAAAGCTATCTCAAGCACTAACCTATTATTATTGAATTTTTTATGCAACATGAATTTTCATTCTGAAGAAATTGATATTCCCTCAGACTGCATTTTCACTGATGGAAGAATAGATCTCAATTTAAGTCACACTTGCACAATGCATAGGAAACAAAAAATGAAATCATTTCAATAGCAGATGATAAACTCTCAAGACACTTCTGAAAACATAAATTTTTGAGTTAACATGGGAGACTAAAACAAAATAAGAAGCTTAATTCAAATACAATAACATGGATATTTAGAGGTACAAGGTACACACAAATTATTTTTGTTGGAATTTATAAAACAGGAAAGCTACAGTTTTTCAAAATCTCATTGAATTTCCCATTTTCAGAGGCTAAAATGTATACATTTTTAAACAAAGATGTCAGTGATGATCCTCAATATAAAACTTACTTAGAAGAGAACTCTAAGTTGTACCTACCATGCCAGAAGCTATAGTTTTATTACTTCAGTGAGATATGAATATTCAAAGACAATGATTGTGAAATCAAATTTATCAATGGTGCAGTTTTTTGAGGTAGTTTAAATTCCTGGAATACCAATACCAACATACCAGTTGAAGTTTTTCCAATTTTTAGGCTTCAAGCAACCCTTGTGATATTTGATGCGAGTATTTGGATAACATTTTAGACACAAGTAATCACAAGCACTTCCATGTGTCAGCATTAGTATTAAAAATAATAAAGACACAATAATCATAATTTTTCTACTGAGTAAGGATGAAAATGGAGTCCCTTAGCATAGGAGGTATCAGCAAGGTTTGTCCCTATCGTCTCATTTTTGATAACTGCATGAAGAGGGGGTACCTTATATTTTGCTCTATCAATTAAATATCTGTGGCCATTGGTTCGAGTGCCCTCATAGAACTAGTAATTTTAAACATGTAATTTATCACACATTTATTAACACTTATAATGAAAAATTAAATGAATTCATTTCTCCACCATACATTTTATACATGCTATACATGTTATTCATCTGAACTTTGGAAAGGATTTGAACCTGTTTTCAAGTTCTTTCAGGAGTACACCTTTCACTGGTATAGCTCGTGAACTAACTTCTTTTGAAAAGTAAAAAAACATCTTAAATGTCAACAAAGAATTCTGGAAGTAGTCATTTAGGAAGTATCCAGCACAAAAATATATGATAAGAGATTATTCTTTCAAATACCGGTACTAATTACAACTTCTCTCACCAAAACTTAATTTTTGAGAAAGAAATCTTGCCAGGCTCCGTTAAAAGTTACTTTTACGGCATCTCTCGCAGTTTCTTTGGAATTTGCAAAATTTAGTTAAAAAACAAGTGTTAAACATCCAAAATGTCTTCTTTTTGACTTACAAGGCATATAAACATAAAATATAACTTTGAGCTGTCAGCAATAAAGAAGAATAAAAAACAGTAAGCTTTCTTTTTCACATAAAAATGCAGGAAAAAACTGTATAATATATATATGAGATATTATCTAGGCATAGGTAAAAAAATATAACAATCTTTACTCATCCAAGTAACCAAATATGTTTCGGCTTATGACTAGTCATATAAAATCTATATATCTTTTAAGCAGAAATTCATACTTTTCAAATGTAAAATCAATCATTCTGTATAGTGAATTCACCCTTCTGGGATGGGAAAATAGTTGGTCAGATGGAGCCAATGAAGACTGTAATGTGATATGTGATGAAACAGTATATAGTAATAATATACTATTTTAAAAAATTAGGGATTCAACTCATTTTAAAAATGTGTTAAATGAACTCATTTTCCTTTTAAAATTATAAATTTATATTTAGGAGGCTATGATATAAAACTTAACTAGCATTTGTATATTTCTCTGGCATGGCTTCAACTAAGAAGAATCATGATGATATTTTTATTAATGGCAAAATTAGGGTCATTCTTCTCTCTATAGCATTTGACTACTTTTGCTTCACAAAGGTACATTGGTAAGACAATCAAAAACACCCAAGGTGAAAGAGGTGGAAACCTACTAATGTTGGAAATTAATCCATGGCCCACAATTATTATGTATTCTTTAGTTATGACCATTAAAATTAGGTTTTGTATACAAAGTTTAATTTAAAGAATCTGAAAATATGAAAAAAACTCCAATGCAATTTAGTAATACCAAGGAAGAGGCATTTTAGATTGACAGATAGATATGCCTAACTGATTACAATATTTTTCTTCAGAATTTTATCAGCATGCAACAAAGGAACATAGAATAGTCTTGAAAAAACAAGGGGTTCAACCAGAAGATGTTTGCTAACAGCAAACAGCAGTTTTGCAGGAAGGAAGCATTTAATTAAAACATATGTACACCTGGAAAATGATATGGTCATAAAGCATGGACAATAATAATATTGGAGGCAAGATAATTGGAAGCATCATAAATGTGATGTTACAGTAAATTGATGAAGATTAAAGGGTGAGATTGGATAACCAATGACAGTCTAAGAAGAGTGGGAAAAGAAAGAGAAATAATGGAAACTCAGAAAAGAAGACAGAATAATTTGTCTGATAAATGAAATACAAATGGTAAAATAGTATAACATATCAATTCAACAGATTTCAACTCTGAGAGCTCATCCAAACATCTAAAATGACAAAAGAAGACATTAGCATATATCTGTATGAGACATACATAATTAGCAAATTAATTGATAGCGGCTCTGAATGCCAAAAATATTCACATTAGTTTGCATAATATGACTTCAGGGGAACATACTATGAAAAAAATAATTTCACAGAGCCCTCCTGAAAACTGATGCATTGTATCCATTCTCTTTAAAGATACCCTCGATGTGGGAAAAAATAAAAAAAGCAAAATATGAATTTATTAGAAATAAATATTATACATTATACCTTTAATGTTTAAATTGCCCTTTTATGTAAAAATATAGTTTCTAATTATTCAACTTTTCACCAGCCCCTGTATTTTTTACTTTAAAACTTAAATGCCACACTTACGCTATAAAAATGAAGCTCACAAAAAAGTACTCAGGTGAAAAAGTTAGCACTGTAAGAAAAGCCTCAGGTTTTTCATGTAACTTTATAAATTATTTATTAGAAATTACTACTTTAGCATTTTCCATTTACATTCACCAATATACATGCACAAACTAAATTTTCTGTCAAAACGTTGTCAGTATTTTAGCTTGATATTTGTAAATATAACTTTAGATATATTAAAAGCACTAGTTTTTAATCAGTTCCTAATAGATGTAGAATTTCTCCCGAAAAAATTATGGGGTAAAATTATTAAGTCACAGTGGCACATAACTGTTACGTACAAAAATGTACATTGCACATAATCAACAGGGGGTACAAGAGTCAGTTGAAGGGATATGAATTGAGACACAACAATGAGACTAAAGACTCGGGACATCAATGAGATTAAATTAGAAACTGGAATATTTAATTTAGAAATTTATTGGCACACATTTTAAACGCAACCACCAAATATTCCTAAAATAATTTCAATGGTGCTAAAATCTCCTCCCTTTAGTGATTCCCAACTTAGGGAAAACACTGTAAAAACACATAGCAAATTTAACGTTATAATAATGATGTGAATTGCCTTATAAAGAGGCTTCTCAAAGACATAGATCAAACAAGATATCAACTTATGATTCTCTCCCAAATATATTCTGAGAAAAACATTTCAAACATAACTGGCAACATTTTCCACAGTTTAAAAATTCTACCAACACATTAAACACCCAATTAGTAATAGCTTCGGGAATTTAAAATGCATGCTAAGGCACAGATAATTGTTTACTAATTCCCTTTCAAAATACTTGACCAACACAACCACTACTATGCAAGCCTATCCATAAGGTAATATACCAAATTCTTGCATTTCCTTTAAAATACGTTGGTTTTATTTGATGCATTATGCAATTTCAGAATTGGATTTATTCAATAATCAGAAGTAAATATGATTCAGCAATTTTATTCATTTTGGTGTTTCCTCCATGAGCCATTTTTATTTAAAGTTAACATTTGTTTGTTTCAATTTATGTATCCTCAGACAATGAATACATTTTATTTAATGCATAATAATAAAAAAATATTACGCTGCAAAATTTTGGTCAAAATATAAAAAAATAAAATACCTGCTATTTACAAGGTTAATATGTACCGAGACCAGGAAAATAGCCTTGCATGTTTACAGTAGAACTGCTTGTACCTCAATCATGCCCTTCAAAAACTAGCTAGCTTGGAACTTGATCCAATAAATTGACACAATATAAAAATTTATATCACAAGCCTAAAGATATCCTCTTTTTTCAATACTATGTTATACATATTAGTTAAATTAAAGGTAATACTATTACAAAGTTTATAATGAATATACACATGCAATAAAAACCTTGCAGATAACAATTGCTACTTCTTCAGACTTAACTTTAAATCTTTCATACAAGTACATGTTAAGATTTTACTAAAAAAGAATACCACATTACTGTTGACATGTATCCTTATCATGCACATTACACAGCAGTGATTTATTTAATATTAACTGAAAGGTGATAATAATATTGGCAGCAATATAAATATAAATGGTCTTTAAACTGCTTTCCAGAGGGGGTCGATTCCTGGGATGGAGGTATAAATAATAGATATAAAATATTTTCCAAAATTTTTGGAGTAGAATAATCACATGAAATTTGTTTCATGAGTACTCAGATATTGAAGAAAATAGGATATCAGACTATGCTTTGGACATATTGTTTTGTTCATCACATCTTTTAACAAAAAATACAATACTAACCAATTGTCCAAATGAACAAATATCACAGGTCCTTCCTGTAAAAGTATTATGAGGCAATTAAATCCTTATATAATGTGTAATACTGCTCTGAATGTTACAGAATTTTGAATCATGTATCAATGAATTTTGTTTCCACTGTTTGCTGATTTTTAAATGTTCAATTCAGTTTAATGCAAAAGCAAACTTTTCCATATTATCAAACCCCGAGCCCCTAATCAATATTTTTTCATGAAAGAAACTCATGTTGATCAGTCGTAATATAGATTGAAATATATTACATACAATATACACGTATTTCACATCAAACGTTCAACTGGAATGAAATAATTTCTCAAAAAGTGCTCACCTAAATCTAAATGTGGCCATATAGAACAAAATATAAAGTCAACTTACATAAATGACTGACAAATACTACCATGGAAGTTATAAAAATATATTTTTAAGTGGGATAAAACACTTATGGGAGGTTATAATGCACTGGGTGGTTGCTAATTTGGCAAAGCAATTCCTTGATTTTGTTCGTGAATTTCCATGCCTAAATAACACATTTACAGATATATTATCACATTTTTATCGGTACACATAGGCATATGTTTAACGATTTTCTTTTGCTTAAAGTTAAATGTATCAGACACTAGCAGGATGTCTGGTCTCTTCCACAAACAGGTTCCAACTAGGCTCCTGTAGTCTATATATATTTGTACATATATGTACAGCCAAATTTGCTTTAAAGAGGATATACTGCCATGTTGCTACAAGCAACTTATGCTTAATCAAGAATAAACAATTTACATAATATGATATAGTTAGAAAAATATCATTTTCCTTATTTAATACTGCCACAACAGCAGAAATTAATTAAATTGTTTATTTTCAGAGTATCACATGAAACTCTTCACTGACTTCAATTGCAAATTGTAGTTATTTACGGCAGAGTTGGCTGCAAAGAAAAGGCTATCTGGTATTATTAGATTTTCTTAAATGGGCTGACAACAATTTACGTTCTCCTGCTAAACTTTAATTCTTGCATCATCTCCATCTCCTTCAGCTGTCTTCTCTTCAAGCAGGAGATTAGACACATTGCCAATTGAGAGGGCACAAAATGATTGATGACACAGAGAGCAAGTGATATATCAGGTGGCTATGAGTTTGATGCGGCAAACCACCATTGATGGCTTTTGAAATCTTCACAGATGCCACTTCATAGCAATGGGTAACAGTATGCTCAGCAATCCATAGGGAAATCATGCGTAATATCCACAGGAAATGGGTCATTTATAATGTAGAGGATCACATGGCCTTTAGAATTATTACTCTTACTAGCTTTAATTTGTGGTATTTTGGTTCTATGTGACAATGCTGCCACAACTGAAGAAAATACAGCTGAAGAGGCAATAAGGTGAAACAAGAGTTAAGGTTTAACAGGAAAATATATTTTACTGCCAGTTACTTTAGGAAAATATAATAATTTTTAACAAACAGTATCTTATTTACAGCCAACTATTCCAAAAAAAAAATAACTAAAAAATGAGAGTGAAATCAGTGTAATCTGTCTTGCGAGATACTATGATAAATATAATTACTTGACAGATAAACAGGAATTAAGCTTATGGGCTCATTGTGCCCTCAGTGCACAAAACATTCATAAAACCAATTGCTATTTACTTTTGAGAATGTGGAGATAAAAACATTAATATTTATTTAGCATGGGAGCATTTTTTACTTAGAGTGGAAGAAGCATAATGCCATCTTAAGTGCCTTTGAGCCTGAATACCTATTACCATTTATTTGCTTAAATTTTTACAATAATCATTGTTTCAAATGTTTTTGAAGGCATTAAAATAATGGAACAACATTTAATCTTAAAAAGGATTGTATTAGAGATAAATTAATTTTGAAAAAAGAGACAAGGACTAGATTTTTTCTAGTCTGTGCTGACCACATTATTTGATGATGAATTCATTAATTACATTCCTGCCACAGAAGTGAAATATGTAATGGGCATATGATATATTTTATTATTTTTTTAAATATTCCAAAATCCTTCAAAACATTTCCCAGTCCAAATTAATTAATTGATTTCCCAGGATTTTTCTGGTCAGTAGTCATTCTGAGTTACCATTTTCCATATTGTAAATGAACACATACTGGCAATGAACTTTTACATAACAGTTTCCAGGGATGAAAAAACTTGCTGGCAAAATACAAGCTTATCTCAAATCATTAACTGTGATCTGAGAGTAATTAGATGGAAAAGAATGAGATTTTAAGTAAAAATAAAAAAAAAGACATTAACATCCATGATGGAATGAAGAAAAATAGAGATGCATATTTGAAAGGCTTGTGCAGTATATGCTAGTATATCATGTTAAGTGGAATTTTTTATTAGCTATGGGGCATTGCTCCCTGCATTAGAACTTATAAATAATGAAAATCACTAATGAAGACCATACAATGACTATTAAAAAATAACAACAATGGTGTACACTGCAGCACAACTTATAACATTCCAATTCCATTAAAGATCCAGATAACTAATAAAAATTCTGGAATTGTTACTTACAACTTGATTGGATATTACAGTGGTTTAGAGAATTAATTTTTAAATATATTCATAAAATCATCAATAAAATGGAATGTGTACCATGTCTTTAGTCATAAAAGTGTACATAAGAATAACTACTAACATAACCAAGAAACTTATACTAGATATTAGCCCAATAGATTTCGATAAATCTGGGAGATAGCAGAACACTTCACACAACAACAACATGATTACCAGCATATGAATAATTAACTCCAAGCATTAGGTTAAAATTATGAAGTATTAATAGTTAGTAGAAGGCAGCATGCAGTATTAAACTCAAAATTAGAGGACTTTCCTGCGACATACACATGGAAGAAAGATTTATCTGCGGCACCAAAATTAAATACTAATGTTAAACATCAAGGCAGTAACAACAAGGTGAAACCTTAAAAACCCATGAAAGAGATTATACACTGAACTTTACACTCAATACATAGCTGTTACAAAAAATATTAACTTTTAATGAATTAAAAATTAGTTATATGAATGAAATAATACAGAGTGACTACCTATCTCATTTACTGGTTGAAACACAAGGCAATTGGGACTGTTAAAATAAGATCCATCAATTACAATGATTCATTAAAAACATAAGAAAATGCTAACCATTCAAGAATGTATTACTTTTTTGAAATTCATAAAACTGTAGAACTTGCACAGGTCAGTATTCAAAAAAATATCTGGTGTCTTCTAAACAGTAACATTGGGCTTGATGTTCTGAAGATTTGCTGAAAAAATTCCATTGTGATTCCATAGTATTGTGTAAGATTTTAATGTCTTGGATATTTTTTTCCTTTGTTAACAAGAGATGTAAGCATTTATTGATTTAAAGTAATAAATGAAGACACCAGGCTTCGTTCTTCCTTGGCAAGCATATAGATTAGAAATTTTTCATTGACATTTTACTGACAAAAGATTTATATTTGTAAATTAAAAGTGATATAAATAATATTCCGCACCATTATCATTCAGTATATTCCCAGATTGGCTGTCCTGATTTAATGACTACTCCATATTCAGTATTTCACAGACATACTTATTAACTTTTTAAGGGTGTCTATAGGGCAGGGTACTTTCCCAAATTGTCAAGATAATACATGGGTGGTCTGAAAAGTTTCCGATTCAGAAAATTTCAGAAAAAATGTCTTTTATCTTTGTTAGGTCGGAAAATTTTCAAACCACCCTCGTATTTCAGCACCTAAGAACATCATAGAATGTACATAATATCCTTGCTAGAAATTTTTTCCTGCCACCACTATTGCAATAATTTACAAAATGGAAAAGCAAACACTTCAACTTGCTGTTACTTCGAAATTATCCCTTTGACCATCAAGTTTAATTTTGAATTCACAAAAATAATACAAACTGGGTGGAATTTAATCACAGGGCTAATTTATAAAGTGAATGACTATGGGTATTTCTGAAAAATTATGCGTCAACCAATACAAAGAATGATCACTAATAGTTTATATACTACAATAGCCAAGATATTTGGAATGATGTAATTTTACAATTGCATTAAGTATTACAAATGGCAGTATGAAGCACATTAAGAGACATTTGAAGAATCATATGTACATATAAAAGGATAATGCTAATGTAAAATCAAATAATCCAGCACATTTGCAAATAAAATACTCAATGAAATGTAACAATACCAATTATAAATCACTTCTCTTGAAATAAAGAAGATATATACCTTTTAATAAAAAATAAATTTAAGTTAATGCCTCTATGAGGTGAAAATTCTTCTTATAAATAAAAGCAGACAAACTATGGATTTTACAATTTAATTCTAGCCAGCAAAAAGATATTAACTGTCATGTGTTTCTACTGCATGAATGTCATCAGTTTGTGAAAATAACGTCTGACAACTCCACACCCTAATTTTTGGAAATGAAAGTCACACATATATAATCTACAAAATATTTTCATAACTTTTCCACCCATTAGAAGCTTCAAAGCCCTTTCTACAAGATTCAAGAATTCAGAACAAGAGGGATACATTTTTTTTACTGAGCCATATTTGTTGAGAGAAGCATCAGTAAGTTTTATTAGAAATTCTTTGAATGCGTTCAAAGAATTACAAAATTTCAACAAATACTCTAAAGCAGACCTGTTTAAATTATAATTCTTTAATGTCAATTATTCAATTCTTGATTGACATTTTTCATAACTTTTATCTAACCAAGCAGTGTTTTGAATTTGTGGCTATGTATGACCGATGAAAATTCACTTATTGAGTAAGAATCCTAGTATCCTTTGAATATCTACGATACAATAGAACATAAATTCATTCACATGTGCAAGATTAAATAACATACCAGCAACTTGCACTATGGTTACAAGTCTACAATTTTTTTGTATTAAGCAGCATATTTTTACAATTACAAAGCCGAATTTGAAAGTCTTTACATTTACTCGGAGGAAATCTACATATTAAGGCAGGCTTTTGACAGTCCCTGATAACATTACATGGTTAATTTTGCTTATCTTAAGATTATTATTTTTGCTTTTACACTTCCAAAAGTACTACCTAGCTTAAAACAACCAAAACCATACGTAAAATATTTGTACTTTACAAAGACTGAAAAAATAGCAGAATTGTAAAAATGGAATTTTTTAATAATTGTGAAACAATTGATTCTTATAAATGTATTGTAACAAGGAGCTTATTTTCTGGTTCAATTTGCCCTTTCATACTTTAAGCTTCTAGAGTGAATTTTACATATGCGGGTAAAACATTCATTCATTCAGGTTTAACATTCAAAAAGTTAATTTTTATTTAAATGAGTTCAAATTCTAGTCTAAAATACACACAAGCTTTGTAGAAAGTAGAAATTGTAGCTTGAGTAAGATGACTATTTTTCTGAATCAATGGCAATAAGAAAAATGTCTTCTACTGAGTTTAGACTTAAGTTTCTACAGAGGCCAAATATTGAAATTTTACTCCCCAATAATTATTCCTCTGGATGAAAAAACTTCATATACAATACCGAACCAAGCAGAAGTGAAAATGAGGTGTATTTTGAGACTATAGACATCTATTACTGTATTTTCCCATCGATAACGCGCACTTAGAACTTAGCAGTTATCATGAATTTGTATAGATACCCTGTGCCCTGGGCTTCATAGTTATTTTGAATGTGTATAGAAGCATCTGTATATACATAAATATTTGCACTTAAAAATTTTATATAGTGTGTGTAAAAATAGGTCTACATTTGGATTTTTTCAATTTTCATTACATAACGCGCATTGTCAGTTTTTCGATCATCTGAACATTTTTGTACAGAAAACGAATGAAGAACTTCAAATGGCGACTAACAGCAAATCTGAAAACTTATATCAGCTTATAAGACCAAATTGAGTAGCTTCAGGCATGATGTGGTGTAACTCGAACAAAATGAATAACTTCATACAAATACATCGAAACCCGGTCGAAAAATAAATTTTATTAAGTAGAAAAGTGCTACGATCAGTTATTTATCAGCTTAATAAACATTTTGGTCATAATTTAACTAGATTAATTCCCTCAAATTTGACAAGCAAATAGGATAGGAAGGATAGGACCTATGATACAACAATTCCTAAATTTAACTCCCCAAATTACTCTGTTTGGCAATTAACATTTCCTTCTCTTCTACAATATCTCAGGTTAGAGCATACCTACCTCTAATACATAAGTATATTTGCTCAAAATCCTATATGAAACAATATAATTTTTATCAGTTTTCAGAAAAAAAGTCAGTCCTAAATTACTGTAAATACAGGAATAACACTAACTTTGACACACTTGAAACAGATAAGGCTGCAAAAGAAATCCACTCTCACCTCCCATTGTTTCAATTTTTAAGAAAAAACTTAAAAGCAAAAAATATTATAGATTGAAGATTTATTCCATTGTTTTCTTCTTTCTCCGCAGAAAGCTCTTAGATGTAAACAATGAGATCCAATATGAAAGCCCTGACGGCAAGCTATCAATTTTTTCAGCAGAGCAAATAACTACAAGGCATATCCAGTTGGAGAAAGCATATCGAATTAGAGGCTTTGACTACTTGAGAAGGGAAGATTATTCGTTGAAGTCAATGAATATGATTTAGGAGAGGAACTAGTACCATTAAAATGATATTTTAAACCTGTCATCTATCTAGCATTTGTCCATCAAGTCTCAAAGACAAAACCATTAGGGATATACTTCAAATTTTTCTGCTTTCTGCAAGGATAAATATGATGCAATAATTATAACATTAACAATAAATGGAATGAGAGTTCATTGTCAATATTCATATAAACAAAATGAAACATTAAGCAAATTTATTCCATTAATTTACATTTAACAAACAATTAAAATAACAACACTGCATTATTATTGTGTAAAGCACATTTGTAAATCTTTCTTGTTACAGGTTGTTGACTTTTAAGGCTTTTATTCAGAGAAATATGAAAACATGCACACTCAGGAAAATACTTTAAGGTAAATGTCAGCCTAAATGCACAATTCCCATGTTTCACTAGGAACTGAATTGGTCAGGGATACTATAAATGAAATTAGATCAACAAATTCCATGCTAGAACATTCATTATCCATGATAAACTTCAAACAAAAAACTTAGGTTTTTAAAACAGCTTAAGTCATCAAGCTTTTAACCTTCATTATGGCAGTGCTTGAATATATAAATAATAACATTAAAACTCAATGGTACCTAAAACTAAAGAAACAAGTCTTATTTCACCACATTAAAATAATTTTTTCTTGATTCATTATCCGTGCATTATTTTTGGTGAACATTAACTCTGATGAGAACAATTTTCTTTGTGCCAAATTATTTCCAAAAGGAGACTCCTCATGAAAAAAAATTGTGTGTGTCGGATGAATTGAAACACTCATTTCAGTACATGAAATGGTGTCTTAAATCAGTGCTGCCATCTCAACAAATTGTACTGAAAACATCTACAAGCCAATTCATCAACATCCATCAACAATTATATCTAACTACAAGTGAGTGGAAAAACATTATGGGAGCAACTTATCCTGTGCAGGTCATGAGGAGGGATCAATATGGTGATCTATGAGAAAACACCGGTGAAGGCATCATCAATAATAAGTCAACTCATCCATTTTCATAATTCAATGTTTCAAGTCTTCTCACCTCCAGTCACACCCCACTCTCCAACATGCCTGACATGTTCCTCAATGGCACAGATCTCCCAACTCGGTGCCTTGCTTCCTTCCCCAACCCATCACAGATAATGCCACCACCCTCATCGAGTCTCACCCCAACACCTGACATCTCACCTTCACCATCAACACACCATCCTCCAATTTTACTGGCAGCACTAGAAACCTTATGCGATGATGATGATGCTTTCTCCCTTGGGCTCCTGTGATTCTCTGTCAACCACCTTTCCCTATCAGCGCATCTCCTTTGCGTTTTCCCTTTCTTGGTGGTTGTTCTGTCCTTTCTCACTTGGCCCATAATGGGAGCATCAATCTCAAATGTCTTTGGATGAGGAGGACAGGGCATGTCAATTGGGTAAGTGCCCCCAAACACAAGCCGCCTTTCTCCAAAGCGGAAGCATGGAGGGTGGTTTTGGGAGTGGGGGACAAGGCCATGAGAGAAGGCACCCATAGGCATTCCACTGTAACTTCCTCCTCGGATGAAACAGTGAGGCCCACCTGATGGTTGCGGCTGTGGGATGGCAGGAGGAGCCAGCACAGGGCACTCTGAGCGATGGCCACTGACACTGTTACTTACGTCTTTTCGTACTGGCTGCCGGTCCTCAACAAAGTCATCCTCTTCCTCCTCTGTCTCCTCATCATCCTCTTCATCATCACAATCATCTTCGTCCTCTTCTTCATCATCCTCCATCTCCTCTCTCTTCCTTACACCTCTCCCCGACTGAGCAGCACAGGATTAAAAACATAACATGGCACACACTCATTCACAAAGTCCGTTCAAATATGTCAATCGTCTAAAGACTCATCAATTGAGCTCACTGAATGAGTACTTTTTTACTCATTTTCATATGAGGCAACTTGTAAACAAACCCTGTGGATATTTTTCTGGTAAAGTATGTGTGTACTTCAAACTTATATTTAATGATGTTTGGATGAAAGTTCAACTAAGATTATTTTCTGGAAAATAGAGTGACTTACTAATGCCAAGATATCTTTTAGGCAAAGATAAAGGAAATTATGGCAACACCACCAAAAATCACAGTTTAGCTCTACTCAAGTACCTAATATGTGCAAATATTTTTATACCATGTCTGCAATACATTACAAATTTTTCAGGAGTTCTAACTTCACGTATTTTCATTAAGCTAGATTCTTAGGCTTGAAGGTGCAGCATGGTAGATAAACTGAAATATAATAAGGTGGACACGACTGAATCAGATGGAAATTGATAAAAAATTCTTCCACTTTTGATTGAAATAAGGGAAAAAAATTTTCTAACACACCTAACTTAAAATGAAAAAAAGATAGCAACAACATGATATATCTACAAAACAACAAGGAAATTTCTAACAACTACATATATGGTGGTAGAACTTCCGGGATTTTATATTAGAGACCTGAGAATAGCCAAATCTTTACTTTTGGTGATGCTTTCATACTCTCCTACAGTGGAATAGAAAATTTAAAATATGAAATATCGGTACAATTTTTGAAGGCTCTGTTAAAATAAAGTTTGAAAAAAGTATAATAAATGAAAAGAGCAATAAATCAATTACTTTTAGATGAGATCTAACTTAAGAAAGCAACTGAACACTTGTCATGCTACATATTATAATAGACATTATCAAAAATTACAGTCACTATTTACATGAAAATGCCTAATTTTCTGCTCTCTAATTGGCTGCTGGTGCATTTCTTGAGCTAGAAAGATTTTTGAGGTAGTGCTCCTTTGTGAATTAAGATGCAGATTTAAAAAAATAATGTAAAGGAAACTAGTGATTAAAAGCAACAAGTACAGATTAGGAACACTTATAGGCACATTAATGACTATGAAAGAGTCAAACTACAATGTAATGTAGTGTAGAGTAGAACTGTGTTGAGTACTTTCATTTTTAGAAGTGAGAATGTAGCTATGAGCATGTATTTATGATTCATTCTCACATAGAAAACACAGGATTCAAACTCAGAAGCCATTCTGCAGCTATTAGTACAATGATCATTTTAGCCATCACAGCTAAACTGTTACTGCTATTCAAGCATTAATCATGAACATAAAAGTTGCCTAAAGGATATAAAACATGTAACGTGATTCTCAGTATGAAGACTTCAAATGACAAAAGCATTACGTATGAATGCAAGGTTTTTTGAACATAATTTCTTAAGAACTTTCTTCCCCACATTTGACCTTATTTTGGTTGCTTTAGCAATGCCTCCTAGCAAAAAAAAAACTGTCACTAACCTTCCAATCAATTAATACCAACTTAATAAACATCCATGACTTTAACCAATTCTTGGTATGCCAGTGACTGCACACAGACTTTCAAAAAAGACAGTAGAATAAAACCACAACACTTCAAGAACACTTAATTAACAATACTCCACAGTTTGAAGCTTAGAGCAACAGTCGCTGATCAAAAGTTAAAGCTCAACATGCTTTTTTATGTTTCTGATGAATCAAAATATACTGACAATGAAATGAAGCTATGATGTCCTGTGAATTGTAAGTAGACGATGTATTTTTAAAATTTCGCTAGGGCACAGGACAGCGATTATGTATTGCTGATTTACATAAGCGCAAAATGAAGGCATCATTTTATGCTATTCATTTCTCACTAAAAGACTTCACTGGCGCCAAAACAAAAAGCCAAAACAAAATCAACAGAATATGTGAAATAATATTGGATACAGCATACAAGGTCAGTCCCAAAAGTAGTATGACATTTGTTCCTGGATAGATGGTCGGACAGCGGACAGGCAGAGGTTTCTCTGGCTGGGTTTGAGGAAGGGGAGTCTCAGGAAAGGCTGGTAGCCAGTGGCAATTTGTTCCCAAACTTTGCGGAGTGCTGATCGTTCATTTGAAAAACCTCTATAATGTGACCTCATTAAGATCAATCATGAACTGGTCACTGGAACTGCACTACGCTATCCAATTTTGCATGAATCTGGGCAAAACTGATCAATAGACTTATGACATGCGCAAGGCAGCTTACAGTGATAACGCCATGGGTAAATCTGGTGTTTTTGAGTGGCAAAAGTAGTTTCGGGAGGGTAGAGAAGATGTTGAAGACACTGAACGTTCAGGATGCCCTTCTACCTCAAAAAGTGATGAAAATCTTGTAAGAGTGATGGCTCCGTTAGACAAGGATTGCAAATTAAGTGTTTGTATGGTTTCTGATGAACTTGGCATCCTTAAAAGTGATGTTCATCGGCTTGTGACTGAAAACATGGGTATAAGAAAGGCGTGTGTGAAGTTGGTGCTGTCATGTCATCTGCTATGAGCTTCTCAACGATGTGAGTGAGGATCCAAATTTTTAGACAATGCCCCAACAAACTTCTTCCTTTTTCCCCCACCTCAAATCCGTGCTGAAAGGACATCACCACGTCTCGGTGGAAGCGTTACAACAGGCCGTGACAAAAGAGCTTTGCAGCATTCCGGGCACCACCTTCTAGAAGGTGTAAGAGGCATGGAAAACCCACTGGCAGTGGTATTTGGATGCACAAGGGTGCTACTTTGAAGGTTTTAGAGTGAATGTATCAATTCTGACAATAAATTTTTTTTAATTGACTCATTCCTACTACTTTTGGGACAGACCTTGTACAGACCTATATGACCCTTAAATTGCTATACCTATACAGTATTTTTGACTATATTTTCAGTGTGAAATGCCGTTTCACACTTAAGTGAAGTTCAGTTTAAATTAATGGAGAGCTCCTTCCTCAAGGGAAGGAGAAGAGAGCTCATGATTAGTCTTATCATTTCTGTCTCGGTACGTATTTTTTCTCTCCCATCTTGTTCTCTTCATCAATGGGTTAGGCCATTGGATGAGAAGTCAAGGTCAATATGACATTGAAGCCTATCACTATGAGGATAGATGGATGGTGGATACAGAATTGGTATCCTCTTGAGATAGGCGAGATGGAGATACTCACAAAATAAAAGTAAACAAATAAAACTTTACTATCTGAAGATTGAACTTTGTTCCCTCACCAGTAGTGCATACTCCAGGAAGCAAAATAAACACTGCATGCTATTTGAACACTAGAGGTTCACATTAATTGTGCTCGGATTTTTACAGTAATGAAATAGTTAAGCCATATCAAAATACACAACCATTCTACAAATATCTGCATCACTTCAACAAAACTTCCAAATCTAAGTTGAAATCCTAGCCAAGCAACATATTCTGTGAAAAATATGTTGATTGTTTGACCAATCAATATATAATATGTTTCAACTCCTTAGAACCTGTACCTCATAAATGCTGATAAAATAATCACTCTAAAAGATTCCAATTTTAGCTAATTGATCATGAATTTAAGGATATCGCTATAGATACAATTAAGATCCAATTGAGTGAGCTTCTATTATTCTAGATATCAGGTCAAATTTACCATCACTTGGCATTACCATTGTCAGAGCTGAAAATGAAGCTATTTTGAGTCGAATCACTGCAGAAGCTGGGTAATATGTACATGACTATAAAAATTCTTCAAATGTAAGCACGGGTATCATAACTCACTGATTAGAATTTATATCATTACGACTTAACAGCAGCGACGTGGACAGAAGTAAAAATTAAATCAACGAATGAGACGAAAGGGCTGATATAAAGCCTACATAGATGACCAATGAACGGATATTAAAAAAATAGCACTATATACAAATATTGGAACGAGTCCAAAAAAATGACAAAAATTAATTTTACTACATTATAGCTACAAACAAACAATTAGCGTGACATAAGCTGAATTTGAGCTTCAATCATCACATAAGCAGCAAAAATAATACACATTAGGCAGCATTGCTAAGAAAAGATTAACTCATTTATTGATCTCATTTAATTTCTTTTCAATGCCTAATTCATTCTGATTGATTGGTATTCAATATGGACTTGTTACATAAAACTGAATTTATCAAATAGGTGGTATATTATTAGCATATTACCAAGTGAATGAATATTAATTATATATTCAAGTGTATAACTCATCAGCTGAAACCAGGTTGTGTGATATTTGGGGTACCAGAAAGATATGGCAAATTATATCTAACTGGGATAAAAGAACTGAACCCCTGAGACCTTAATGTTTTGTACAATTTCACTCCTACCTACATATTAATTAAATGTAAAAGCTACCACAACACAACTCATACAATGAAAATTTTAATGTAAAAATTGGAATAATTCAATAAAAAGAGACTAACATGCACAGTACTATGAGAAAAATAGAATCTCGATATAAAAAACACAATTTGAAACATTCATTCACACAAAAAACCATACATAACTTTGAGCACATCCAAATAAAATTTAAAGATATGGTATTCAATTTGTACAAATGACTGCTACTCAATTGCAAATAAAAGTAGTAAATATTAACAGCATAAAAATAATTTGCAATAATTTGCAAAATTATTTCATCAATAGTTAACATGTATAAAATGCTGCAATACTGACACTCCTCAGAAAAAAATTGTTTGGAGAATTGCCAAAATCATGCGCAACAATCCATACTTCCCCTCTCTAACTGCCCAAATAATGCAAGAGACAAGGAAACTTTACTGTGGTATAGTTGAGCAAATAACTTTAAACTCTTGAACTATTTTACTCCAGTGGAAAGTATAAGCCTTGCTTGTCACATCTAAATGGAGTTAACATTTAGACAAAAAGTTAGCATCACTACAATCCATAGTTACTTGTAACCATTGACAGCAGCGAATTCTATGGGTATATTGCTATTATGTTATTTTGCTAATGCCACCATGGTCTAGATAATGGATAAGCACAATCAACAGCTTACTAAAACACTGATTTGACAGAGGCATCAAGATGATGGGGTTAAACATAATATTTCCCATTGTAGTTTGAGACAAATCCAAGTACGAAGGATTTTTAGATAATTTTCATCAATGAAAATGAATGTGCAACAGCGCAAATGTTTAAAAGTTTTATCATAATTTTCACCAATAAAAATGCTAACAAAAAGAGATATGCACACTTTTGAGTTGCATAATGAAGGGAATCTGAGCAGAGTTAGCGGTTGAACAAGGCTAAAATAAACAATTTCCATTAATACAGGCCAGCAAATACACAAGTTAGATGGACATATGCCCAAGAATTAAAAGAGGTATTCCCTGAGTAAGTGTATTTAGAAGCTATTTTTTTACACAGCATATTGAAAGTAACAGTGAAGTGAATGAAGGTGTGGACATATCCCGGAGTCTTTAGTGCACCAACAATATGCAGCCACTGCAATTAGCATGTCCATGCATGAGTAATTGAGTAAATTGTCCACAAGCAAATTAAGTTCACTCAGCTAAGGGAGATTTTGTTCATCAACCTAAATATGTTTATTAAATTGGAAGCATTGTGTAAATTAGAAAACTATTTAAGCAAAATCAGCATTTTCAGAATTGAATGCAGGATAACCCTTTCCCCAACAAGTTTTGATATCCCTCAACATCTATACTACTAACATCTTATACTGGGAAGATGCCCATGTAAATTATGTCACTTCAGAAGAAAGATGAGCCACAGCCATTGGAATAGATTTGATTAATTGGAAATGAAAATTATGTATACACTAAATTTAACTTTTTTACCGGTTAGGCACTGCTTGGTGTGCTAATTTCAGAAAATCAGATTTCCAGAATACTTCAGAAAACTTTTCTTGGAATGGATGGTATACAACCAATATATGATTAAACAAGTTCTATATCTATGCATATTTTTTTGTAATTGTAAATCATATTTAGAACCTTTTTCCAAAATGGATATTTCATCACAATTAAAATTTAAGCAATATTGGAGACCTTTCCTGATCAACTTATTCTGTACTTCAGAAAATGAAGCCATAAGCTTCATCATAGACAGATGCCATCTATCAAATTTTAAAAATATTTTCCTGAAGATGCTTTCTTGCATCTGTATGATGATCCTCTAATCTCTATAAATAGCTTGGTTTCCTTCTTTTCCATGGATTTTTTCTAAGACTTCACATCAGCTTAGGGTTTGTGACATAACACATTAACAACAACAGGCTATCATTTTCTGTTCACTTATTTAAATAGCAAGTTTAATGCTCATGATAGCTAACAGATCTTCACTCATGGAAGTCACTTTTGCAGTACGAGGTGCCAGAAATATTAATCCCATACTTTTCCAGTCTTTATACCTCTTGGATGAATGATTCTTTCTTCCCCAACATATCATCAACTTCAGAACACGATTTTTTCTTTTTGAATCAATTTGAAAAAATGAACTTTTAAATTCATTATGAGCACTTCATAGTTTCTCTTAGGCTTTGAAAAATGGCCATAATTAATGCTGAATTTCACAACACTTGAATAAAATGGCTGTATATATTTCAATAGAAGAAATGGAAAGACCTGAAGTATCATATTGCAGCAAGACCATCTCACAATGAACATGTTGGCACATTTGATTAATGCAAGTCTTACAAAAATAAGTGTGAAGGAAATAATGGAGTCAGCAATTCATAAATGCTTGAAGACTTCAATATTTATATAACAATAAATAATCAGGGAAGTCAGCTGATATGAATATCTATATTTTAAATGACAGTATAACAGAATTTTTTTCACACATTCTGCTTTAAAAATGAACAATGCATGGGCCACTAGTTCAGTATCCTTAGTCATTTTCCCATAATCATTGATTTAGTTAACATATGGCCATTGCAAATCGTTTGCTTAGCTTGTTATTTGAATAAACACAAAAAAAATTAGTTGCAAATGTAACTCCTGGCTATGATGCCAGTCTCCTTTTCTTCCTGTTATGTCTGACTTTCCTTCTTTTCTTTCTTTAAGTTGCTTGTAAATAGAGGACATTACCAAAACATGAATTTGAGGAATTATTCTTGGTAGAAAATGGATGAGCAATAATATAAAAAGGACCACTGTTAACAGCAGCATCCCCAAAAAATGAAAAAAGAGCAGGGGAGAAAAAATTGAAAACATGTAATTATAGGAAAATGGCATGAACTTGGTCATATTTTTATGCATACGCCAGTCTCAAATTTACTGGATGGAAACAAGTAAGGCATTTATACTTATAAAAGTACATTAAAGGTATATTCTATGAAAAAAGGCAAATTGATACATAACTTTCAAGCCAAAAACTCAGCACCCTCTTCCCATACATTGATTAATTCAAAAAAACTACATTGGTATCTGATACTTTGGCTGGATTTGAAATAAGTATACTAATAAATAATTGTGATTTACGAGACACCCTTTTATAAAGGCATACTCTCACTTTTTCATTGGTCAGTCATGCCTTGTTAGCACAGTTGCAGCAAGTCTTCCTAAACTCTCCTCAAACATTATTAGACAATAATTCTTGAGGCATTACAGAACCTCATTGACACGTCTGAAATTGAGATGTGCAATGCACTTTAGTTATAGTAAAGTTTAATGGATCTTTTTTGTTGGTATTTACCAGCAAATGTAATCCAACGATACTAAAATTCAAAACATTTAATTTGGGTAAGATAGTAAGTATAAAACAAGGACCTTTTATTATTTCATAACTTTACTATGATGTCTTGTCTCAATTAAATCTTATATCCATATCTGAAGTTGCTACATCATAAACTAGATGTCATAAAGCCATGTCTGTGTAAATCGAGGTCAGATGGACGAATCTCAACGTCAAGTACACAGTTAAGATTGATTTCATTCATAAACAGACACATTAGAAGGATAATTACAATTATCATATTTCCTGCCCCAAAAGATGCACTTATTTGACTTCAAAATGAGCTCTGAAATCATCCTGCATATTATAGGCCAGTGCCAAGGCTTGTGCTTGAAGGTTAAAGTTATGCCCTATACGAGCACAAGCCGGAAAAATATTTACTATTTAAGTATTTTTTCCCACATCAGGCATAAAAAATGATTACAAGGTTACCTTGAATACAAATTTGACAATATCACTGTTTTGAGTCAGTAGATACAACAAGAGTTTTAATATTTCGTTAAAAGTACTTCCTAAAAGAATTCCCAAATAAATCGTAACTGAATACAATGTAGCGTGTTAAATTTTATCTCACATTTGGTGTTGCCACAAAACTTAATATGCATTGAGCTAACGGTAATTTAGCCCCTCTGCTAATACATACATACATTGTACCAAGCATTCAACTTTAAGCAATATGAGAGCACCATTAAAGCATATAAAATGTTTGCTTTTTTACAAATGTTGATAATATTAAACTAATAATAGAAACTAAGCATCTCATAAAAAGTTAAAATGATAATAACCTCCTGGGGTATTAAGAGAGAAGATTGACGGTATTGCGGTATTGCACTTAAAGAAGTAGTTTTTATGGGAGGTGACTGACAGCTAAGGTCATTTGCACCATTGGGGATGGTTGCGAAAGGAAGGGTGGAGAAAAACCCGGCGTCGCCATTAGCCTACTCTTGTCGAAAGGTGCCAAGGGGTCCATAGTTAAGCGTGTCATCCGACGGACGTCGTACTCACTCAAAGTGATCTTTACGTTGCACCTCCAGTAGGAATCGGGATACCACAGAAAAATATTTGTTTTCTCCAGGAATTGAACACAGGCCCACTCGGTGGGAAGCCTGTACATTAGCCACTGCACCACCCAGATCCCTAAATTTGAAGTCATAAATTGCCCTTCAGATCACAATAACAAGGGAGCTTAAAGGTGTTTTGACCCACCTCCGATTGAGAAGATGATACAAGAATAGAGGGAGCAGAAGGTGGATTCAATAAATAGAGATATGAATTAAAAAATGAATGCTCATCTACTCCTAAACGGTCAAAGCTTCCACTGAAACTGGCACTTAAATATGAAATAGAGATTACAAGGTACCAACTCATGATGACACACCAATAGAAGGAATGAAACAGCCATCAATTTCTAATGTTTGTGATTGAAAAAGTCCTAGCAGAGAGTTAAATGAGACTATCAGAATGTCTTTTTAAAAATGAGATATTAGCAATGGGCTATATGGAAGTGAAGGTGACACTATGTACAAGGAAAGTAACATTCCAATGAAAATAACTGCAGCAATAATATAGCAGCAGCAATGCCAAATTTCTGGGATTCTACCATGAATAAATGTTGAAATTTTAACATACTCATTTTTTAATGTAATAGTTCAAATTTATTTGCATTATTCTTTTCATTCTGTTCCAAGTATTTTTCGTAAATTGTAACATGAAAATCAGAAAGTGCCTTCTGCACCAGGGCATCTAATGGGTTGGGAAATATGGAAAGCTCAGATTTTTATTGCATAAAATCATGAATGATTTGTTTCTTTAAACATAAATACAATGAAATTGTTATTGATCAAGATTAATTGTCAAATGAAATTAATGCTATCTAACCGCCTCCAACACCAAAACTTAAGGAACCAAAGCAGTAAGAGATGGTGACTACATAAAGCAGCTTTCAATGAGAATGTAGCCATTTATCTTCTATTTTCCCATTCCTAACTTCTCCTGATAACCTTGCTGTACTTTTTATGAATTTTTCTCGCAAGTGCTTGAAATCCAAAGTTATTTTTCAGGTCAATCATTGTCTCTTCACTTTCCATGTTGTTGGTAATACTGAATATGGTTCTGCTATAGTATGGTTTTTCTATCTACTTGCGTGATGATGGCCTATGCTAAACACAAACTCTTCTGGCTACTAAAAAGGAACACCATCCTAACTGGGAATAGAAAATTGCTATTTTAAATTTTCAATTTAAAGATCAAATTCCCCAATTTCTCAAAAGATTTCACCCACCTTCCAATTTCTTCTCATTTTTTAATATAATTATTTATTTCCCACATTTCTCAATTACCCAGACTGAGTGGCCAATCTGTACACAGGGTGCGGCACTTAAATCTGGACAACCACAAATGCGTTTCCTCGCCACATCAGCAAAACCTTCCCCAACTTCTCTGAAGCATTATACTTCGCCACAATATCATAAACCTGGGGTACCCGAAGAATCGAACCATTTCACTGGGCAAACGCCCAGCACAACCACTTTCAATAACAGCGGCTCTTTGATTGTACTACTCACTTTTGTGTAACATCTGGGACATTGAGGTTATGACTGTTTACTAGATGCCTAGAGCTTTCAAGAACACCAATTGCGACCTCCAGCGTATGATATGGCAGGAAATTCAAATTGAAATTTGTCCAGAGATAACCACTGCACCCTGTACATTTTTTGCATTGTTCAAATATACTCCGCATGATGAAAATAATAATAATCTTACCAGTTCTTTGAATAGCCTCCCCATTATATCTTAATCAACTGTGAGCACTATCCAGAAGACTCAGAGAATGAAATTTTTATATCCTTCTTTACAATGTAAGACCTACATTTTGTCTTTCATCTCAAGAAGTGGCTTTTTTTAACAATGGTTTCCAGATACTAGAAAACTGAAAACAGCTGTACTGAACTGGTAGTGATGTGAATATAAAGGGTATAAAAAAGCTTGTTCTTGGTTAAAAGAGTATTTGGAAAACAATGACTTCATCGGAAAATGAAGATAAATGCAGAGGCCTTTAAGCAGAAACATATCTCCCATCTTCTATGGTATTTTTAAATGACTAACAAGTCCTCACTTTTAACAGATACATTGCAGGAGGATTTTGTCGAAAATTTTTACTATGATCTAATCATTTAGCTATTAGAAGACTCACAAATTAACTGTTTTATTACCAATTAAAAGAAAGATACTGTGCTCATTAAAAACTGTGGTAGTAATTTAACAGTTGGTGGACACAGTAAGCCTTATCATATAATAATTATGAAACATAAATAAATCAAGTGTTTTCCTTCAGGATTTTGAATCATAAATAATGATGTAAAATGTATGTGAATAAATGATACCCAATAAATCAATGGATGTTATGTGTTTACTTAAATTTACGCCTAAGTTTAACTCACAGTCCCTACTAATTAGCTCTCCTGATTTTTCACAATCCCCTAATGTTCTTACATGTTTGCCCTTTCATCCAGAAAACCACACTGATGCACATATTCTACTAATGACAAAAATAGCAAATTTAGTGGCTAATTAACATCAAAAACTGTAGTAGAACTCCACAAATCAAAAACATTTGGTTGTGAGTAGTCAACAAAAAGATAACAGTACAGTAATTGTGGTTAGAACTTTCAATTCTAATTTAATCCATTTAAAATAATTTTCAACTATCATTAACATTATTACATTCATAAAAATACTGTATTTTTAACCTTTGTAAATTGATCCTTTCAAGTATCAGAAATATAACATTTAGGCATCAAGTATGAACCACTTTAATGATCATAAGCAGGAATATGTTGTCGGGATTGAAAACATGTTTCACATAAAATACAAAATAAATATCAAAGGTACACCACACCACCTGGAAACACCTGATGAATAAACAGCTGTCTACCAGCTATTCTACCTTGCAGATAGATTTTTAGCCAATATTGTCACTCCCTTGTCAAACTTATATAAGAATAAAACTCATAAAAAAATCAACACACATTTATATGTCATTTGGTACTCATTGTACCTTAAAAAGAAAATGAAATATGCAGAAACAACATGAGATCAATAAAAGAGTATTCATTTATGGGAAAAAATTCCAACTATCCTATAGTAATTAACTCAATGTTGCTGCTTCAAGTTGTTACTCACACTGCCATTTGCGTACAATCAGTTAAGGCCAATCTACATGTAGTTTTAAAAGCTATTTGCATTAAAAAGCCTGCTGCAAACAAATAAATCTACGATAAAACAAAGGTATGAATTTTTATTACAAAAATTCATTCCATGGTGGGGCTCCTTATGGAATAACCAGTTAAATATTGGATATTTTACTGATACTCCCATGTTTCATATTAAAAAAGCACAGGAATGATGGCATGAAAAACACTGGCATATAGACCCTAATGGCACTCGGCTAAGGCATAGAAAAGATCACCATAAATGGTGACAAAATGGAGACCCAAATGCTGAAAAACATTTGAAGTCATTATTTTCCCAAATATATAACTTCAGTACAATAAAAAATCAAAAGCATAAATGTATTGATAGATTATATTAATTTACCAGAATAAAGACAATCCAAAGTTAGAACCCAACACCACCTCCACTCACTGGTAAATAACCTTAACCACATAATTTAAAATGGGTGCTTCAACATATAATAATTAATACAAAAAGAAAGTATTAATAATTTGAAGTGGTATTCAAGGAATTCATGCCAACATAAAACATGCAAAAGCTATATCGTAGAAGCTGAAAATATTATGAAATACAATAACACAAAACAAAAAATAATGGAATATTCAGATGAAATAAAATTTTCAAACAAGGGATTACATTTCCTTTATGCACAGCACTGGCCACAACTACACATCTATGCATTGTTAACAACACAATATTCAGAATAATCAAAATGAAATTTCCTATGCACAAAAGATTTATTAAACCAAAAATGTCTACTTCAACTTAAAATATAAATCTGTATGGTATGATTTCACTAATACAAAAATACCAACGGCCTTTATATTCCTTAAAAGGTACTGTATTGCAGAGAATGTGAAGTTAGGTATTAACCATGATTACTAATGCAATAGCAATCAACCATATCACTTCATTAATAATTCAGCCCCATTAAGGCTGCAATCCATATTTCACTGCCAATACTGCAAGTTTGTCCTGAAATCAACTGGTAGCATTGCATGCCTGTAGATGATTGCACCTTAGTGGTGATGTTTATTCAAAAATAACCCTCACGTTTGAATCTTGATTATTATAACATATCTACTTTATCCCAAAAACATCTATATTATGAACTAAATTCCAGAAAAAATATTTTGTTGGGCTTTCTTGAATTTGAGAGTTAAACCGTTGATCTGTAAAAAGTTTACTATGGTATGAACAAATAATAATAAGACATGCTATTAAGCGAACTCTTTTATTTAATTTTAAATGTCAAATGTTTATTTTGCTATCACAACTTAATTGTAGCTATGACACAAAATGATATATCTCAGACGTTAAATTATGAAAATAGTACAAAAATTAAATGCATTTTTAAAGAAAACTTGAATTTGAAAATGCTTAAAAAAAGCCCATTATTTATTACAAAACACCATTACCAACTTTGACTAGTATTACTCATTAATTTTGTTATAGGCAACTTCCATGCTGCAATAACGTAATTATATTTCCACTCATTTATTGTGCATATTCTAGATAGCCATTGCCAATTTCTCATAAATAGACAGCAGTACCGCGGAACTCAACCATTAAGTGTGCTGAAATATATTGCTAATACCAGAGTAAAAGTACCATTTTGTATTCCAATTTAAGGTGGTACTGGTGATCAATTTCAGAATGCAATCCAAGTAAAAAAAGGAGTGAAATCTGGGTACATCCACATCCATTTAATGCGGGAAAACAGTACACAATTGAAATAATGTATCAAATATTTCCTTATTTTATATTTTTGACTAATTTCAAATGTTTATCCAAAACAAAATTGGCCAGTTGTTCACCCATAAATTTTATCATGTGCATGTTACATAATAAGATGTATATTACTCTACCTTCATTAACTTTGAGCAAAAATGATTTAAACTTATTTCCCTTGAAAATAAAAATGCAATGTAATAACAGCAGGAGTAATTCCTTTTTCAGTTTTCTCAGCTGAAAAATATTTGCCTAAGAAAAAGGCTGATAAGCCAAGAGGCTTCTATAATTCATAAAATACATCCATGATAAGTGGAAATATGTTAATAGCATTCCATCTGACTGAAATATGTGGCCATGTTCTCTATCATTAGCATTTACATTACATAAATGTAGTGCAAGGCCATCCTGGAGGCTAATTATGAGACATAAACCATAAGCATCATAAATTTTGAGTTCATTTTACTTACAGTGAACACTATTCCAATTTATCAGCTAAGTACCACTAAAATGACAATGTATATCTTGCTTAGGATATAGGAGACAATCAGTAATCATAGAGAATAACGAATAAATGAATCATTTAGGTCAAAAATTCAAACATCCAAAAAAGGATGCACTCAGGTTAGTAATTCTTTTAGCATTTGCTAGTTACAGTAGTATATAAAATCAATTTTTGGCATTCAGTGGGGGTTTTATATTAATTGCATTACTCTGCACTGGAATGATCATCTAATAATTGGTCCGAATTGTTTCCTTCTCAAGTGATGAATACCTTTTTTTCCTAAATAATAACATATTTTTCATAACTCCCGGTGAAAAATTATTTTAAACATTCAATGAACTAATTATATTCATCGAGTAAGGATTGTAGATTAGAAAAGTTGGTGATAAAAAAATAAAACAGGAAATTTTAGCATAAAACCTAAGAACTTATTGAGTATAAGAAGAATCAGGGTCATGTATCATTGTTCACACATAGGTATTTGGGATAAAGGATGGAAAAATACTACCAAGATTCCACCGCACTTGCAGAAAAAAAACATTCATTCTACACAGTATAGCAAGACATCATATTAATAATATATAGAAAAGGACCAGTAGGTCAACAATGATAAATAATAATAATAATGATTCAGTTATATTATCAATAAGTATATATATTGAATCGAGAATATGAAGGTGCTATATTTACTGTCAGCATTATAACATAATACGAACAACTCATATTAGCTAATACTTTTTATCACTCAAATTTCAGTAAAAACTATTTTTCATCTGGCACGATACAGTTTCTAATATAAGAGTGTCACAAAGGGTCACAAATTAGCTGTTGAAGAATAAACTCAGCATGCTTTGTGCTACACATGCACTTGAAACAAGCTTACCTAGGCAAACTTACAAAATTAATTTTCTACTTTTAGATCAAAAACTAATTTTCAATGAAAATTCATTAGCCTCAAATATTTAATGGCAAGATAAGAAGTGCTGAGCCAATTCAAGAATTGCACAAATGCTTATCAAGATATTGCATTAAACATTTTCATGACAAAAAACGTCAAAAATCCAAATTTAAAAAGTAAGAAATTTTATTTCTTCCCTTTCTTGCTATGATATTTCATAAAATAAATAAAGAAAGTGAAAAGGCATTCTCATTAAGTTTTAAAGATAAAAAACAATCTTCACACATTGTTCCACAGGGCATAGAAAAAATTAACTGCCATATTTGTTTCACTGGATGAAAGGTGAAAAATCATATCAACCTCATGTTTATAAAAAAATGTACATAGTAAGTATCATTACAGAGATGTGAGCTCTGATAAAACTAACTAAAAAATTATGGCAGAATAAAAATGAGGAATAGTTTGAAACAAATTCCCAGTTTATGAATATGATACAGTAATAACCATTACAAAAATATGAATTTCTACTTCAACACAGAAACTGTCACTTATATATATCATGTAATGCCTAATTAGGATTATTTGCTCATTTAACCACTCACCTGATCATTGCTGGTGGCCATATCCCAATAGTTGGCAGAACCACCTTCGGAGTTTGATAAATTTTTGTCTAATGACGGCTGCATCAAATCAGAGTGTCTCCTTGTATTTGTATCCAAGGAGGTACTGGCAGGTACACTATTTTCTGTTTGCTGTATCACACTTTCTTGGCCTTCCCCAACAGCAGGCACTATTCCTTCACCTGATACCATATTATTGACTGATGCTTGACCAGGATCCCAAACAGATGCTTCATAAGTGGTTGAGACTTGATTGGTGTCTAAATAAAATTAAACAAAATATGAGTTGATACATTTGATCTGAGTAAATACTGTCAGAATGGTTGGAATACAAATGCCCAAATTGATATTTTACCCATCAATGGAAACGCCATGACATTACACTTAAAATTATTTTGGTATCTCTAAACACATGCATGGCTGGGCTTTTATATTTTATTCATGTAAATCATGCAGAGCACATTTTATTAAAATTCATGATTACCACTTGAACTTAAGTATACGAAATTTAACAGCAATAAATTTAAAACAAAAGTTTTTAAAACCTTAAATACGAGGTCTGTACAAAAAGTACTGCGACTTTTGTGATTTTTCAAAAATTATTTATTTATTCATGAATTTCTATTTTGTCCCCTTCAAAGTAATCCCCATTAGATACTATACACTTGTGCCAACACGACCCGTGTCATGCCCAAATCAAAGGTAAAAATCAAATGGCACCAGCCAATCGAAATATTTAGGTCCTCAGAAAGTTCTCTAACAGTGATTTGACAATTGGCCAATACTATTTTCATCACTTCATCAATGTTTTCGTATGTTGTTGACGTGCTCAGGCATCCGGCACGCTCTTTGTCGCTCACATCTTCTCGGCCCTCTGAGAACATTTTGTGCCACCAATAGGACGTTGCTTCGGTCTGAGGTAGCTTCTCCATATGCCGCAGTCAACATTCGGAATGGGTCCGCACACTTAATTTTGTTTTTCACACAAAATTTGAAACAGATTCTTTGATCCATTTTTTGGAACAGACAAATATAGAAGACACATCCAAGCAAAACAGCTGTCAACAATGAACTGAACATTCAAAACAGCCGAACTTTTCGGCATAAGTGAGAGACATAAGTACCAATATAAACCAACAAAAAAATTGAAAATCAACTATACGTAACCCACGAAAATTTGGAATTCACGATACTTTTTGAACAGACCTCGTATCATCAATAAGAATAAAATTCTTCCATTGTATATAAAAACCTATGTCTCTGGCAATAAATATTAACTTTGATATTTTCAAAACTATCTACAACACCTACCGACAATTTCATTATACAATGTGTAATTAAATAAATATGAAGCAATTACCAGACAAAATTACTTCATAAAAATGTTTGACATGCATGACATATGTTTCTTTGCACTGCATTTCACAGGGGCTGTTCAATAAAACATTCATGGTATTTTCATTTGCATATTTTTGGGAAAAACTTTGTCATAAATTTTTTTCACACAGATGGCAGCAGTTTCACTCAAAATTAAGATTTAAATTATGGTATTTTTCCATGGATAATGCACACCCAGAACTTTGTAGTTATCCTGGATATGTATAGATACCGCATGCCCAGGGCTTAGTTATCTTGAAGGTGTATCGAAGCTGCGCATCTGTATATATGTGTGTATGCACGTAAATATTATATACGCGCGTCAAAATTACATACATTATGTGAAAAAATATGTCTATATCCATATACTAATAGATGGTAACAACCAATGGATACATGAAATCATAATTGCCTGAGGCTATAGCTACCGTAAGTATACAGAAGATTAAAGCCAATGGATTGAAATTAATTAAAAATAAAAGAAGGATCAAAAAATTAACAATATTTACAAGCCAATACAATATGCCGCACTATTGCTTTTTCGATATGATTCGTAAGTCGAAATGAGACATGGGGTTTGCGTGCCCTTTATAATTGGTATATAAAGTAAATTTCAGCAAACCAAATACAAAAAAATTAAATATGAATGAAATAGATTAAATTACCTATGGATAAGAACATCGCATACAGCAATGTTCAACCCAAAAGTCATCAATGTCGTGAAAGAAAAAGGAAATTGTGAAGCTGCCAGGATTAATCCATTAATAAATCTTTTAAATCAAAGTTCCAGTTGAGAAAATAGATGATGTCTCGTATGAAAGACTACACAGAATCAGGAAGGATTCAAAGAGTGTCTTATGAAGAACTAAACAGGTGGATCCTGGAAAGATGACAGTGTGTCAGAGTGAATCATGTAAAATATGGATTTGAAAAAGCTTTAGGTAATATTTCAATGACAACATTAGAAGATGAGGAGAAGTTAACTTCGGAGAGTGAACTCTGTGATGAGCCTTAAGAGATAATAAATACACTTGATTCATTTAATTGTGATTCAGGTGACGAATTTCTTGGCTCTGAGTGATCTACCTATCCTATCATATATTTAGACGTATGCTTATATAAAACGCCGTACTTCACTTATTATGTATTACATTTTATTATTTGAATAAACAATTACTAAGAATTAGAATAAATGAAGTAAATGCCCTATACGTTTCTTATTTTTCTCTTGGATTTATGAGATGAAATAACTGTAACACCAGCAAATCTGTATGAAATGGAATGCAATTAGAAAGGCATGCTTCCAGACTAATTTATTTTTGCGAGACTCCTCTTTAAATTATTGTGTACATAGGTATGCAAATATTTAGATTTTTTTCAATTTTTATCACATAATGCACATTGTCATTTTTTTCGATCGTCTGAACATTTTTGTATAGATAACGCATGCGTTATCGATGGGAAAATACAGTAATTCACTTCAAGGACGAAGAGGCAATTAAACTGCCACATTCTTCATTTAGCTGTTGTATCATTTACAAGCATATATTATGACTTCTGCCAAGAGCAGTTGCTCTGTCCATTGTTAACAGTTGCTGCCAATTTTCATAGTCCCAGGTTATTTCTATCACAATGAATCATTTTTTTAGCCTGCATGACATTAAATTAAACTTTGCCATTTTAAATTATGTGAACAAAAAATTGATGATCCGTCTTCATTGAAGAGCTTAATATTTGTTTATCAAATTAGCATAATATATAATATTATGTAATTGGGCATATCACTATGTTGACAGAAATGCCATGCAGAATGTGATTGAAGTTACATATTATGAACACCACAATATACAGTAAAATATGAATTAGGAATATACCTTCCATATTTACTGCAGCTCGGGTCGATATGCTAGCTCTAGTTATTCAGTGGATGTATAATTTTCACCAGCTAATAGGTTTGAATCAACCCTTGGCATGTGATGCTTCATGCCAAAGGAAAATTGTACATAATTATTCAATCTCATCTTCTACTGACACCTAATTTTTCCTTTCCCTTATACATACTTAACTTTTTAGTTTACCATGACTCAACCTTCAATATGAAATGATGCTTCCATATTCCATTGCTCATATTAGTTTTGATTCCTATTACCCACAGGACTTCCCCAAACTTTTTTCCTCCCCAACATTAAAATCCTATCTTTATTTCTTCATGATGCTTTGAGTATGCTTTCATCAACAACTGGACTATTCCACCATAAATTGAAGTGTTGTTATTTCCAACACAAATAATATGAAAATTGCTTAGGAGTGACTCAAGAGATAGCTGATATGTATACTGTAACCAACAGGCTAAAAGATGGGCAGAAGTAAAAGTGCCCTCCTATTGTTTACCGAATACATGCACCCATAAAAACTGCTTGTCTTCCATCTCTGGGTCACCAAATGTAAGCGTGTTGGTATGATGTTGTTGAAATGAATTCATGTTAAGTGGAAAATTGATCATTTGCTCAATTCATTTCTCCTCAATATGAGATCCAGTCCAATCTATGAATTCCTTGTGGACCATTCTGGTTCACAACAACACAATTAATAAACAAAATTTAATCTCTACAGAGTTACAAAAGTGATTGCATACTTGAATGAGCAACAGATTCCTGAGTACTGTTTCCAGCTTCTTGTTGGGTCACAAGTTGTGGCTGTTGTTGTTGTTGCAATTGTTGCTGCTGCCATTTAGCTTGCTCATAATAGTAATTGTTCCACTGTTGAGCATCATACTCTCCAGTTTGCATCACCCCTTGAGCAGTAAGTTCTGCTTGATTGTTTGTAATGCCATCAGAACCCATAGCATTGAACAATATCTGTCCTGTTTGCATATCCAAAGTTGGTTGATTTCCATACATTCCAGCCGTCTAAAATACATGAAAAGTTAATGATTAAAAAAGGAAAGCAATTTGGGAGTGATAAAAAATGATGTACTGACATAGTCATTTTAAATCAAAGGCAATTCAAGGATGACACAATGTTATTTACAAATTTTGATTTATAACCTGCAGAACAGATTAAAATTGTGAGTGACAAGAGCATAAGAATAAAAGATTGTCCACATGTAAATTATGACACACAGGTTCAGGATTCCCCATACTGACAGTTCTATATTTTTGAAATTTAGAGGTGAAAATATCAATCAATTTTTTTTTGTCCACGGATTTGCTGCACAGGGTGCAGCAACATAATTTCATTTATTCAAATGCAAAATGCTTTCAAAAAAGGAAGTTATGTAGCCGCATCCTGTACAAACATAGGACACGTCAAAGAAAATATACAGCTACAAATGTAGTTGCAGATATTCATCAACAGAGTAGAACATATGCTTTAACAGATATTCGTGAAGTTTTTTTTTAATTAGTGACATTTTATTGAGATTCCTCAAATTGTCAGGTAACTTATTAAAAACAAAGAGGCCTATTTTTTTAGGTCCAAGTGCTGCATTTATAGTTCTTTCAAATGATTGGTGCAGGTTTTTAGGTATTATAAGTATGATAATCTTCATTATTGTGCAGTGTTGCACTCAACACTAATGATTGTTGTATGTATATATATACAAGGAAGAGGCAGAGGATGAAGCTTTTTAAAGAGGGGACAGCAGGGTGCATTAACAGATGCTTTGCACATTATTCAAAAAGCAATTTTTTGTATTTTTTAAATTTTGTACTGGCTTTTGGTGAGGAACCCCAGAAAATGACACTGTACCTTATATGTGCATAGAAATAATAATAGGACATCATTACTAACAGTGTGACTGATCACTCTGATGAGAAAACAAATGGAGCTTAATTTATTACGCAACTAGTTAATATGATCATCCCAAGATAGTTTATTATCTATTTCAATCCCCAGTAAGCTAGAACTGGTATTTTGTAGAATCGATTCCCCATCAATATCCAAAGTGATGCTAGCTTCATCCAATATTCAAGTAGTAGTAGTAGTTTTTAGGGGAGGCGACCGACAGCTGAGGTCATTTGCGCCATAGGGGATGGACAGGAAAGGATGAAGGGTGGAGAGAAACCCGGCGTCGGCATTAGCCTACTCTTTACGAAGGGCGCCAAGGGGTCCGCAGTGTAACGTCCCATCCGACGGACGGCGTACTCACCCAAAGTGCCCTCCACAAAGCACCTCAAGTAGGGATCGAGATACCTCTGAAAAATATTCAACACCGCCGGGATTTGAACCCGCGCCCTCTGGGTGGGAAGCCAGTACGTTAGCCCCCGCACCATCTCGATCCCCCTCCAATATTCAATGCCACATTTTCAGATGATACATCATTTCCTCATAGAGCTCCGCTAATATGGGGCAAAAATGCTAGTAATGGGACAGCATGGAAATATGCAGGTGAATTTCTCTCTATGACTCTTTACTACAAATCTTCCAAAAAAATTATAGAAAGAGAAAAGTATGTGAATTGAAAACATGGCTTAGCCAAATGCCAACAGTGCACATATATTATTGCAGAAAGTTGATTAAGAGAGGAAACAGGTCTACAATATGTACTAGTTAAAAATTGATTTTGCACATCTTAAAATAAAGTGATGTCAACATCCTGTGATTCCTGAAGAATTGGTAATTTTTCATGAGTGATAGCATCACATTATTCTTACACAATATAATACATTTGCCGAGGAAAATATAGCTTATTTTTCACTTTCCAAAATTTTGGCAAAATTAATTTTCATTTAATAAACCTGTAAAGATTAGTTTAGTTTATGTGCTTATGCGACCATTTTATATACTCCTTTCATGTTTAGCATTTGGAGCAGCGACAAAACTAAATAAACTGAAAGAGGAAAAATAAACTGAAATCAGCAAAAAAATGCTCAGATACAGATCAAGTATTTGAGATTAAAAATAAATATAAAACCCATCTTCTTTCCTGATAACATTCCTTAACTCCCTTTACAAGATGCCAGTTTAAGTTTTTCCTAAGGATAAAATTTCATAGGATAAGTTGAGCTCGCAGCTACATCAGCATTCCAGAATAACTGCTATAGAGCAACTCAGAATAAAACTTGATTTATATACTTGGTTTTAAGAAATTATTTTTCCATGCTTTAGTTAATGATGTTACTTTATTTGATTGATATTTATTCATTATTTTAAAGTTTTAAGTTACTTTATCATATGCAGGAGAAACAATGAAATAGGAGGTGATAAGTTCTCAGATCTTCCACAGTGACTGAAACCACAAACAGAATATGTAGCAACCATGCATGGTGGATGTAACTTCAGCAGCATTTGACACCACGGAAAAACTAGAATATTTTTTTTTGTTTTTTCAGAAGACATGATCCTGCCATACATATTTGCAACTTTATTAGAGGAGTTTTTTTTTCTGAATCAAGTAAATAATATATAATGTTTCATTGATGTTGAGGACTTTATGGCTTCTAATAGGCTTTAAAGAACTACCTTTACTGCTATTGTGTTTAGAGAGCATTATAAATAAAAATAAAGGCTATGCTCACAACACTTGAATAAACAAATGCAGGCAATGAGAGAGCAAGAGAATTAATGGATGGTGGACTACAACAGCTACAGAGGACTAAGTGAAACGGGTCCTGCATTAAAAGCCAGGAACCAGGTGCCATAACTCAGAATGGCTAACATCTGAAAAAATATCTTCTTTTAGAAAATTTCCACTTTACCCTTCTTAGCCAAGTGAACCACCAAAAAATTGAAACCATTAGTATAGATTATTAGAAACTGCCGGATGTGCCGAGACAGTAACTTTTTGACGGAGTCATCACAAAAATTTCAGAGTGTAAGAGGACACCTCAATAGCTTAACTGGCTACAGCACTCCGCCGGACATTGAGGGATCTGGGTGAAAATCGCGGTTAAGGTAAATGATTTTTACACTCTGAAATTGTTGCATTGACATTACTATAGACTCTATAGGTATGCGGATTATACTGTATTTGATGAACGTTCATTATCATTTGCACAGCAAGAACTTGCTGCGCACCTCCTAAATGTCTCATTTCCACCAGAAAAGATTCAATAAGAAATGCATTAAACATTCCTTTTTTTGTACAATATAGGTGAAGCACACGTCTAATTTGTTCTACGTTGACAGTTCACTCCCATAAGACTCAAAGGATATCACAAGGTCTTACCATTTTCTAATTCTTGGGCATTTTTGCATGATTTTTTCCATGCCTCACAACTATAATCACTTCTGCTATATAATTCATACACTGATATAATTAATATTTAACTATGGTCTTATTTTGTTGAACGGTGTGTCAATTAAAACTACAGTTTCCAATTAATGATATAAATATTGCACTTACTTACATGATTTATCTTCAATACCATTCTGATGCATTATATTTTATGATGATCAATTATACAATAGGAAAAGAAATAAGAGGCAAACAGAGTGATTCCAAACCCAAATTCATAGTATACATCCACAAATTCATGATATGAATACATACATTACAAAAACAAAATCTTTGAAGAAAAGACAATTAGCATAGTTTCCTTACCGATTGCATTCCTGTAAGTAATCCCTGAGAATGATCTTCCATCATTTTTATGCAAGCTTTAAGGTCTTGAATCCATTGGGGATCTACATCGCCACCTCCCTCACTTCTTTCCAACACCGGGTCATGATGTTTCAATCGGTCACTTAGTTCTTCTAGCCGCCTAAGGAATTGAACATTTAAAGTTTTGTCTATACCTCCTGACATCAACCAAGATGTAACTTTGGTTGATATTGCCTCACAATAAAGAAGGCCTTCTTGTACCATACCATGTTCAACCAATTGCATTGCATAGTCAAGCTTCACAGGCTGAAGAAATATGGAAAAGAAAAGATGCTCCAATCAATTATCATTCATTTCTGCATTCTAGTGCAATCACCATTGAAAATAATTAATACTGAAACAATAAATAAACCAAGTTTTACAAACCTGGAAGTATGGGAAACAAAAACCAGGATCTGCTAAGGATCTTGCATATTCTAAAACTTCTGTACAGTTGATCACTTCATTAGGGACATAGGATTCAGAGTCTGGTGAAAGAGACACAGAAGATCCAAACAGCACTAAGCGAGCATCAGGACCAGAGAATAATGATTGAAGATCTGAAGGAGCAGATGCTAGTGTTCCAGAAGATGAGGTACCTAGGTTTAGCTGGGCTGTAATGTAGCAGAACTGGGATGCATGGTGGCAGCCTCTTGCAGCTATATAAAGAGAAATGTAATCAAAACTTTTTAACAAAGAGCACAGGCTTACACAATAAACTGGGGACAAAATTAAGAGAATTATATAACTGACACCCCAGTGCCAGATGCAAACATCACCTTTATAAATGTGAAGTGTAGAAGTAAAGTCATAATAAAATAAGTGACTGGAAAAATATGCTTTCAATGTAAGAAACTCTTTAAATATGTTATTAAAGGGGGAAAACCGAAGAAAGCAATAATTCATCTTAAGAATTTTTATGTTATTTTGGTTCTTTTGCCCACCCTATTGCCTTATTAAATTTTCCCAAAGGTGTAAACAGTCAGCATAAATGGAAACAGATATTCAGAGTATTCAGCTTCGGCTTGTTCCCCAGAGCAACATGACTTCCAGAGAAGCCTGGCTAGACAAAAAGAGCTGGAACATGTATCTTTACATTGCAGTCATACTGTACTGTAAGACAGATGCTGATATTCTTACAAATTTTGATGAGTCACTTAGTATCTTTCACAAAATAAGAACTTTCAATGCCAATAATTACGAGTTTTTAATGTTTTAACCATCACAAAACTAAATAGAGTAAATCACAATGGTATCACAAAGTTAGATGGTTTGTTCATAAGGTTCTTGAACTTTTATAATAGTGCACCTCCAATTGGTTATTTTTTAACCCACTTGGAGGCATTGTGTTTGTGGAAACTTCCCATATGACCACCTTTATCACTTTGCTGATATTTTGTTTTGCATATTAGTTACAGCCGTTTATGTGAAATATTCAAGAGTGTGGCAAAAAATTGCTCACATTCTCCAAGTATACAACTTCACAGAGTTGAACAGGACCATGGAAGATTCGATATGAAGCAAAAGTGTGCATAAATTCTCAGATAAACTGGCCATAGTAATTCACGAAAACCACACTGATTATGGGCAGGTAGCATAACATTCAGCTTATGCATCAATACTTTACTGCATTGCATAATTTGTAACTTATATGCAAATTTTTTTAAACGTTTGCAATTAATAACTGCATCCAACAGAATCCACTATCATAAAACACTTTCAAACACTACGATAAAAAAAATTGATTAGAATGATGAGATGGGAGCAATTTAGAAAAGTGCTTATGTAAGTACAAGTTATTAATTGTATTCAGTGTACTTTTTCAAGATGAATGAAAAAACTGAATTTATGACATAAATTATTTATGAATAACTAGCAGGCTCGGGCATCATATTAAATAATCTAAAATTAGGTAGCATATACTGAGGATGAACACAATTTGTTATACCTCATTAGGTCAATATTTTAGCCATGAATTGAATGCTATATCTTCTATTGTAGAACAATGGCATTCAGAGTAACTTTTTGCTGTTCATGTATCCTATTTTTTTCACCTAAGTGAAACTATTTTTTTCAATCTAAAGAACTAAAAAAGGATAAGCTTTAAGAATTGTTATTCAAAAGAAAACAAATTCAAAAAAATCATTGTTCTCCCAGTAAAATCACAGTTATACCTGGCATATACAAACAACTACCATCAATGAAATGGGTCAAGATGGTTTCAATGTTATTACTTGGGAGTTAATGAAACAGAGATGTCCTTCAATTAAACATACAAAGTCAGCAGAGAAAAATACCTAGTTAACATTAACTCTTAAATAAATATATAAAATCTATTATTTCACAATTAACTGATTCAAAATACCCACAAGCTACATCAGGGGAGTTCACACAAGTTACTCAATGGAATCAATCTAAAATGGAATTCATACAGTATATGGATCAATTATGATATATAGCCTATTAATCCCAAATACTGTCAACCAAGCAGCAGCATCTTTAATTTATCTTGTACTGGAGCATTCTTTCTTATAGAAAACATAAGGAATATGCATAATAACTACACCAATTAGGTATTGTATCCTTACTTTGCTGAGTTCAGCCAAGATTAATCAGGAGAGAAGCGAAATTTTCTGACTTCACAAAATAAGTAGATTCATAAGTATCAGGGAATTTTTGATAAAAAAATTAATCCATGTGCACTTCAACTAAATGCATTTACAAAATACTGTTAAATCATGAATTTTCAAGGGATATTTAATAAAATACAGAGTGAACTAATTTCGTTTATACTAAAATTAATTTTTAATTTTTGGTCTTATATGATTTGAATTTCATAATCAACTCATTAACATGATGATATGATGAAAAAATATATTTAACACAGTCTCTTTTGAAGTAAATATTGAATATATATTCAATTGTAGAATGATTAAGTGTGGCAAGTATATTTGGCTACAGTGTCACTTATATATTTTCATTACAGATAAAAATGTAAAGTTAAAAAATAACCTGACAAAATTATTTACATTAAAATAGGCCCTAATATGAGTTTGTACAAACAAACAAATATTTGTATTACCAAGTGTGTCACCCAGAGTGATAATGGACTTTCGATGCAAATCAGGATGGCTTGACGAGTTGGATATTATCATGGCAAGATGTGGTCGCCAATCTCCCCACTTTTCATCACTACAAGACTGAAGAGTAAACACAAGTATTAAAATCGCAGTTAGCATAAATGCATACTAGCATACAATATTAATCTCTTGGCTAACTAAAATGACCATTGAAATAATGAGTCAGGAAATACATTACTATAAATCAAAAATCTTTGAAAAATGATAAACCACCATAGTCTAACGTGAACCTCAGTTCAATGAATGACAATGATGAATCCATATCACATAATTAGAAGCACCAAATGCACTAGAGATCCTATAAAAATGGTATTTTTACTCTAATCTGGAAATTTCATTCGGCCATTATGCCACAGAGAGATTATCTGACCAAAATCACCTCTGGATTATTTTTCCTGCATTTTGAACCATTTTTGGAAGTCACTATGTGCACTTAATTTGACTAATTGTAAAATGACATGGAAAACTTGGATCTGAGTGAAGAACTTGGCACAATAATTTTATCAGGGTGTTTCAAATTAGTAGAGAAAGCAACTAATTTGAGAAAAATATGCCTCGACTAGCTGGATATCTAACCTGAAGTTTTGAAAGTAGTACGTAATAATGGTTAAACTATTGATAATTTGATTCAGTATCATAACAATGAGCCTAGAGGGTAATGAGCCTGTCTGCTAACCCAAAGTTGTAGGTACAAGTCACATCTTAGGCATGACTGATGAGTCACCTCTCGTGGTATCGTTCATGGGAAACCAGATGACATACCATAGGGGCTTATTAAGATTCTAGAATGCATCACCAGAGGCATCCAAAGGGCAAAAAATAGTTATTTGGTAGCTAATTTTGATTTATTCTACACTGACAGAGTAGCTACGTAGGAGTGAAAAGCTTGATTTTTCATGGTAGTGCAAAGGTAATTTTGCCTCATAATAAACCAAGTAGAAGAGAAATTTACACCAAGTGTTCAGTACATACACTTTTATCATTTGTTCACCTTTGCAGAGCCACAGCTCATGGAACAGTAAATCTTCATTGCTTGTCTTGCTCCCAACATCTAAGTATTAGTATTAGTTATTTCGGAAGGTAACCAACAGCTTAAGTCATTTGCACCATTAGGGACAGGGTAATTTGGTAGGGGTAGAATGTTCAGGGAATAGAGAAAGAGTGGAGAGAAACCCAAAATAAGCATTAATTAAAATGAAAGGTGCCAAGGGATCCACAGTTGAACGTACTATTCCATACAAGGTATGCTCACTTAAAGTGCTTTCTAATGATATGATAAATTAATACTTGAAATGCTTAATGACATCCAAATGTGGCAGGCAACTTTTGGAGTCGATGTTACATTAGTTACTCAAAAGACCAAGATAAGAACTTCAAATTTTAATGGATAAATATTTATTTCAATTTAACCATCCCAAAAAGCATGCCAAGTTCTATTCTTTTGGTTGAGGACTGCTCTTAGCTTTGAATTATTTGATATTTCAAATTATGTCAGATCAAACTTGAGAGGTTTTGTTAAAATTGGATATTCATAAATAAATGAAAAAAATTATCATTATATCAGCGACTCGCAAAACCAAGAAATGTAATTCAATGACTTTTGGAGAGGACGGAAACAATCCAGAATCGAATCCAGCCAGAGTCAATTAAATCCTGAATTTCTAGGTCCATCCTTCATATAAATATGCAATATTCAAATAATGATTCCCCTCATCCAAAAAACTGTAATATTTCAGATAAGGAAACTCGTACATTAAAGGAAACCAACTATTAAAGAATTCAATGGCATGAAAGTCACTTTCAGCAAGAGGAGATAAGAATAAATTTAGTTCTTTTTATTTGAAAAGTTTTAAGTATTACAAGAAACTTCCACATCCAGAAGTAAAAACTTACTGTAATGGCTGCTGGTTGCCTCCCTGAAAGAAGTTGGTAGAGTGTCTGTAAGGGATCATTATGGGGCAAGTTATTGGCAAATCTTGTCAGTACAGATGCCAGCATCCGTCCTCCAATTTTGTAAGCTAAGAACATTGCATGACCCCACAAGCCATGTTTCATTGCCCATTCTGAAATTGCAAAAGTATCCATCAAAACTCACTTGGTCTTTACAAGTGTAGGATAATGAGACATGAGAAAAATAAAGGAAACACTAAAAAATAACTAAAATGTGAAAAATGTTCATCTCCTGATTACCAGTCTTCAATATACACATTAATAAATCATTGAAATAATTTTCACAATTGCACTACTAATTTAATCCTGAAGTAAACTTGTTTCTGTAGAATTCCCACAAAAATGTTCTTACCCAAGGCATCTCGTGTATTTCCAAACAGCAAGAACTCTCGGAACTTTCTTGTAAGATATTCTTCAGAGAACTGAGGAGCACGGTTACTAAGGGTAGGGGTAGGGACAGGGCCACCAACAACTATACCCTCATCTGGAGTTGTAAGATTTGAATTACTGGATAGTTCTTCAGGTGGTAACTGAGGGCTAGCTGAACCTGTTGCACTACCATGGGAGGGTTGTTGGAGATATGCACTGTCCTCTAATAGCAGGCTAGATATGTCAGTTCCCACAACAAACTGATAAAAAATAAAATTAATTAATTTTCATACATAAATAAAAAATCATGTTTAAATAATAAATAATCCCAGCTTACTAAGTACTCGATTTCCCAATGATTATTAAAGAGGAAGACAAATTAGATATTAATACAGAGAGAAATTCAAAATAACATCCACCAACTCACCCCATTCTGTTTGAGAAGTAATATCAGCAACTTCCACAGTAAAATATATGAGTCACGGTCATGAATACCTGGATCATTAAGGGCTGTATTTATTTTACTGTTGCAGAACTGAATCACACTGTTTTTATGTGTAGTGCCCCTGGAGGAAAGAAGTTTCAATGTTCTGATAATGTCATAGGGTGCAACACAATCACAGAAGCTCACATTAACTATGCATCTGAGCTAGAAATTGTGAAGAATTTAAACGACCACACTTATGAAACAGATAACTTGAAGAATTACCATTTAATATGATAAAATGGACTCATTCAATTTTTTTATTGATATTTCTGATAAATATCATACTTGAGTAATTAATGGCTGACTATTGCATACGTGTATCTGTAACTCCTTTCAAATCAGCGTATCCCCTTATGATGAATGTTTCAATTTTAACTTACAGTGTTTCGTGCGATACATTTTGAGATACAATGAAATCCTGATGACACGCACTGCACATATTGAGTATCTTCACATAACTAACTACCATCCACCTTTTGGGTGAATGTTTACCTTTCCACTTAGAGGTTGGTAACAAGATGAATTTATGCGTTCTTTTGATGTTTGTGTCTCTAATGTTTTGTCATTGCTACACAGCATACAATAACATTCAAGAGGTACTGAAATTTACCATTCAATCACAATATTTATTAAGATATCAAGCAACAAATGGGATCTAAGCAATTTTAAGAATAACATGATAACAATGTTTCTAGTTCACTCAACCAGTACCTCCACTGCTTGTTTGCATATTTAACAAAGCCATGCTTTACTTGTTGTCACATTGGGCATTGTAGATAGCAGCTAATTTTATGGTTAAATGATTACCGATAAAATATGACGACACTCACTGGGCCGCAAGACATTTTCAAAAGTGCATTTACAGAGAAATGGTTGAAAACTTTAGTCTTTGTAATAATACATTTCATTCCCAACTCTTCCCAAGATGTGATAAATAACTTATATCCAATAAAGTTCCATGACCCTGGTGTTAGACTATTGTGGTTCCAAGAGACACTGCCAAAACCTATTTATGTCATTACAATATGGCTACGTATTCTATTAATAAAATGCAAAATAAAAAATTATTGTTAGGTTCCCAGTTGATATCCTTGTACCTAAACATAAAATATCCAGAACAATGAATAAATTATCCCCAAGTCAAATATTTTGCTAATAACTTATGATGAAATTACCACTGGTATTAACAATAGCTCTAAAGTAAGTGAGATTATATTAAAGATTGTCATATCAAAACTCCACTGTAGTTAGTTTTATTAATAGATGAAGTTTGAGTATAACATAGCATCATAAAAGGCTTACTTTTTCATGCTCATACCATTAGATGATGCGAATGAATAAAATGTTTCATGTGAATTGATAGCATATAATATTTGTATAATTAGAATGCAATATGAAAATGTTTTTAAAAGAGGCACTCTAGAGAAAAAATATTAAGTTTTATTCAGATAAATATTTCCATTTTACGATCCAAATTAATGCTGATTAAAACTTTCAGCATTAGTTCAGCGATGGAAGCATCTGGCATACCAGACTGTTCTGCAATACCTCATTAAGGGCCCTGGAAAATCCTCAAGTTCAGCCATCACTGGGTCATCCTTGAGGAGTTCTTTAAGAGAAAGGAACTCAACCGTGGAACTGGGACCATCTAGCAAATAGTTAGGCTTTAAAAGGACAAGTGAGCCATGGGTTGTCAGCGAGGCTGTAAAAGTATACAAATGAAAACTATTAAATTATATTTACAAAATATTGGCCAATGTTATTTTATTTGAGTATATATAATATATATATCTGTATATATATATATATATATATATATATATATATATATATATATATATATATATATATATATATATATATATCTGTATATATATATATATATATATCTGTATATATATATATATATATATATATATATATATATATATATATATATATATATATATATATATATATATATCTGTATGTATATATAAATATTTATATATATATTTATTTATATTTATATATATATGTGTATATATACATATGTGTATATATATATATATATATATATATATATATATATATATAATTTTGTTAGGGTGACATTGTTCTGCCTTGACTGAAATTAAATGACAAACTCATACATTCATCATCGCTAATTGAATGATTGATGAAAATAAATCCTTTAAAAATCATATATTACCATCAACAGCACTATATGAATGTATTTTACCTTTAAAAAGGCAAACTAGAAAACTGCAAAAACGAAACCCAATGGCTAAATAGTACATACCACTTATGATGGCATACGAGGTCTGTTCAAAAAGCATTTCTGAGGACCTAAACATATTGATTGGCTTGTGCCATTCGATTTTTACCAATGATTCGGGCATGACACGGGTCGTCGCGAAATTCGTAGCAAAATTGCTAAATTTCAACCAAAAACAGCAATGCATTAACATTGCTAATGAGGTGTTGGACTCTGTCCGCAATGACCCAAATTGGCTCTATAGGGCCACAACTGGTGATGAATCATGGGATTATGGTTATGACATGGAAACTAAAGCTCAATCATCCCAATCGAAGCTGCAGCACGAGCCGAGACCGAAAAAAGCAGGCCAAGTTCAGTCAAATGTGAAAGTTTTGCTAACAGTTCAGTTTTCTTTGATAACGGATTTGTGGACGCACAAAAATTTGCTTTTGCACCACAACGTCCCTGCTCACACATCGTTACTTGTGCATGAATTCTGGGCTAAAAACAACACAGTAATGATGCCGCAGCCACGGTATTCCCAGATCTGACCCTCCGTGACTTTTTCTTGCTTCCGAAACTGAAGAGGCCCATGAAAGGATGACACTACGCTACGATTGACTAGATAAAGACTGCATCAAAGGAGGAGCTGAACAGGATCACAAAAGATGATTTTTTGAAGTGCTTCGAGGATTGGAAAAAACATGGCACAAGTGTATAATATCTAATGGGGATTACTTTGAAGTAGACAAAATAGATATTCATGAATAAATAAATAATTTTTGAAAAACCACGAAAGTTGCAATACTTTTTGAACAGACCTTATATTAATGTGGTTAAACAATCAGTTTTTTTCCCAAAATTTGGAAATTTCATTAGACTAGTATACCATTTAGTCACCATACACGCAAAAGTAACTCAAGTTTTTATCATTACTTTTGAAGGTCATATGTACACCAGGTTTTTAACTAAGCAAGAATAATTAAAATATAGCCAGAGTGCATCACTTGATTTTTCTTCAAGAAATAATAAAAAGGTTACCTACTCAGCTGCCTAAAACAATGTCCTAAAGTTATTAGCAAACAATTTTTATAAAATACTTCATAATAAATAAGCAGCAACAATTATCAATACATCGTCATATAGACATGATTAGGTTGGCTGATGAGAAGATAGTTACACCACCATTCCAACCAAGAATGAGAGAAATTCACCCAATGGCTCACTCAGAAACTGTAACAGTTTATCACATGACATGCAAAAAGATTTTTTTTAATGGTTTAATGTAAAAACGAATGCTACAAAGGAGCATAATAGGCACAAATAAAAAGAGATAAAATTTGCTAAGAAAATGAATGCACTGGTGCACAGAAGAATGCAAGTTTTTTTAAGCCCAGCACAAGGAATTCCACCATTCGACAAAGAATCCATATCTAAATGTACTAAGAGTTTCTCAAATTACTAGGTCTCCATTCTAAGTTTTACAAACAAATCCTGATAAATGGGAAGATAGAGAGGGCCATGAGCAAGAAAGTACATATCATTTGCACTTAGGGTAAAAAATGACAATGCTGGGAGGATCACGAGGTTGCTACCACAATTTAGTGACATTATTGCCAAATTTAAGAAACAAAAGCCATGCATACTGCTTGCTGTTCACAGTAGCAGGATTAAGTAACTCATTTTGGAAGAGAGAAAATGTATTTGCATGAATCTCAAATATTAGCTGCAAATAGAACATTTTTTTGGTGAAATTAATTTTTTTTATTTTTCTCACCCCTTTCCCTTTGTGATTTTAAATGATTTTGAGAATGCCTACTATTTCAGGGAGGTGTTCAGATATGATTTCACTTTAATCATGGTGAGAATCACGATTCCTTAGCCTATGGCCATTTTAAGAACCAAATTATCAAAATTTAAGTCGCAATTACTACTTTTAATGCTTTAGTCTACTTAAGCGGATAAAATAATACTTTGTAATTCCACAGATTTATTTCACAAACACACGACCCGGGTTTCGACGTACAACGTCATCTTCAGGTCCAGCCATCAGGACGTTGTACGTCGAAACCCGGGTTGTGTGTTTGTGAAATAAATCTGTGGAATTACAAAGTATTATTTTATCCGCTTAAGTATGAACCGATTCCATAAAATAACGCCTGAAACCATCGATTATATTGCTTTAGTCTAGGTAAATTGGTTCTTCACCTTTTATTAATTCTCTTACCAGTCGACTTCATGCATATTTTTCAAGATATTTTACTGATTGCTTAATTTTGGAATGTCTTAACACATTAATAAATGTTTTCATTATGGACATATAAATTATGATTTAACATAATAAAGCAACTGACATGCCACCTTGATGCTAAGCACTAGGCCCCCAGGATATTTTCTGCAAGTAAACGAGGATGGTATAGTGCCAACCACCTTAATGCGAGTTCATGGATATACTTTGGCCTATCTTCCATTAATCCATTATTATTTTGGACCCAATGGATTTGGGCACCTTCTACATAATGAAATATGTGACAGAAAGGCTAGCACCTAGCAATTTAGCAGAATCCGTCATCTAAGGCCCAAACCACGACAAAAAGAAATTAAATAACCGCAAGTTCACTCCTTCCAGTAGAGATACTTTCAGGCATATGTAAGTCCTACTCAGGTTTGCAGGTGTACCCTCCCCTACATTTGTTACTTTCACTTTGACTCGCAAATTGTTGTAGGTACATCTAATGTATTTTATTGCTGGACATAAATCTATACACTATTAAAATCATTATCATAATTCATATGTCAATAGTGTACCAAACAACAAATTCATATATTTTCTTAACAAATGTTAATTATTGTTTAATGTATTCCTTCATATTATTTTACCATAATAGTATTGAAATACTTTCTGCACCTTTGATATGGGCAGTGGGAAATTTGGCTGGGGTCAGTCTCTGAGGTGTTGAAGCTCTTGAAGATATTGGCTCCGTCCCTCGAAAAGGAGAGCCTATGCTTCGATCAGCATCAAGCTTTCTAAAGAAAAAATAAAAGAACCATTTGAGGACGTAAAAATACATTTCATATTTAATTGTAAGATATAATCTATTCTGCATGAACATGCTCAATGCAACTCACAAAATAATTGTGCTCTACCTTTGTGTGCAAAATATTGGTGTTGTCAACTTACAGCACTAATATTTTGTACACATATTTACCTAAAGAATGGACAAACTTACACACACTTGATTCCTGGTAATGGGGCACATGCTTGCGATACGTTCATGAAAGCATGTTTGCCATGGAAAGTTTTTATTATGAATTTTAATTGTGATGCTGGAAATGAAATAAGGGGGAAAAACATTCCAGTTCATAAGATATGGCTCTGTTAAGCTCAAAGCCAGAGGAATTAAAGAGGTAACATGCTCCAGAATATGAACTGATCTCCTCTTCCAACAAATAAGAGAGTGGCAACGTCTCTCCTCACCCAAGGTTCAGACAACATCCTCTGATATCATCACTATTTCTCAAGTTGCTATCATTTCCAAAACACCTTCCAAATTGCTCAAGAGAATCCAATAAACTGAGGTAATTACATAGCCAAGTATATCTTAGCCCCTTTAACTTATGTGCCCATAAAATCTGACCCTATATTCCTGGCGAAAATTTTTCTTCCCCGGTGAATTAACTTTCCAAATAGTAGCATTTATTTGGGGAGGTTATTTTTGTCATTAGTGATATGTGGGTGATTTCATAAAGGCAGGATTTTCAGGGAATAAGGGAAGGGAGGAGAAAAATTTGGCCATTTTCTTACTTTTAACCAAAGATTTCAAAGGGTTTATAATTTAACGTCCCATCCAACAAAGAAGAAGAGTACTCTACTTGAAGTACCCTCCCAATAAGGGATCAGAATACCACTGAAAAATCCTAATAATACAAGTATTTGTCTAGTGAATAAAGTTAACCATGATGTAAAAGCCAATTCCCATAGTTTTCATGTTTGAAAAGATAATTACAACATCCACGCAAAAAATTATAATGATTATAATACAGCTGTGGCACCAGAGAAATAGGTTTAAAAATAAATAATAAATATGCACTCAATGTTTCAAATACTGCAATTTTCAGAAGATATGATGAGAAAGCCAATTTTTCTTGAATCAGCAAATTATTTTATCATAAATTCCCACATTTCAAAGGGAGCATTTAACAATTTTAATTTTTACATTTGATCATGAGTAAGATTAGCCTATCTCAGAAGCATACTTCTTCAGACAGCAAAAAACATGTAGCAGGTGAATTACCTTCCACTGGCTGAATCATCATCCATGCCTGGTTGAAGAAGATTCAGTGAGCTTCTACCTGAATGAACGCTTCCTCTCCCATCATCCGCTATGTTGGCTTCCTCTAGAGAATGCCCTCCTTCTCCACCCGCCTCTGAACGAGGGTGTCCCACAGGTGACACGGCTCCACCAGAGGCAGATGGAGTCCTCCCCCCTGGGGTCTACACAACAAAAACATAAGCAGAGTATTACTTTAATTCATTATAAACATGGTCAATTAAATGATAGCATGAAAATTGTGAGAAAAGTGCTGATTATCCATGATAGTGGAGGGGAAGGCACCAGCAAATAACTGAAAATGATGGATATAAGTTCCAGACTTCATGCTCTTGTATTTCATGGCTAAATGTATATAAGTCATGCCACCATATACCTTTTCGCAAACTACATATTTGGTTTTTCATCAATGTTCCTTTGATCCAGTCCTTTATTGTATTCCCCCTTCTGCAGAATTACATCTAGTTAAAATTATTGCCAGTTGATTAAATATCGCAAGTTTCAGACTTATGCAGTGCAGAGTTACACTGATCCTTGTCACCTTCAACAGATCTAACACATCACAGTCACTGGTGGGCTTCCTTACTCCAAATGATTGGTACATAGTTTCTATCTACATCATCATACAGCATGTAATGCTCACATAATTAATACTCGAATGTTTTATGAATAATTTCATGAAACAAAATAATGCAATGCAATAATGGATGAGGGAATACTTCTTGCTGAGATCAATGGATAATTCACACACGAGATAACCTATAGACAGAAATTGGCACTCAACAGTAATTTATAATAAATAAATAATCCAGGAAATGTCTCTTGTGTGTTTTAGAAAAATATGTACTGTGTGAGCCATTTGCTGGTGCAGCACTTCTACCTCACTATTACTTTTATCATTTTAAATATTTATTATTTTTATTTATTATGCATTATAATAAAATTATAATGTTAAACCACTTGTTTCATTATTTAAGTTTACATTTTATGTTACTTATAAACAACATCAGTTTTGTCTTAAGCCAACTTCATGAGTCAATAATTACATATACTACCTTGATCAAAAAGTTCCCGGAATAACCACCGTGTGGCGCTCCCATCGTTCCGATTTGAGTTCTGTTTTTTTTGTTAAATTGGTACATCTGTTGTTGATATTCCCTTTAAATCTTAGTGTCATAACTTGACATTTGCAAAAGTTACGTAGCCAAGAGTACATCTATCTCTGTGTGTGTTGGCGATTTTTTACAATTTCAGAAATGGATTTAAATTTGCAACAACGAACTTGTATTAAATTTTGCGTAAAAAACGAATTTAGTGGCGCACGGACGTTGGAAATGTTGGAAAAGTGTTTCGGCAACGATTCTCTAAAAAAACGGTCGTTTACCAGTGGCACGAGCGGTTCAGAAGTGGTCGTGAGTCAATCGAAGATGATGAACGCAGTGGCAGACCATCGACATCGAAAGTCGGTGAAAAAATTGATAAAGTAAAAGAAATGTTGGTCAATAACCGCAAATTAACCATCAGAGAAATAGCGGAGGACTTGAACATTGCCTATGGATCCGCCCAAGACATTGTGGTTAATGATTTGGGTTTCCGTCGTGTAGCAGCAAAGTTGGTGCCAAGAGACCTCAATTTCATGCAAAAAAGAGACCGTGTTGACGTCGCAAAAGACATGATTTGCGAGGCTGAATCCGATCCCACATTCATCAAAAGGATCATTACTGGAGACGAGACGTGGGTTTATGAGTACGACCCGCAATCCAGACATCAGGCAAGTGAATGGCGTTCACCAAGTGAGCCGAGACCAAAAAAACCACGTCGTTTTCAGTCAAAAAAGAAGGCAATGCTGACGGTTTTCATGGATTACAACCAACGGTGTAGTGCATCATGAATTTTTGCCAGAAGGCCAGACAGTAAACAAAGAGTATTATTTGGGCGTTATGAGACGTTTGCGTGAAGCAATTCGCCGAAAGAGACCAGAAATGTGGGCAGAAAACTCGTGGATTTTGCACCATGATAACGCACCGTCGCACAGTGCTATCATTATTCGTAATTTTTTGACGAAAAATGCAACAAATACCATCCAACAGCCACCGAATTCACCTGATTTGGCTCCCTGTGACTTCTTTCTGTTCAATCGAGTTAAAAAACCATTACGGGGAACGCGTTTTAGCAGCCGAGAGGAAGTAATGGAAAAATCGCAGGAAGCACTGATGGACATACCGAAAACCGAATATAAAAAATGTTTCGAGGATTGGATCAAGCGCTGGCATAAGTGTGTTGCAGTCGATGGGGATTACTTTGAAGGGGACAATATAGATTTAGATGAATAAACTTGTATTTTTAATTTTCTGAATAAATTCCGGGAAATTTTTGATCAAGGTAGTATTTATAATTATCATCAAATGCCACCATGTATGTATTTTTGTTTGTCAGAGATCTGACTTCTTTACAATTCTGACCAAAAGACATCAGGATTGTATCTCGCCCACAACTCGGGGACTACCTGTACTCAAATTATAATCTTGTTTTTCAATATAATAATTGTTTTTAAAAGAACATGCACACAGAGCAGCAGAGACTTAGAGAAATGAATCTTAATCTTCATTGTGGATTTTTTCTTTAACATTTCCTCATTTGAAGAAAAACATTCACAATATATCTTTTTTCATTCGGAAAACTTGCATTCTTGGACCACTGCAGCGTAATAAAATAACTTTTATCATTACCTTAAACATTTGATGCTGCCATTCTTTAAATGAAAAAATTCACAGAGAGTGACAGATTTTCCATGGTGCAAATAATTTTAAAGGTGATAACACCACTAAAATTCTTATTTGAATGAAATTTGTGCAAAATTTCAAACAAGATGCAATAAATGAGTTAAATGAGAAAGAGCAATCTTTTACAGTAATTTTTAACCTCTCCCATTTAAAATAAAGTTTATCCAGATTACTCCCTTGGGTTTATAGTTATTAGTTACTATAGTAACTGTTAAGGCAAAGATGATATCTTATAGAAATAAAAGTCAATTGAGGAAAATAATTAGAGGTAAGAATTTAAAATTTCAATTGCTTCAATTTTTTGTTTACTCACCCCAGTACTTCCAGCAGTCCCAGCAGCAGGTCCACCAGCCCTTCCATAAAACTTTCGGTACCACTCAGCATATTCATGGGGTCGACTGCGTCGCATTTCCTCGTAGTATAAATATGCCTGACTATATGAATCACGGTGCATGTGGTAAGGAGCATTATAGTATGGATGATGAGGGAGTTGCCCAGGTGGTAAGGGATGGCCATAATACTCATAACCTTAAAAAAGAAAATTGTGAAAATTTAAGTACCGTATTTCCCCATCGATAACTCGCACCTTATGTATAACCTGCATCCAGAACTTAGTAGTTATCATGAATTTGTATAGATACCGCACACCCAGGGCTTCAATATATGTATATATTGTGTGTAAAAAAACGACTATATCCATATTCTCAAGGATGGTAACAACCAATGAATACTTAGAATCATAATTGCCTGTGGCTATATTTACCGTATATGTACAGAAGATTGGAGCCAGGTGATTGAAATGAACTACAAACAACAGAAGGATTGAAAAATAAACAATATTTTAAAGTCATTATTTCAACACCAATGCTAGATGATGAGGAAGAGATAACTTCAGAGAGTGAATTCAGTGATAAGAGATAATAAATCCACTTAATTCGTTTAATTGTGATGCACAACGAGCATTGTCGTTTTTTTTGATCATATGAACATTTTTGTATAGATAGCGCATGCATTATTGATGGGAAAATACAGTACATCATAAAGATTATTTGTTGACAAGCATAAGAATTTTGTATTTGACAGGTAGAAAAATGGGTTAAAAGAAATATATTGTAATGGGTCTTTTATACCCTCAAAATAATAAAGAAACCTGCACCATGCACGTTTTACCTGGATAAGGAGCTCCTGGGGAATATGGGGAATATTGCCGGCTGTCCGGGGTGTATCTGGGATCACCTCCGTAATAAGGAGGTTCTGGTCTTAGGTGATGGTGGGAGAATTGAGATGGATAATGGTGCCTAGGGGTCCTGGCATCTCTATCATGCCAATCAGTTCCTGAATCCCTCTCTGCACTTTCCCTTCTCAGTCCGGCTCCCCCTCTCTCACCACCTCTGTTCCTCCTCTCCCAACCTCCATCCCTGTTGGTATCAGAGTAGTACCCTTCCCCTCCCCTGGAGCTGGGTCGCCCATCATAGCCATTACCACCAAGGTCAAGCTGGCTGTTTGTCCTAGACCTGAAATGTGATTATTATGAGAAAATTCAACTTAGTTACCATGATTCAAAAGAATTATTGGAAAAAGTAATTAGGTAACATTTGTCATGAATCAAAGAAATCTACTCATAGGCCAGGATCAAATTATAACAATTTTAGAGAAAGATCTAAAAGTTGAATCAATGTATATTATAATACAAAAAATAAAACATTGATCATCTGCTTTATTTAAATTTTTCTCACCCTAGTTCTCATCATTATATCATATTCTGAACAACGTCATAAACATATGTACATCATAAAATTAAGAAAACCACATGGAATAAGCATTTCATTGGTAAAATACCTTAAACTAATGCTATCCTAGTGGAATTATTCATAAGGATTCCAATTAATAGGGTAACTTTTAATTTATCATTACAGACAGTTTTGTGACTCTGTGATCTGCATTGTTACAAACATATGCAAGTGTGTCATTCATTAGGAAACTGAGTCACAAATGTAATGTAAAATAATTCTTAAGAACTTATCCCATCAATAATTCTGGGGCCACCTGAATATGGCATATTGTGTGATTTGACTAATTCTGAGAGGTGACAACAGAAATATTTAACATGGCAAGTCAAAAGAATAAAATCACCGAAATGAATACTATGGACCAGATTTCATATTTATGCCAGTGCATGAAAAATAGGGGTTAAATTAATGCAATAAATCAAGGCAATCTTCCTATTACAGGTAGATTTTTGGATTTTTCCTATCATCTGTGCACTATTCTAAGAAACTGCGGGAGATGCCTCAACAGTAACTTTTAACGGAGTTATCCACTAAATGTGCATAACAATGCAACAATTTCAGAGTAAAAAAATAATTCAACTTGAGTGGGATTTGAACTGAGATCCCTTGATGTCTGGTGGATTGCTTTAGCCAGTTTAACTACCGAGGCATCCTCTTACACTCCAAGATTTTGGGGGCTTTAAATGAACAAGATGCTGTGACGAAATACCATACATACAATGTCACAGGCATTCATAGTCATGTGCGTAGCACCACAGTCCATGAGGTTTAAAGCCAACATTTAACACTAGGAGTGTTTTGAAAAATCCCTAGAAACTGCAGGAGATGCCACAACAGTAACTTTTAATGGAGTCATCCGCTAAATGTGCATTACAGTGGAACAAAGCACATTTGAATCTCACTCGCACACTTTCAGTCGACGATTATCCCATATCACCTGGTGGATTTTCTTCACCGTTTCTGGAGTCGTCACGCCATTTGGTCAACCAATGCAATGCTCATCTTGACCGCTGGAATGGCCTCATTTAAACTCTGCTCCCCAATATTTAACTGTTGAAAACGAAGGAGTAGACTCCCCCAGAGTAGAAATCAGTTGAGCTATCATATTGGTCGGGCTGAGGCCTTTCAAATTAAAGTATTGTATCACATAATGATGACCAATTTTCTCCATTTTCACAAATTCACTGAAAACGTTCACTATTGATGGCTGCCAAACAAATACTAACAACGTAGCATCTTCAAACTTGAAAAATATGCTTTATAGATTGCATACTTTCTAATACAGTGATATTTTTCAAACAACTACCACCATCTCTAGGTCAGGTCGGGTACTTCCGGGACCACCCTAGTATATGATGGTCTATGACATCTCATTTCCTCTTGATATTTTCTCCACTCCCTTGATTGCATTTTTGGATTCCCTCCAGAAATTTCCACTCCTCACTATATCTCAACTTTTGCTTATAATCCTTGATGTCGAACTTCCACTCCTCACTATATCTCAACTTTTGTTTATAATCCTTCTTGATGTCGAACTTAAAATTCTTAACACTCCTCCATATCCAACTCTTAAAACTTTACTTAATCTTCCCTTTAAATCTGGCAATCACCAATCCCTTTCTCCTTGCAAATACTTCTTTTGTCAACACTATTCTTCTCCTGATATCCACACAAATATCTCCATTTTCCTAAAAATTTGTACTACCATTAGACTACTCTATTTCATCACCGATCACATTTACTTCGGGAGAATGGAACTAAATGGATATTGAGTGAATAACTAAATATTTTAAGATAGAAATACCATAGTAAAAGAAACCTCACTTTTAAACCTTATAGGATCAGACTTCACTTTGTGGAAGTTTTATATATCCATTAAATGAAAGAGAGAACAAACTTGTTCACATAAGTTACCCGAAGATGCCGTATTACAGTGAAGAAGCGTTGTACAAAACCAAATGAATTCTGTACAAAGTACATCCTCTCTTTCTGATGGTACCCTAACTTTGATATTATTCACAGATAACATATCTCATACACTTATTAATAATGTGCAATTTTCAGATGTTTTTCATAAGCGATTTAAATTTATATTTGAATGAGACACAGGAATTCTTGAATTTCACATTGCCTGCATAAATTTTAATGAGTTATTTGTCATATACTCTACCTCAACCACTATTAGAAGAGTAATTTTTGACTTGCCCAAGCTCATCCTACTGAGCCAATATCATATTTCCATAAAACCTCCCCTTAATGTCTTCATAAGGGTAAGCATAAGCTGATCTTAATTTACTTTATTACTAGCTACTACTTGTATTAATTTAGACTCATGAATTGGTTTAGCTGTGTGCACCTTGCCTTCTCTACATATCATATTTTCTGGACGCAATTGATGGATATGTTGATAAACCTACCTAATGCCAGTTGGAATGATAACAAATTTGATTTACTGAATGCAAAATATCAGCATTAGTAAAAAATATTTTTAAATTCTGATAGCTGAAATTCTAACCCCTACAAAAAAGCATAAAACAAATTTCCTTTCCTATCCTTACTAACTACCCTTACTTGCAAGGACAACAAGTTGTTCAGCATGCATAACTTTAAGTAGTGGAGAAAGACAGATACTCATTCAAACAGAAATGTCTCCTGGTACATTGTAAAAAGAGAACATTGGTGGTAAATAGAAATTTTCAGCTTCTTTTACACCTTCCACTTCAATTTATTTTCTGAATATCGTGCTCCTATCCTCTATTTATTTTTTCTGTGGTTCTTTTAAAATGGCATGGTAGGTAATGAAATGATATTTTTTAGTTGGTAATCAACATAGAATAGTGAAATAAAAAGTGATTATTATTTCATATTGTAATGTATCTAGTTAAATGATTTTTTTTATCAAGACATTTTTCTTATTAACTACAACTGTTTTTATAATAATATTAAATATTAACAAAAAAGAAAATTACATATATGTCATTGAAAAATATATACATAAAGTTAAAAATTGGGAAATATTTATGTTTAAAGTAAGACAACATAATTATACAATAGATTGGCGTACATAATATTATATACATGCATATAATTAATAATCAGAGAAAGTATGATACTTCTCTAAACACTCTGGCAAATGTAAAGGTACTTGGCAGTGCTTTTACACTGCCAAGTTGTGTCACTTCTGACATTATTTATGAAGCATACATGGCATCTTTTTGTTGGATGTTGTTTCTTTGCTGCTGATGAGAAATGTTCAGGAATATGAGCCCAATTTTTAGCTTTCAATCGGACTGGTGTGTCACCATGTGATGGTCTTCCGCGAGCATTGTAATTTGGCAGAGTGACCTTTGCCAATAATGCCTCGGCAACATCCAAACAAAAACTAGTTATAAATTGCTTCTTTTTTTTGTTTACTTTCGAATATAAAGTGTAAGAATTAAATAGCACAATATCAAACTTATAAAAGAACATTTTTTATATCCTATCATGAACTTTCTCATTAAAGGGAAGCATGCCAGCTGCTGGTAGTTTTTGTCTACATCTCCCATTCCTCGATTATAATCAATCACACAAGCTGGTTTAGAAACAATTTCTTCGCTACTATCCGTCCTTCTCTTCTTTTCAATGCTCTAATCATCACTTTCACATACACCATTTATAATTCTTTTATACATTGAAGGGTAGTTTTCATCACATTATATACATAACAAATGTGGACAAAAACCGATACGACCGTGTGACACACACTGTCTAACCACATGAATGATCACATTCAAACTAAGGTCATCGTGAAGGAACTGCGTAGGCACCAGAAGAAATGCTGAGATGATGACTCATCCTATAATAGGAACACCCTTTTTGAGAAGGCAAACTCCGTACAAACTGTAGTAGAAACTTGATGGTCGAAACTTGCAACTCTGTAGTAGAAACTTGATACTTTTAGGAGGACACCCAATAAGAAAATGAAAGAAAATAATACTACGGAAGGATGGCTACACTAACAGTTTGTCAATGATTCCAAATTGTAGCTTCGTTTCACCAATAATGTTACCAAAAGTAAACTGATGAAAAACTATTTTTAAATTTTTGTGTTACAATAGCATTTATCCTTCGAATTTGTAACATGTATGGAAGAGAACTCAATTTATTCATTTATACATTACATGGCGATCAAGGCAGTAGTTCCTGAGCGAGTGCAATTTAAAATCTGCTGCCCAAAAGTAGGATTTTAAAAAGTTGACAAACGAACCCTCTTCCCGTAAGAATATCGAGCACACAGCTATCCCTACTCGTAGGAAATCATTACATTACCTCCAATGCAACATATTTCATGAAATATGAATTTTCTATGTACATTAGTGATGTTTTAAAATGCTTAAACTTTCAAAATAATTATATTGTTCCCCTAAATAATGCTAAAATTATGAAAATCTGATGACGAGCTACACTCGTCATTGCACGATTTGGCATCGGAAGTTCATGACGAGCTCGACTCGTCATTTCAGCACAAGGGGTTAAGGAAAAAAAAATACAACCAATTGATTTAAAATAAGAAACTAGCTAGAAAAATAACTTCTGCCAACACCTAAAATGAGTTCTGTATATAGGTACTAAATAAGAACTGTCCACCCTTTTAACTGGAAAAAGACATCTATTGTTTTCTGATTGCATTTAATAAAATGAAAACTAATTACTAATTACCTTTGGCCATCCCTGTAATAAGGCTGATGGGCTCTACTACCACCTGCATTAGGATGGCGTGGCCCATAATAATCTCGTGCATATTCTTCCTCTGGACCCCATTCTCGGTGCCTTGGATCCCTAGACCAATCTTGAGGTGGATATTCATGCCGGCCTCCAATCCTGTAAAGACAAAATCTATCCCTAATTTTTTGTTCCAATTCCAGATAACTATTCTAACTAATTGTAAATAGTAACTATATCTGAAGGTCAATTGATTAGTAGGTTAAAAACTGCCTTTTTTTCTCTCCTACCTAGAAACTTCCAGGGAGGAGAGAAAAAATGCATTTTATGCAGTGGTAAACATGGTCAGAAGAGGTATAGGTACCAAACTGTGGGCATAAAATAAAAGAAAGACTTCCACAGCATTTGCCTGGTTCACCATAGGTGTTAGATGAGCAGTCCAAAGGTAGAGTTAGAGAGAAAATGGGGAATTAGAAAATGAGAGTATGCAGTGGTCAACTGGAAGTTATGTAATACACTAAATGTTTATTATTTCTTTATGATTTTTTCTTTTGGGATTTCAAGTGAATATATGTATACAACAACTGTAGCGTAATCTGTGAATGTGACGAATAATGTATCACTTTTTTTCTCAGACACAATTCATTTATTTTGTAGCAAATAATTTTTCTAACTAATTTTGTTGTAATTGTTACATTCATTTTTAGTTAAATAAAAAAAACATTACATTTATATCCAAAATAGTCACTTCAAATTTTTATAAGGTGTTACAAAACTCTCAAATTCATGCTAGCACTTTTTGCTAGTACCACCAAATCTTGATGACACTAAGAGGGCTAGTATAAAGGTGACCACATCGAAAAATAAACTTTTTTGAAAACATAAATGCATTTCTATCTTCAGGCCAAGAATTTTTCAGATCACCCTCACATAAGAGAGATAATTTTTGTATTTTACTTTCCAAATATGATTTTATTATTTTGAACTCAACTTTATAGCAATGATTATTAGTTTTGATACAGTGAGAAATGCACCAGGTATTAAGAACTGGCAGCCTCTTCAAATTAAGGAACAGATAATCAACTCACTGTGATACCATGTATTTTTGGATCCTGCGAAAGTAGTTTTAAACAATTTCGTGTAACTATAAATAATATTTACCCTTCTCACATTGCTGCTGCAGTTGCCAAAATCAACCTTTGCTTCTATACAAGCATGATTAACTCTTGCTCCATATTAGTAGACACACTAAGAAATTTTTCATAGAATGGAAGTACTATGGGCAGGTGATGTGAAATGACAAATTGTAGCCTAAACTATCACTCATTGTATCCATGAATGGCATTTACATAAAAAAGGGAAGTAATGCGAGACCAGCTTTACAGTGAGCATGCATGGCTAATTTTTGGGATTAATGAACTATTTATTGTAGGCCTCCTCCATTTCAAGTTTGGGTGCAGCATTTTAACAGGGTGCATATTTAGTAAACAAAAATAAAATACATGCCATTATGTCAATGTAGAACTTCAGGCTAGTATTTTCTCTGTGCTCTGAATATTGAAATTAAAACATAAGACATTTTTTAAGCATTAAAATGCAAAATAATAGAGTTTTAGACTACAGAGTATTCTTTTGCTGAGGCAGTAAATGCTATATTAAAATTATTAAAATAGTGGGAATAAAATTTGTCCAATTAACTATTTGGGCAAAATATTCTCTAAGCGAGCTTATTATTATTGAAGAGTTAAAAGGACCTTTCATCATGGCCCCTCTCTTCAGGTGGAATCGAGCGCTGGCGGTGACGATCCCACTCTGTGCTACCACGTCTTCGAGGTGGATGGCTTCCACGGTAATAACCACCTGGATCTTCACCTACATCAGGTTCCTGGTCATAGCTGGATGAAAAAGAGATAGTATAAACCATTATGAGAGATTATGCTGACGATAGCATACAGGGAGTCTTCACTTCATGGTTGGCTCACAATGAAAGGTATTCATTTACAATAAACTATCTTAAGAAGCTAGTGACTCACTTAATGATTAACAACTTGCAATAAGATCATGTGCATCCTTTAAAATTTATTGCTTTATGAAATTTTATAGTAGTTTTTTCCATTTAATACCACTATATTATTCAATATGATTACTTTGACTGTCATAAACATGCATAGGAAAACAATGTATTCCATATTGTACATACTCGTAAGCTCATGTACAATGTGCACTCATTCAAAATGCATTGCCTTTTTATATAAGTCAAAATAATGGAAAACCCAAAGATTATTCTGTGATAAGACAAAATACATTTGGATGAAAGTAAAAACTGGCATTTGTGATAGCAACACAATCTTCTGAGAAAATTATATCACATCTTCAACAAAATAAATATCAAACAGAGTGGTTGAATAGCAAAATCATGGTCAAACCCTGCCTAATTGTAAATTACCTGAGATAAGAGAATTTACACGGAATTAACTAGGTGTACAAGTCTGAACTGCAGATTAAAACAAAAATTTTTGGAAGAGTGATAAAAAGAGCTTTATTCAAAGTATGCTCCATTGCTAGTTAGATATTTTTCCCATCTATCAGGCAATTGGTGGATACCAGGCAAGGATAAATCTTTCCCTTTTGCCGTGTACCATTCATCAAGCCCTTTTTTTCCCATCTTCATAAAAACCAAAGCACTGCTCAGCAAGTGTGTGACCCATCAATGCATACAAGTGGCAATAGGAAGAAGCCAAGTCTGGTGAGCAACCCACATGGGGTAGAACTTCCCAGCAGAGTGCATCCAATGTGTCACGAGCTGGTTTTGCCACAGGTGATGGAATATTCCCATGAAGAAAAATGACCATGTATTGCCTCTTTTGGTATTCTGGTTTTTCTTCAAGCAGCAAATAGTAAAAATTGAACAATTTTGTTGGTAGCGTTTTGTTGGAACCGCATCACCTGGTATTAACAGCTCATAATAGACCACACTCTTCTGATCTCACAAAACACAGAGCATAGTCTTTCTACAAAAACAATTCGGTCCTGCGGTCAATGTAGATGGTGCACCTGGGTATACCCATAATTTTTTGCACTTGGAATTCTCAAAATAAATCCACTTTTCATCCCCAGTAATGATATAATGCAAAAACAACTGACTTTAGTATTGAGTCTAACATGTCCTTTTGTGCCTCTCCATCTGCCTGTTGTTCAACTCATGTGGTACTCATCTGCTGCTCTTCTGAATCTTTCCCATCTCTCATGGGCAATTGGAAACAGCTTGTTGACTAAAGCTCAATTGCTCTGCAAGTTGTTTTTGTAATTGGGCATCATCTTTGTTTAACAATGCTTGCAATTCCATATCTTCACACCTTTTTGGTGGTTTTACATGTTCCTTGACCGCAACATCAAAGTCACCACTTTTGAAATGCCGAAACCATTGTTCACGCATATCTTGTGATGGAGCATGTTCACCACTAGCTTCTTGAATTAATCGGTATGAATGAGCAGCAGTTTTCTTCAAATTAAAACAAAAAATTAATTCTATTTGTTTGGTATACATTTCAACATTTTGAACACAGCAACACAACACTATGCAAACACTTTTTCAATTTATCACTCATTTGCAAACACTAAAAATGCAATTCACAAAAACTTGTTGATGGCACCACAAAAGACATAAGTGTCAAATCTTTACATCACAAACTGCATTGGTGTACCATCTGTTCTTTGAAATCTGCATTTCATACTGGAACAACTAGTAGAATAAAACTACTACCTTTGAAGTAGAAAAATATATTAACGAATATTAAGAGATTTTTATACAGACTTTTCATTGTTACCCTAGTGGTTGTTCACTATATTCAAACTTCTGCTTAAGATAATGATGACCCTCTGTATTTATTTGAGGATCTTGGTCTGTTTCAGGACCTGTCCTTAAACATTGTCAACATCTTGCACCTTGAGAGACTACTTACAGAAGGAACAAGAAAAACCACTCTCCCTTGAAAAAAATCATGACAGGAACATAAGCAAGATAGGGTGTCACTAGAGGGTGTAAATGAGAGGCTGAATGCTTTGAGCTAAAGTGAATATTTCCCTTATGTCCACATTTTTAGCCAAGAGGCAGAGAGAGAGGGGTTCAGAAGAACTACTCACCTTTTATTGGGAAAAAAGCTGTACCTGGTACAAAGGTTTACATGCAGCATGCTTATGTTGTAATTATCATATTTTAACCTTACATTAGTAAAGAGTAGACTCTGATTGTCTGTAGAGGACACTGGCTATGATTATAAAGTCAGTCTAGGGCTCTTGGCCAATCATTAGGGTCAGAGGATATGATGGAATTGGTTAAGGACCATTTATTTATTTTTTTATTCGATGACTTTCACTGGGGTGAGATTGAGACTTCATAGTCCACTTTTCCACCTAACCCTCATATATTACAATAAAGGCAATCACAGAGGTACGTGCTTTTCTCTAATAACTCTTTAGCTAGAGGAACACTTGTGTAGAAACTGTCAATATATTATATGCGACCTTCATATCAAATTCATTCCATTATCCATTCACTAGACTCATTACTATGTCATGTGCATGTCTCTTTTCTGATGAATTCTCTCTTTTACCTGGGAAACCTTTTGAAAAATTGAGAGAATAAAACCAGCTGAAAGAATGATAATAAGGGTAGTCACAACAGAATTTTTCCTTTGCTGCAATTACCACAATTCTCAAAAATGGACTTGGGTAGGACATAGGGAGATGAAATCATTGCGAAGATCAGCAATGCATTTTCTGATGCATGTTTAGAGTACCTAATTTGGGAAAAGTACTCAAAAAGTTTCCTCTTCCCTTTTTGCCAGCTAGCCAAAAGTGCCTAACAGATTTGACTATGAAATCATATGATGAGTAGTGCGGTGCATAGGAAGTTTGCTGGGTTGTTGACCTCATCGGAGTTGGGAGAACTTAATTATTGAGTCATAAAAAGTCAGATATTTTCATGCTATATTTGACCCCTTGAACTGAAATGACGAGTCCGGCTCATCACAAACTTCCGATGCCAAATGGCACAATGACTAGTGTAGCTTGTCATCAGATTTTCATAATTTTAGCATTATTTAGGGGAACAATATAATTATTTTGAAAGTTTAAGCATTTTAAAACATCACTAATGTACATAGAAAATTCATATTTCATGAAATATGTTGCATTGGAGGTAATGTAATGATTTCCTACGAGTAGGGATAGCTGTGTGCTCGATATTCTTACGGGAAGAGGGTTCGTTTGTCAACTTTTTAAAATCCTACTTTTGGGCAGCAGATTTTAAATTGCACTCGCTCAGGAACTACTGCCTTGATCGCCATGTAATGTATAAATGAATAAATTGAGTTCTCTTCCATACATGTTACAAATTCGAAGGATAAATGCTATTGTAACACAAAAATTTAAAAATAGTTTTTCATCAGTTTACTTTTGGTAACATTATTGGTGAAACGAAGCTACAATTTGGAATCATTGACAAACTGTTAGTGTAGCCATCCTTCCGTAGTATTATTTTCTTTCATTTTCTTATTGGGTGTCCTCCTAAAAGTATCAAGTTTCTACTACAGAGTTGCAAGTTTCGACCATCAAGTTTCTACTACAGTTTGTACGGAGTTTGCCTTCTCAAAAAGGGTGTTCCTATTATAGGATGAGTCATCATCTCAGCATTTCTTCTGGTGCCTACGCAGTTCCTTCACGATGACCTTAGTTTGAATGTGATCATTCATGTGGTTAGACAGTGTGTGTCACACGGTCGTATCGGTTTTTGTCCACGTTTGTTATATATATAATGTGGTGAAAACTACCCTTCAATGTATAAAAGAATTATAAATGGTGTATGTGAAAGTGATGATTAGAGCATTGAAAAGAAGAGAAGGACGGATGGTAGCGAAGAAATTGTTTCTAAACCAGCTTGTGTGATTGATTATAATCGAGGAATGGGAGATGTAGACAAAAAATACCAGCGGCTGGCATGCTTCCTGTTGATGAGAAAGTTCATGAAAGGATATAAAAAATGTTCTTTTATAAGTTTGATATTGTGCTATTTAATTCTTACACTTTATATTCGAAAGTAAACAAAAAAAAGAAGCAATTTATAACTAGTTTTTGTTTGGATGTTGCCGAGGCATTATTGGCAAAGGTCACTCTGCCAAATTACAATGCTCGCGGAAGACCATCACATGGTGACACACCAGTCCGATTGAAAGCTAAAAATTGGGCTCATATTCCTGAACATTTCTCATCAGCAGCAAAGAAACAACATCCAACAAAAAGATGCCATGTATGCTTCATAAATAATGTCAGAAGTGACACAACTTGGCAGTGTAAAAGCACTGCCAAGTACCTTTACATTCGCCAGAGTGTTTAGAGAAGTATCATACTTTCTCTGATTATTAATTATATGCATGTATATAATATTATGTACGCCAATCTATTGTATAATTATGTTGTCTTACTTTAAACATAAATATTTCCCAATTTTTAACTTTATGTATATATTTTTCAATGACATATATGTAATTTTCTTTTTTGTTAATATTTAATATTATTATAAAAACAGTTGTAGTTAATAAGAAAAATGTCTTGATAAAAAAAATCATTTAACTAGATACATTACAATATGAAATAATAATCACTTTTTATTTCACTATTCTATGTTGATTACCAACTAAAAAATATCATTTCATTACCTACCATGCCATTTTAAAAGAACCACAGAAAAAATAAATAGAGGATAGGAGCATGATATTCAGAAAATAAATTGAAGTAGAATGGGTTAATTACTAAGCATGCAGTTATCAATATATGAATTACAACCAAGTCTTTTTCCTAAAGTTAAATACTGTCTCATGCATAATGAAAAAAAACAATGCATATATAGATCCAAGTGGGTAGTCCTGAACTAACTGCAGGAAAGCAATATATTACTTGATTTACTTTGATCAGGCCTATGGAAAAGATTAATATTGTAAAGAGAAGGGTTTCTGTATTTCAATATAATACTATGTTGATGAATTTTTAACCTTTTCCCTAAGGTTGAGTGCATATGTTAGAAGGGTAATTCATAAAATAACATTGTAAAAAATAAATGGTGAAAAAACCCATGTCATTGACATATGATAGAATCTCCTCTAGCGTTCTGACATTCCACATGAAAGTTCTGTTTCCACTACATCAGGGGCTTTCAGATTTAAAAACTGCTTCCATTGGTAATAGCTACTTACCCTGTGCGATTTGAGTGTCTCTGGCGATGATCTTCATATTCCCTGCCGCCTCTTCTCTTCTCCTCTCTCCTTGCATCATCTCGATCATCCCCATATTCATCCCCACTATCGGCATCATCTCTCCTCACACGTCTCTCAACTTTATTACTAGCATAACCTTTCCCATGATCTCTTCGCCTTGTTCGGTTTTTTTCTTGCACTTCTCTGGAAACCCAAAATTTTGTAATTAGTTTATAGGAAATCACCAATGTATAAGAGGAAATAGCACACTTCAGTCATGATTTCCTCTTTTATATTCATACTAAATAACAAGTCATACAGCAGAATCTTGTTATCATGTACATGAATTGGAGCATGCAACAGACCATTGTGTAATAATTAGTATTATGAGATGACATTTTACAAATTTATTAATTTTATAGTTCCAAATTTCAACAATATTAGTGAAATGAATTTAAATTTATGTCAGACTGAAGCAGGGAAGAAAGACTTTGGACCAGAAAATGCTGACTGCAATTCCAAAAAACCCATCACTCACACAAACGGACCCAATGGGGGAGCAACCTAATAACCTAGGGGTCATCTGTAAATTCCTTTTCTTTCACCCATGTATTCCCTCAAGGCCATAACTTGCAGACAGAAATTGGTGGATTTAATAAAATTTATACATTTAAAATGTCCTTTCAATTTATGGCAGCTTTGATTATCAACTAAAAAAAATATGTACTTTCCTGTCGTCACAAATTGGAGTGAAATCCCTTATTTGCACTTTTCTAGGGATCCAAGAAAAAGTGTAAAATGCGGGAAAAAGCAAATGTAGTTAACTCTTAATTATCCACGGCGGGTTATCAGTTATGTGGTTATCTGTGCTATTTGCTTCCTAGCACCTCAAAATTACAGTCATTAAGATAATTAAATACTTTGAAACTTCAAATACCTTTTTAAAAATACAAGTTTGAAATACATGTGGTTCCTTAGAGTTTTTAATTTTACAAAATAAAAGTTCATTTCCATTATTACTTTTCTCACACTCATTAACCCTGAGAGTTCTATAGTCTCCATAAAGATGAGCAAATTTATAGCTTTACTTTTCAACAAAAAAATCATTAACTATCCACACTACATTATTTTAATGAGTATCCTAAGATGATTATGAATCTGTTTCAAAATATCCTCCGGTCGAGAAAAGCTAAATTAGTTCACTAAAAATGACTGCACTTACCTATCTTCAGCAGATCTTCTCCCTGAGCCATCTTCTCCATCATCATCATCACTCAAGACCTCACCCTCTTCCCTTTCATTCCTCTCCCTCCCCATTCTGCCTGCTCGCCTTCTAGTAACTCTATGGCCCTTAGAACCCCTTTCACCTTCTACACTCTCCTTCTCTTCCTCCTCCTCACTCTCCCCACGTGCAATGTGAGACGGCTGCACCTTTGTATGAGCAGTGGCACGATCTCGCTCTGCTGAAACATCTCTTCTTGACTCCCCGTGGCTATAAACAGAATATGAAGTGATACTATGCTGTAACTCAAAGAATCGACAACCTATCAGTTACTATTTTCACAGCTTTACTTTGAAGGAGATAAATTCGACAAAACATGGGCACTGTAATATGGTTATTTGTACTGCCCCGTAGGGAATATATGAATTAACCATTTTGTACTTTGGAGGGTACTGGTGAAATTCATGGATGTACAACAGAAAGTTTTTAGTGCATTTGCTGATTTGGAGAACATGGTAAATAAATGAAAGGTTTAAAAAACAGAAAAATAAATGAGCAAGGGAAGAATGATATAAAAGTGAGGTGAAAATAGTATGGCAAGTAAACAAGTTAATGGAACAAGTTTGAAGAAAATATTTTGAAATAAACCATAGTGTGAAATGAGGACATATACTGTCACCATGGGAATTCAATGTGTTTGTAATCAAATTCACAAGAGACAGACATATGGATAAAGAAATATAAAAGATTTGATAATTCAATGTGTACCTATTCTCTGACATGCCTATGATGCAGTACTGCTGATCAATAGATCAAGAGAACTACAGATAACCCTGGATATCTTCGGCAAGGTAAAGGAGAGAATGAAATTGTAAGTAAACACAATTTAAATGAAATTAGTCACGACATAAACATAGAATTTGAAGAAAGATTGCATAGTAGGTGTAAACAACTAACTCATTGAGCAATTGGGCCATTTTGTAATTCATGGAAGAATAATGGCAACAGATGGTAAGACACCAGATTTCACTCAATTCAAAAATGAAATTTAGTGCAAATATTATCTTTAAATCAAATCTCAATCACAGAGTTTCAATGTCAAAGTTTATTGATCAGTGATCGAATCATCCCATGCAAAGCAAAAAGTAACTAAACACTGGAATATAAAGGAAAGAATTGAGAATTTATTTATTCAAAATTGCAATGAATAATCATTAAAAATTGACAGATTAAATCTTTAATTATTTTAGATGCATTTAACAACAAAGTAGCCTATATTTAACAGCATTTTAACCTGATCATCTTTTAATTCTAACATGTATTCACATTTCTTCAAAAACTTTTAGGATCCAAAAAAATAAGTTAAGGGATCCAAGATGTGATATCCAGGATTTGGTTCTGGATCTAGAACCAAAAAAACCCAGGATCTACTCATTCCAAGACAATACGAAAGAAATTATTAAAATAATGTTTCCTTTTGTAACCTAAAATCAGGCTTTTTTGGCATTGCCTATTTGAAAAGGGACTAGTAATATGTAATCTACTATCAAGATTACTGAGTAGTAGTATTTGGGGGGAGCGACTGACATGTAAGGTCATGCTCGCCATTAGGGATGGACAGGAAATGATGAAGGGTGGAGAGAAACCCGGCGTAGGCATTAGCCTACTCTTAACGAAAGGCTCTAAGAGGTCCACAGCTTAACATCCCATCTGATGGATGGTGCACTCACTCAAAGTGCCCTCCACAAAGCACCTCAAGTAGAGATCGAGATGCCACTGAAAAATATTCAATGCCACCAGGATTGGGACACAGGCCCTCTGGGTAGGAAGCCAGTACGATAGTCACCGCACCATCCCGATCCCCAAGATTAAAGATCTTGCATAGATAACCTTAGATATTTCATACCTGTAGGATCCCCTTCTATCATCAGCAGGGTCTCTACTGTGTGAGGTCATCAAAGTAGGGACAACTCCACCCTCAGATCCTATTGTCTCACTTCTTTCAGAGTTTGGAACTTCAGTTACAGATTGAACTGCCCCAGAACTGATGACTGCTGCAGGGGATTGACTGCCTTCTGGGACTTGTCCAACTCCATCATCCCTTGTGTTTTCCTCTTCTCCCTCCGCTACTCCTGGGACAACACGGGGTCCAGATGGTATAGGGGCCTCATCAAGGGCATCATCATCGTCATCATCCACCAGTTCATTGTGGCTGGTGATAGAACCACTTGGATGACTAAAAACAAGTAATAACAACAGTGCAGCTTATTTAAAATAAAATAAAGAAAATTTAAAAAAATGGTTGATTAATATACAACAATGGGTGGCCAAGCATTCATAGAGCTCATTTCATACATCAATAACATTGATCCACCAATAAATAGTCGCCCATCTGTACAAATATGGATGAAATACTTTGGATTTGTTCAGGATTTCAATATAATGAAAGCATTTTTCATACCAAATATCACACTAAAGAGGATGCAATATCCTAACACAATTTCATATTTAGGAGGGAAATATGTTGCTGTCTGTTTTTGCTATTATTCATAACCCATTCATTATTTTAAAAAATCTCTCTGTAAAGAATTCAACACCATTAAATACCTGAGAACAAAATGATATTATGAAAACCTAGCATGTAAAGTTTTAAAAATATATTTCTTTTTGTTAACAACTCTCTCAAAATTGGCCTGAAGATCAACTCATCTATTTAATGGATGATTGTTATCTTTGAAATGCTGTACTTCTTTAATTTCTAACTCAATAGCATACTATTTGATAATCAATCATTCAGCTAAAGATATTACTTAAAGCCATATATATGTGTGACAGGAGCCTATGAACATGTAGCATGATTATATAGCCAATCGATCTTCTATTTAGCTATCATTGAAACTTACAAGCATGAAATCACTTTACTTCATTTTATTTAAAGCAACATTTAACAGAAGAATTGACCTTTGGAATATAGGACACTGTTTTTCTGAACAAATTTACTAAATATTAATTTCGAGTGTGTTTTAAATCACCAATGCAATAAATGAATTACAAGACCTATGGGCAAGATTCATGCGATCACCAGGAATGTAATATTTCAAACTAATGTCATCTAGGCATTTACAATTATCCCCTAAGAAAAATTCATAATCATGGGTCACAGTTTTCCACACTTGAAATTGCATATATTCAACACTAATATGAATACTATTTGTTCTGATGCAGGAAATCAGCACTCTAGAAAGTTTGCATGCATGCATCTGGTTCTGCTATTTGTGTTAACAAATCCTTTCATACATGATTTGATTCAAATTGAGGAGCTTCAGGTGTGATGTGGTGGAAGCCGAACAAAATGAATAACTGATCGAAGCACTTTTCCACTTGATATCAAGTGAAAAAGTGCTTCGATCAGTTATTCATTATTATTTGATTCATTATATTTTTCACTGATTCCCTTTGAAATCAATAACAACAAGGCTTTGCACATCTCCCCTTAATATAAAGTAGAGTCCCACTAGGTATTCACAATATTACAATACAAATACATACCATAATTCCAGGTTTTATGCATACATGGTATGAAATTTTTATGAAAATTTTATTCCTATGCATGAAATTAAATCTCTAGACTAAGAAAAAATGTACAATAAAAATAATTATTCACCCTTATTATGTTTCAAACTAATTATAGTAAAAACTTCCATTTTATAAACCTTTGCACCATGAAGGCTTATGCTACATAATGAGTTCTTGTCCCAGCCTTACGCCACATCAACTACAGTGGAACCTCAATAGGAGCGCAATCCATTCCATGATCTTTCTCATAAAGCGAAACACTGGTTAAGTGAGACAACTTTTGCAAATAAATTAATGTGAAATACGATAATGTGTTCCATGCCAAAAAAAATAAATTATGTATAAGGTTTATTCAAAGAATATTAAGTAAATACTGCTTAGGATTGTGAATCACATTCACCTTTTCTTCTTCCGTGGAATAAAGCTAGCGGGAATACAAACTTGGTTTGTAAAAGCAAAAATAAAATTAATTGCTCATTATTAATGATGCATATCGAATTCCTTTTTACTAAACAGCTGTCTAAAGACATTTATTTTTGCCAATGCTTCAAAATACGGCAAAAATATAAATCCAAATGATTGTTAAATAAATTTATGGTGCACATCACCACACTCTCATACGATGCTTAAGTATCCCATGACCTCCACATCTCATTCAGCCAGCTGTTTTGGGCTTAGCAATTCTAAAAGGCTTGTGCACTTTCTGAATGGTAAACAAGCAGGGGTTTAATTTTCAAATCACTGCCTTCATTTGTACAAAATAGCAGCGTGAGACGGCCTTTCATTGCCTTGTGGTAGGGCAATGCATGCCTCTCTCCTGTTATGAACACAAATATAGGTTCACATCAGCATCTTCTTCCGAAAAAGAACTATCTTTTCATAATTAAAAACATGTTGTGGCAAGTAACCCACGGAATCTACGAGCTTTTTGAAGTCACCAATAAAGTTCCCTGCTGTCTTTGACTCAGAGTTAGCTGCTTTACCATACCTTACAATGCCATGGATGATGGTTCTTCTTGTTAACTTAACCAACCATGCACAACTCCCCTTAAATACTTGCTCAGCCATTGACAATCATGATATCTTATTAATGAGATTGGCAAGAATCACTTTCCCCTTCGCACAAATTATATTCTAATTAATGGTGTTGCATTGCAATTGCTTTTTGTTTATTCATATGAGAGGCAACCTTTCAACATCATTGAGAATATTTAACTGTTTTGTAGATACTTTATTCTTGTAACTCTATTTGAAGCATTGATCTCTTTATTCTTGTCCGTGTTCTTGAAGAAAAGGCCAATTATTGATGTCAACGGATTGTTGATGTGCGTACTAGATCAGATATACTCACACCCCGTTCCCAATTTTACTTTTTATTTCTACTGTTATTATTATTCTCGTATGCTTTCTTCTTATGGATTTTTCTTCAGGATCTATTTAAAAACTATGCACAAAATATTACTAATATTACACTTTCCACAAAAAATCACTAATAATATGTTTGAACATAAGTTCGGAAAAATGTGTGATCACTAGTGACACCAAATTCTAGCGAAACGAGTAGTAGAGATAACCTGCCGGGAATACCCCCCACTTAGTCACTTGTTATGCGAAAAGTTGCTTGTTTAGCGAGTTGTTTTCCAGGACCAATATTTTTGCTCATTACATGAAATTAGTCACTGTGCGAGGTGCTCATTAAGTGAGGTTCCACTGCATATTGAAGTCTCCCTACATCTAATCTCTTCAACTATGAAACTTCCATTAAATTAAGTCTACAGGAGGACTGAGACATGTAATACACCTCTTTAGAATGAAATTTCTACAAAAATTAAAAAATAATTCACTTTATATTACATCATATCGACATGACATTGCCATAATACTGCCCTGAGCAATGATTTTATCTCACATCTTCCCTCTCCCCATGTATCACCAAGCTTGTGGTTTTTCAAATGGAAGCTGATTCACAATTATTTGCCATGGATAATAGGGGAGCACCTCTTTAGCAAAATAGAACTTGAATGGTATGAATGATCATTAGCATTTTTTGCAAAGATCCAAATGAGAGAATTAATCATACGCTCAAAAATTATTCATTCAGAAGTTCCCATTATGAAGTGCTGGTTAATTATTAACTATCATAGTTCATGTCCCTCTAAGAGTCCAGACGGACAATTGGTTATCACCCCTGGCTACAGAGATTTTTTTTTCAAGTTTTAGCCCTGGTAGTTTCCATTTTTTTCTGAAAATTAAGAAGCAGTGGTCAACTCACCACATTCCACTTCCTGATGCACTAGCACCACCTGCCTCTGGACTACTACTCTCCCCAGGAACCATCCTTCTAAGGCCCGGAGGAGGCCTTTGGCTGGATGGAGGACCACATGGATCCTCATCCTCCTCATCTTCCTCTTCATCACGCAACTGGCCAGTTTCCAAATACTGATTTCTGTCACTGGGGAGAGGGGGGTCATCAGCTGGTCGTCGGGTAGTCATGGGTCGTCCTTGACTAATAGGTTTTGAAGCAAGCAAATCAGCAGTGGACTGCTGTTGGGAAATGCTGGATGGAGATGGAGAAGCATGGGTCTGGAGATATTTTGGTCTAGGGGCTCGCGCATCATCCCTAGATCCCACCACATGAGCAGGACGCGAGGCACGGCTTACTGTGGGTCTTGGAGAGGGAGCCCCAGCACGAGCTGACATCCTAAGGTTAAAAAAAGTTACGCATTATTCATTATTACTGATTCATAATTTATTAAATGATAAATAATCATGCATCACTAACCAAAATCTTAAGAGAATTAATAATGCCTTTACTTTTGCTAACAACCAGTCACATAAGCACGTTGTGTTTAGGTAAAGAGCTGTAACTGGTTTCAAATATTAAATGTCCATGAATAGCACCAACTAAAATCAGACATCTGTAAGAAGGTGGGGAATAAATATGAAATGTGAAGGATTGGTTGATCAGACCATGAACATGGTTTACTCTAATGCAATTAAAATTACTGATGTAAAATAAATAAATTAAGTGTAATGGCAATACTCTGGCATTTTAAGCCTCAGCCCAACGATGGATTCGTTAGGTGCCCTCTGATATCAATCAATAAAGATTACAGAAACAAATTTAATGCAGCACCTCAATTCAATATTTGAATACACTAATGAATATTTTCTAAAATTTACAGAGATATTTACTGATCATCCATAATTCAGAGGTACTTCAATAAATTCCCTCTTTCTTAGGAAGAGCAGTTAATCAACTGATAAAATAAGCCATGCAATGTATGACTAACCCAAGACTCCTCTGTTGAGTAGCAGGTCTTGTTTCCTGGCTCCCTTCCTCTGGTGTCCTCTGCCTGGTCACCCCTGGCTGCCACAGAGCAAAGGATGATGTACTTGATGGAACAACATCAACCTTTGGGGGTGCCACTTCCTGATTCTCAGGTTGAGCAATCCCTTGAGACCAACTGGCACCAGATTCTCTATCGTGATGGCGGGAAAACTTTGAAGTTGGCTCTTCGTCATCCAGACGTTCCTTATTGTCTGGGAGAGTTTCCAGATTGGCACCATCTTCTGAGAGATCTTTCTTGTGGTGGTCGGTGCTGGCCCCTATTATTATTTCATCCTGTTGTAGAGCACCAGTTGTTTGAGGAGCAGGCACTTGCTCATCCTCAGCTGGAGTACCCTCACCCATTTCCCTTTTGGTATTAATTGAAAAAGATGCTAAATCATCAGTTAACTGAGCTAAGCTATTACTCTCCAATGGCTGTGGCCATTGTTCTTTTTGAATAGGCTGGTGAATTGAATGTGTATCTCCTTTTTTGGGAGATTTATGTTTTGGTTCAATGCTCGGAACTGGATTCACTTCAGCATTATTTGGGATAGAGTCTACATTGCTGTTTACCATGAGATCTGCAGCAACATCCATATTACCATGAGGATTCTCGGGGTTCTGCCACCACTGGTCATAAGAATGACTTTCTTCATCCATTTGCTGACTAACCTCCAAGAGAAGTAATTCATTGTGATTAGCATCCGTATGCTGCTGTATGGCAAACTCCTGTATAGTTACATTTTCATTCGCGAGTTCAGGCCTAGTAGTATCCATTACTTCTGGGTTTTGGTTGACATCAGGAGCATTTTGGCTAGGTAAATTTTGACTTGGTCCAATTTCTGAGGTTAAGTTCAAAGGTTCAGTCTTCACTTCTGGATACGGTTGAGGAAGTTGCATAGGTTGCTGAAGCTGTTTAGTATTATTAATATTATTTCCCTGAGACAGATTTTCTTGCTGAATGAAGTTTTCTGGTGAGCATTTATTCCTATTTCCAGTCAAATCTTCACCTTCCTTTGATTCTCCTTCTTGTTTTAAGTCCATGGATAAAAGAAAGATGACACTATATCAGTAAAGTAATTGCCAGATGAGTACCAGATGCAATATGATAAAATAATAATTATTTATTGCATTCATGGATCGATAAAAAGTTGACCTGGCCAAATATACAGGTATATCTTAACCCTAGAAATAAGATCACTCATATCTATACTCCTTTAGATTATAAAAACCTTACTTTTAAACAGTTTTGTTGGATCACATCCTTTGACAGCAAGTGGTAGAGTTATGAAAAAATGAACATTAATAAGGACCATTACTAAACAATTTCCAATTATGATTGATTAACAGTGAATAGATTTGTAGAATTCTTATGGAGTAAGAATGTATGGCAGCAGTTTTAGTGAAGGCTGAACAATTAATTTCATAAACACCCACAATCATATATATTAATGCTTATAACAGTCATAATCTTGTCAATAATGAGCATTTTTTAGAGGACAAAAAAATTGACAGATTGAATATAATTTTTTGATGCATTATTTTGAATAAACTCTACGGTTTTGGGCTCTACTTCATGGAAATTGTACATATCCATAAAAACGGAAGGAAAGATTTGCCAAAATGATCTTTTTTGGAGAATGAACAATCAAGAGGGCATAAGCTGAGGTACCCCAAAAAATTATACCATATTATATTCACAGAGTAAATGTTCTCTTGTATAAAAGTGAAAGAATATATGTTGAATTATGTTTGTCAACTTTATAATTACTAGTCATTTTGCTAAGCAGCTAATATGAACTGACCAGTAATTGTGCCAGCAAATGTTAATCCTATAAAATGTATCAACTTTGATGGTTGAATTAAGATTGTTAACTGAAACCTTTAAATTTCCCATTTGCTTGGTAGGAGTAAAACTGCATAAATATTAATAAAATATAAACTCCTACAGCCATCATAAGTTAGCGACACTCGTCCTGCAATAAAAACAAAATTTGTAGTGATGGTCTGTTGGAAAAGAAATTCTACGACAGTGACCTACTACAACCTCTCAACCTGAACACCCTTCTGCAGTAGTTTGCGTGAATGTTACTTCCTTGCCAGTGACCAACTACACACTCAAACCCAATTGGGATCATTGACAGAGCTCAAGGGACTCCGTTGAGGATACCTGGGTTTATGAACAGATATACACTATCCAATTCCACGCCAGGGACAAACACAGAGCTGACACACTCACAAGCACTCAGAAAAACAATCACTCACGCATTCAAAAAGGGCATCACTACTGGGAGAATATTACTCAAATTGAGCAAAGTTAGCAAAAATCTGGGAAATACTCTTTCTCTCTCGGAGACATGATACCTTACTTTTTTGCTGCATGTGAGGCGTAAGTTTTCAGAGAGTGAGCCGCAGTGAAAGGGCTAATAGAAAGTATTTTTCCCATTGAATATGCTTGTGACTCATAGGATGAAGTCATAACACATATTCTACGCCCATAAGATACAGGATGGTTTTAGATGCCATTCTGGAGTAAAATAAGTACATCTTATGGGCCGTGAAATATGGCACCTTAAATTTATAATAGATGACTAAGAAAATCTTTAAAATATCTAAAGTAAAAGTAAACGGCTATCTTTGACATCAGTCTTTGTACTTGCACATACAGGAGCTAGCAATCAATATGATTTGGTTCCCCAATTCCACACTTCAGTATTTTATCTTAAATTAAATATTAACCAGGGAATTTACCCTCTCTTTTCAGTTGTGTACCAGGTGCTGATGCTTCAACAACCCATCCTCCCTGAATATCCTTTTCCATTCTGGAATCAGTCATATGAGATTGAGATTTGGGCTCATCCACCTTGCCTGTTTCAGTATTTAGGAGCGTGTTGGATGTTGTTTGAACTTGAGAGATCATTCCTTCATTCATTAATAGTTGGCCGGTTCGAACCAATGAAGTTGATTCAGCTGCATGGTCACCAGCTTGTTTGATCAAAGGAACTGAAGAGGCTTGTGGCTCTTCTGCACTGCCTATAAAATTCACAAGGATGAAATATAATCCACAAGGATTAAAAATAGTTGACAATAAAAATACCAGGGAACAAACTACAAAATTGTAAAATGTATACCATTTGAAAGAGATAATTACTATGGTGAAATATTAAAACTTCATACTTGCCTATTTGCTACTGCCGCACAATTAAATCAGGCTATACCTTAAAAAGCACCTAAAGAGAACTCCCATGATCTTACCTTGCACAAGCCTCTGCTGAGGGGGGCCGGGAGTTGGAACTGGTGTCGGAACTGAAGTAGGCGTATCAGCTCCAGGGATTTTCCAGTCCCATGCTTCTACATTACTGCCACCCCAGTCCCATGCCTCTTCATTCCTATTCCACTCCCCTGCATTTGGTTGTGGGTCATCAATGCCCCATTCCCACAAATTTGCAGACCCACCTCCATTGCCTGACCCAGAGGTGGTCCCTACATTATTTTGATTCCCTGTATAATAGCAAAAATTCATTAATCAGCATGCTGTAAGTTATGCCAGCAAATTTAAAATGAGTAAACTTCACCCATTAGGATTACCCGAGTTGGGGTAGATTAGATTTATGAGATGACCATGCAAGATGAATTTTCCACCACCAGATATCAATTGCAATCCATTTAGTAATGAAATACCTTTTGTGTGGTATAACAAATGTGGTAACACATGTGTGTTATGTTATGTGGTTATGTGGAAATTATGAAAATATAATGAGTGTACTTCAAAAAAGTTTTCAATCCAAAATTTTATACAGGGTTCAAAGTCCTACAAAACAAAGCATTATTTGGTGAATGAACACACACTAATACATAAAATGGTAGAGGACTTCCTCAAAAATGTTTTCTTTCTCTGCATACCATTGAAATTCAAACTGTAGATACAATAAATAACAGAGCTCAGAGAACATGAAGGGATTGGATTGAGTTGGGTATAATACTAGTTACAGTTAATGGAGATGTCTAAAAATACATTTTAATGAGTTAAACCCTGCACAGAAGAAATAAGGTACAGGCAGTTTATACATGCTGGGAAAAGTATGCCCTGGGGAATGACATCTACCAGTGAAAAATTAGAGAGACACCATCAATTCACCCTAAGATTAATATAAAAAACAAAAAACACAGTAATAAACCCAAAGACCAATTTGGGAGATGATGGTAGAGTTCACCCAGTACTAAGCCCGATGGTGTGTGAAATTAACACATCAGGGTAGGGGGGGCCAGTGCCTTTCCAAGCGCTGGTTATGGTTTCCCAGGAAGATCCAGTGCCCAAAAAAAAACAGCTTTAGTGGATCTGAAGGTACTGAGAGAGGCTTCCCCAGGAATTGAACCTGCAACCTACAGTCAGTAGTCCAATGTTCTACCCCCAGACTACTGCAACCAATTAAGCTTTACCATATTTTCTCATCGATCACGCGCACTTTATCTAAACAAAAATGTTCAGATGATCCAAAAAAAGACGAAGCCCCTTACGATATGCAATGAAATTTGAAAAAATCCAACATTTACATACCTATGTACACAATAATTTCAAGAAGTCTCTCGCAAAAATAAATTAGTCTGAAAGCTTGCCTTTCTATTCGCATTCCATTCTATACAGATCTGCTACTGTTAGTTATTTCATCTCATAAATCCACGAGAAAAAGAAGAAACATAATTTCTATACTTCATTTATTCTAATACGTAATACTTCTTTATCCTAACGCATAGTACTTCTTTATTCTAATACATAGTACTTCACGTATAAGTAGAGTACATCGTAATATGTAGTAGTAGAAATATTTAGAGGAGGCGACCGACAGCTGAGGTCATTTATGCCATAGGGGATGGACAGGAAAGGATGAAGAGTGGAGAGAAACCCGGCATCTACATTAGCCTAGTCTTTACGAAAGGTGCCAAGGGGTCTGCAGCTTAACGTCCCATCCAACGGATGGCGTACTCACTCAAAGTGCCCCCCACAAATCACCTCAAGTAGGGATCGAGATACCTCTGAAAAATATTCAACACCGCCGGGATTTGAACCCGGGCTCTGTGTGTGGGAGGCCAGTACGTTAGCCCCTGCACCATCTCCATCCCCTACATTATAATATGTACATGTGCGTATAAATATATGATAGGATAGGTGGATCACTCGAATCCAAGAAATTCAACACCTGAATCACAATTAAATGCATTAGCTGCATTTATTATCTCTTCAGGCACATCACTGAGTTCACTCTCCGAAGTTAACTCTTCCTCATCTTCTAGCACTGGCATTGAAATATTGCCTACAGCTTTTTCAGATCCAATTTTTACACAGTTATCTCTGACACTGTGCCAAATTTCCAGGATCGACTGGCTTATTTCTTCATAAGACAATCTTTAAATCCTTCCCGATTCTGTGTAGTCATTCATACCAGACATCATCCACTTTTCCCAACAATGTAACTTTGATTCAAAAGATTTATTAATGGTTAAATCTTGCAGCCTTGCGATTACCTTTTTCTTTCGCAAAATTGATGACTTCTAGCTTAAACATTGCTGTATATGACTTTGTTCGCCATGGGTAATTTTCCTGAGAAAATTCTAAATTTCAAAATCTTAACTCAATTCAGGTTTGAAACAATCACCATGCAGACGGCACTCTCATGGAACTTGGAGGGTGCCTAGAATAGCTGATTGCCAATACTAACAAAGCGAAGTAAAGCGAACAAAACAAGAAATTCTATTTCATCCATTCTCTTATTTTTTTAAATATTTGATTTGCTGAAAGTTAATTTATATAGCAACTAAAATGGCACACAAACCAATGTCTTGTTTTGACTTGAAAATCATAGCGAAAAACCAATAAGGCGGCATATTGTGTTGGCTTGTAAATAGTTTATTTTTTGATCCATTTGTTTGGAATTAATTTCAATCACCTGACTTTAATCTTCTGTATACTTTTGGTAGATATAGCCACAGGCAATTATGCTTTCATGTATTCATTGGTTGTTACCACCTATTATTATATGTGCAGCATCTATACACGTTCAAGATAACTATGAAGCCTAGGGCATGCAGTATCTATACAAATTCATGATAACTACAAAGTCCGGGGTTCGCGTTATTGATGGGAAAATATGATATAGCCTCAACATGAAATTCCCATTACAAAACAAAACTATCACAATCCCTCAGAATATGGAGTAATAAAGAGTGACTTAGAAAACTCATGTGTAATAACATTTACATTGCAGGTATATTTTAACTGAAACTGCAGTCTGGTTTCTCCCTGACATCTAGGGATGCACGCTAATATGCTCCCTCTCCCTTTTCTAGTGGTGCCTACACGACTATTAATTCTGCCCTTTGCCAAACAGTGTCTCTTCTACGGCAGTTTTTAGGGCATTTAAGATCTTTCATTGTACATCCTAATCTTATTTACTATATTGTTACATGGTATCTACCTCTCACAGATATATCATACTCTGCAGTTCTTTTCTTAAGTGGTGAACTGGTTTAATTTACTTGACACTGTCAAAACAGCAACATTCAAATCATTTGTGGCCACTAAACAGTACATAATAGTGGTCACAAAAGTCCAGTTCCAATTTAACACACATATTGTAACATCTTTCTCCGACATAAACAGATGAATAAAAGAGCATTTATCACAACTTATCTATCACCTAAACACTACAAGTATATACATTAAGTTCATTCCACCTATAAAAGCTGATTGATAATTCATTTCCCTCCATTTGATTTGTTACATTCTATATGTCACAAGTAACATCCAGTTCAACAATCCTATTTTGCGATTATATGCTCCTACTGTGCGTTCAAATGATGGTGGTGATGACAACTCATCATTAGTGCTAATACTATCTTCTTGGAATTAACAGAGAATAACAAAATCTCAAAATTATTAAATGTTGAGATAAAAAAAATAACTGGCACATGGTTTTAAGATACACTGGATTTTCATGTGGCCATCAAAAGAAAATGTACACAAGGTACACACATAAAATTGCACATTAGTCAGCTCCCACTTTTTCAACAAAATTTAAAATAGATTCTGCTTGGAATAAATATTTAAATATACTCTTTCAAGACATTTCCACTAAAACTGCCCCAATCAAGCAAAATTTCTGGGTAAAGAGGTAAATCAAAACAAAGGGGCAGTTTCCCTCAGGCTCTGCTTTGAGTTGTTTACACTAAAAGAACTAATTTCACTTGTGCTAAAATACGTGGATTTTAATAAGCATCAAGTAAGAACACCACATTTATCTTGCTAATTGCTTGCAATTTGAGGGTTCATTAGTGGAAGGTTTTACTGAAAGTAGTATGCACAAGCACCTGGAAAATAAGACTAACAAATAGGTGACTTTGAAAATGAGTTAATTCACCCTTCCAATATATCATTGCACTTACCATATTGGCCCAAATCTAAGACATCACTGAACAATAATAGTCCACTGATAACTCACAATCATATCAATCTCTACAGCTTATTGTAAATAGATTGTGGGAGAATGGCATTAAAAAGCAGTGAATAAAATGATCGATAGATCACCCAAAAAACATTAATACTGCTGATGACAATACTTAAAATAATGAGCACCTACAGAGCATCCACTGAAAGCTGGTATGAATTTTGACTCTCCGGTTGAGCAACCTTGGAGTCACTGACTGTGCAGATAATTTGAGCTCATATGTAGAACTATGAATCCCTCTTTACTTTTAATTAACTACAGTCAGTAGTTTGCAATACTGTTTTCACAGAGAGATCTTCCCTTAATTACAAAGAACTTTGATTAAAATATTAATTATTATTATTATTAGCTGAACATGAACATATAGATTCCAAAGAAACTGCGGGAGATCCCGCAACAGTAACTTCCAATGGAGTCATCTGCTAATGTGCATTTCAATGCAACAATTTCAGAGTGTAAAAATCATTCGCCTTAACCGCCTAGATTGCTTAACTGGCTAAAGCACTCGACCGGACATTGAGGGATCCGGGTTCAAATCCCAGTCAAGGCGAGTGATTTTTTGCACTCTGAAATTGTTGCATTGAGATGAACATATAGTTTTGGTTCAGCAGTTTAATATTACATTATATTCAATCATGAACAGGGATTGGATTATGATCTTTAATTTAACATATTCCGCCTACAAAATGCTAACTAAGTTTACAGTACACAGTTTTATATGTAAAATCTTTGAATCAACAAATTCAGCCCTATATCTTGCACTAATTCTACAAAAGTTTTGAAAAATATCTAGTCCATAAACCTACATTCAGATAGTTTCAAACTTGCATTATTTCTGCACAACTCAAAACCACATTTTCTTGCCATTATAGTAACTTTATATCAGGCAAAAATATAATGTTAAATGAAATAAGGACAATTTGTACTTTTCCAGTTTATTTAACGTACGACGCGTTTCAACTCACAGAGTCATCATCAGGTACAAGACAAACTAAATAGTAAGGAGACCTTATTTATATGTACAGCAGATGTGGTTGGGGAGGGAGAGTCGAGTAGTGGAGAGGAGGAGGGGGGAAAAGAGAGGCGGAGAGGTTATAAAGAGCGAAAAGTGGGGGGTTAATGACAGGAAAAACCACAAAGTGGGGGACGAGGGGCTGGAGTATCGGGAGCAGGTTGTTGTATAGCAGGGGGTTAAAGGCTTAAGGACATAGGGAAGGAATTATCAGTAGGAGATAGTGGCGGGGGGGGGGGGGAAATGGGTTAAACAGGTAACTTTCTAGGAAGCAGAGCCCACTGCTGGTTTTAGTGGAAGGGATGAGCCACGTGCTGCGAGGGGGGGAAGGGGGGGGGGGAAGTGCACTAGTTAATTCTTGGAAAATAAGACGTACATTAAAATATACGTAAAATAATAATAATAGTAATAAAATATGACGTACATGAAAATATACGTACGTTAAATATACTGTGGAAAAGTGCAAATTGTCCTTATTTCATTATGATGAACTTCCACGACCTCAAGCCTGAATCTGTTGAACTTATAATTTTAAACTTCATGAGAATGTCATTATGCTTGTTTAGACAGAGGGAGACGATTTGAACATCCATCAACCGTTAGGAGGAATTATTTTCAACTATTGGTTCAGTTATGAGAAACAAATTTGTACTTTTCCACAGATTTATTGTAACGTACCATGGGTTTCAGTTCATCAAACCATCTTGAGGTACAAGACAGAAGTCTTCTACCAGAAGATGGTTCGAAACATATTGTGCATTACAATAAATCTGTGGAAAAGTACAAATTTGTTTCTCATAATGATGAACTTCCACTACATCTCACCTGACTCTGTTGAATATATTAGTTCAATTGTCTGATTAGATTAAGTATTTCTAAATTGATAATCCATCAATATATGATTTTTGATTCATTTTACTGGAAAAAAATTGTGCTTCACTAACTCCTAGATACCATGTATTATGATGTCCAGAGATAGTTTGATGCTGTTATGCCAAATACTCGATCACCTTCCTCATCATTTTAGTTGATGAAATCATTAAAGAGCAATGGCATAAGATGTCAAAAAATTGGTGACTTCTCTGACACCTATGCTCACATTACCATAGATATACTGATTTCATATGATAAATAATTAACAAAATTTCCACTCTTTAAGATTTAGATGAAAAATTGCATCCCTATTTATTATGACATTCAAGACAAACTGCAACATTAGAGTTTCATATTAAAAATTCCAAAATGGCATTCAACTCATCTGTATTATGATTAAAATATCACAATTAACAAGGAAATTGTTTTGCCATCATAAATTAATATTGATAATAATATTGGCTCTGAAGCAGAGAAGCTAAGATCCCATTAATTGTAAATGTTCATGCATTAACATTGAGAGAGACAAGGAATATTTCTACAACATTCGCAGCATATAAAGAAACATCATTAGCTAATCAGGTCATCACTACATTAGTCAACATAGCTAATTTAACCCTCTAAGTGCAATGCACTGATATATATATTGGTTTTTACAGCTTAGACAAAAAGAGCAGCGGGCCAATATATTGGCTCATATGAGACCATAGTTAAAATCACTATCAATTACTATATTTTTATTGTATAACCTATGGTTTTTGTCCAATCAAAATTTTCTTTCTCCAGTTCCTTTTAATTATTTTTTATCAATTTTAAATACTTTTATTTAATCATAAAGGTAAGTATAATTTTGACCTTGATTTCTTTATGTTTCAATAACCTTAGTCTAATCATGTGCTCATTTTTTTCTGAGCGGTCTCTCTACAATTAAAAGCTAATAGTCTGTTTAATCTCATGAGTTATGGTGAATAGTGATATAACGGATTAAAAATTCTAACATAAGACTTTGGTAATACGATGCATAGAGCTGGACAACAACAACTTATAAGGGAAAAAAGGAAATTTTCTTGTTTATGGTGGTAAACATGGCAGGAAGGGAAAGAAGTACCATACAGTATCAGAAACGTGAGCACTGCATTTGCTTGGTTCATCATTGGTACTAGACGAACGGTCAGACGATAAGGGGAAAAGTCAGAATTTAACCCTGAAATTAACTGCAAGATCAAACTTCTCAACAAAATTGCACCATGCAGAGGATCACAATAAGTTATGTAAATCACTATTTTTCTTTATTTATTATTTTTTACATGAGTCTTATCTATTTTTAAAAAAATAGTAGTTTAATTAGAAAATGTTATAAACATACTACCATTGTGTCAGAAAATAAAAATATTATTGCAACAAACATTGCTCAATTTTAAGGCACTGAAATAATTTAAATAATTTTTTGACAAGTTAAAAGAATAGTATCAGTAATTAATTAATTCAATTTATATTAAATCAAAAAACCCACATATGGATATCTATAACAATAACTTTATAATGTTTTTTTCCTAAGATGATACATTTTATTAAATTACCCTCCGCATTTCTTGCTAGTAATGCTGACAGAAGGCAGCATTCATAATTCAAAGATTCATAATACAAAGCAATCATGTAAAAAAATGAACCCGAGATACAATGCATATGGTATAACCTGCATTGAATATTTTTATCACGTACGATAAAACTACTCATGTATCAGTAACAATATTTATTATAAATAATGGGGATCGAGATGGTGCCGGGGTTAACGTACTGGCTTCCCACCCTAAGGGCCCAGGTTCAATTCCCGGCGGTGTTGAATATTTTTCAGAGGTATCTCGATCCCTACTTGAGGTGCTTTGTGGAGGGCACTTTGAGTGAGTACGCCATCCGTCGGATGGGACGCTAACCTGCGGACCCCTTGGTGCCTTTCGTAAAGAGTAGGCTAATGCCGATGCCGGGTTTCTCTCCACCCTTCATCCTTTCCTGTCCATCCCCTATGGTGCAAATGACCTCAGCTGTCGGTCGCCTCCCCTAAATACCACCACTCATTATAAATAATCACATATATTTCTGACACCAGGCAGAAAATTGGCCCAAAACAATGAAGGATGGCTTTAAAGGTCTACAATTTCACTGTAATAATGTACTGTTCACGATTTAGGATAATGAAAATCATCCATCTCATCTCCCAGTACATCCAAGTGATTAAATAGAATTAGTATGCAAAATAGTAACAATTAGGTCTTAAAAATGTTAATGCAATTTCATGCAAACTCACAGTTATCCACATTGGTTAAGTGTGACTGATCATAAGGTTGATATCCCATGCTGTTCATTGGCATTCCATGCTGACCTTGATACATGCCATGCCATTGCTGCTGCATTGGAATTTGTTGGGCAGGTACATCTACTGGTTGTGGGTGGGCTTGCTGATCATGACTTTGATATTGTGTTTGCTGCTGAGTTTGCTGTGGAAAATTTTGCTGCCCTCCCTGAAAGGAAAAACATTATAAACATTTAAATTCTCTTATCAGGACAACGTATCTGAATTGAAGAATGGAGCAATTTAAGGGTGATTGAATTTCTCCAATACATTGTGGAAAATAGTTACTTAAGCCCAAGCATTAGTGTTACATTATCTTCACCCACACATTTGTTTACTCATATAAAGCATCAATTTTTTCAAAAGGTCAGCTTAGCAAAGAGAATGGAGAGCATGCAAAGAAGGTTGAATATAAGGTGTTACCAAAAGTTTGCTTTGGTTACATGATTTCAGCGGTTCACCCTCAGAAATGAACAATATTTAGGATCCCAAGGAGGTCATGAAAACATGTGTCAACAAATGATTAAAATGAGGAACACAACAAAAATGACCAGCCATAATATATCCATTCCAATACTAATTAAATATGGGTTTTCCCATGTAATAACTTTATTCATCTTTAAGGCAATAATATACCTATGTTCTGGCTAAGGATGTTCTGCCTCTGCCCAAAGGCAGAATTCTCACTTAGTCTGGACCTCTCAGGCATTCTTTTAGTTTGTATTTTAGGAATATCTCAGTTTTCCCAAAAGGATTATTAATATACTCTTGGAGGTCACAATGGATTGTTGTAATGACATTCATATCAATCGAGAAGACATCCCAAGAGGATGTCTCCTTGAGATTGATGTGATTCTCATCACAACAGAGTGAGAGAGTGAGGTGGCTATCGTACTGGCTTCCCATCCAGAGGGCTTGGGTCCGAATCCCAGCAGCGTCGAATATTTTTCAGTGGTATCTCGATACTTGAGGCCTTTGTGGAGGGCATTTTGAGTGAGTATGCCATCCGTCAGATGGGATATTAAGCTGCGGACCCCTTGGCTCCTTTCATTAAAGAGTAGGCTAATGCCAATGCCGGCTTTCTCTCCACCCTTCATCCTTCCCATCCCTGATGGCACAAATGACCTTAGCTGTTGGTCGCCTCCCCTAAATACTACTCCGACGACTGAATAATCAAACTGTCACAACAATGTGTGTCTAAAGTTACATAAGTGATAACTCATTATGATGGAAATATTGATTACTGAGGTTCACAATGAAAAATTAAAGAATTTCTCCTCTCTTCCATTTCTCTCCAAAGCTCTTCCATAAAGGTTATTCCCTTTGAAGTATACTATCAAATACACACACAAACTACTGGTCAAACTATGTAAAGACTTTCCTTAAATAATTTGCAGCAAATTACAATAAAAACTAATGAATTAAAAAAATAACCTCCTACTCATGTAAAAAAGTATTATAATAACCATAAATTAGCTTAGTTCTTCAACACCAAGATAGAGTCAAAAGACTGACATGTAGTAGAGAATAACTACAGATGCAATTTGAGATATGATGGCAGGTGACTTAAAATTTACAGAATAACCCCCTGGGTGCTACTCTTCCAGAAATCATCCTGTCTCATCCAGCATTCGTCTAAAAATCTGTAATCCCCCAGTCCTGGAAGATGAGGTCTGGGCGACAGTAACTTGGAGATAAATGGCCACAAGTAAGAGGCCTGGAGTTCACCCACTCATTCTCAGTCTGAAGCCCGTTGCCCTAAAGTAGTACCCCATTCACATAGCCGTAAACTCCCTTAAAACGTGAAGCAATTAAGAGAGACCCTAAGCATTCTGACAAACCTCAAACAACCATCTTTTTTCCTCTCTAACTTACAGTCACCTCATTGCAGACTTCCTAATTATTGATTATCATAACTTTCCGCTTTCAATGAGTTCTGTTTTCTCCTTGTGAGAAATATCTTGAAAAGCAATTCAACCATTAACTCAGTACTGTGAAATTTGATGAAGGTAAAAAAGAACTTTACACTTCCACAACAAAGTTTCTTTTTAAACCTCTTCAGGAAGGAATTCCACAAAGTTAAACCTGAAACTGTTATGTTTACTGTGAAATTTGTTGAAAAGGTGCAGTTTTCACATTAGGTTTTATTGCTGTTTTCAGTTTGGCAAATATGAACTAATGATCAGTAATATCATCAATTATGTTGATAGGTGTAGCCATTTAAGGCTGATCAATTGCTAAAGGATCTCAAATTATATTTTCTCTGGGAGGTTGGCTAACAATATCCCGAAGGCTTTCACAATGAGTATTTTGTGAGGGTTCCATTCTTCTTATGGGAGTCTCCATTGCAAAAATTGCTTGTGTTGGCTAGTCTGGATGCCCCTTGGAGGAATCTATGAGTCGAAGTTGTGCTTTGGCAATATTTCTGATGCTTGAATTTCAACACATGGTACAACTTTGGTACGTAGTAGAATTTTGTTTCAATGGTAAATTAAACAGCTCAAGACAACAACTGCAACCCTATTCAATGGAGAGAAAGAAGAACCTCATACATTAAGAGAAAGCCATCAAAAGACTACTCAACTTGAAGCTCCACAGTAAGAGTATATTTTGCATAAAATGTATCATCAATCTGAATAGCTTGAAGGGTGATGCATAAAAACAAGGTGCACAAGTATAAGCATCAAATGCATAGAATTTGTCTCTTGTGGTAGATCTGCATGGTACAGAGTGACATTTATTTTCTTCTCTTTTTTTTAAAAAGTTCTCCTGCCCCCTATAAGTTAAGTCAATAAAAAATACATATCTGACATGCTGTGCAAAGCTGTGAGGCTTAACTCAAGCCACTCACATAACCACCACATTGCATTAGCTCATCATTTGTAAAAAATTAAACTGGAAGGTAATCCACGCATTTTAACTTATTTAGTACTTCTATTAGATACGGCACCAACCTCATTTTTACAGCTCCCCAATAAGACCAATGTGTATTGCACTATCACCCAAGAGTGTATATTTGTAACCACCATACAATAAAAATACTACCGTTTGATAGGATTCTTGAAACTGCTGCCCTGTATTTTTCTGAGAATCTATTCCCCAACTCCATGAGTCCGAATGATAATTTGGATCATGTTGCGGCTGAGATCCAAGCCAAGAAGTCTCTGGAACCCTGTTAACTTCATAAGTGGGCTGGTTTAAATGGTTGCCATGATAGGTGTTAGTTATGCCAGTATCCTGAGGCATGCCGGAAGCTTGTCGATATGCTTGTGATGGGCGAAGTCGAGAACCTAGAGAATACAGCATATAATTAAAAAAACCATAAACACAGTAACCAACCTGAAGGTCGGTTTAGTAGGTGATGGTAGAGTTCACCCAGTACTAAGCCCGATGGCATGTGAAATACACACATCAGGGTAGGGGGGCCAGTTCCTTTCCCTGTGCCGGTTATGGTTTCCCAGGAAGATCTAGTACCCGAAAAATCCCATAGCTTGGGTGGAACTGCAGGTGCCGAGAGTGGGAATCGAAACCGGGACCCTCCGGTCAGCAGTCCAACGCTCTACCCACTGGACTACCGCGACCGCAGCATATAATTATGCATAGAAAAATGCTTTCCAATTCAACAAAAAATATTTGGGCATTTGTTTTTGCCTCCACAAACAATTTAATTCAGAATGAAAATACCGAATTAGATGACATTACAAATGGACAAGATATATTTTTGGTGCAAACCAGTAACAGGTCCTCACAAAACCAAATAAATTAGAAATGGCACCATGCTACAAATTCAGATCAAATGAATAGATGATTGCGGATTCTGCATAATTTTGAGCTTTACCACTGCACATCTTGTGTGCTGTAAGCACAGAAACAACAAACACAATGAAGTCTGAGATAATGCAACCTTCATGACAAACAATTAATACTTATATTTAAATACAGTGGATAAACTCTGTAACTTGAATGTAGTCAAATATATTAGAAACAATAAGAAGGTCAATGTATACACCTACGAATTTTCAACATTTTATTTAAATGAAGGTATGAAGGTAGCACAGTTGGTGGCAAAATATGCCATTTGCGTTTCAGAAAGCCTTAAATGGCAATTTGGGGTGGTATTGTCAAAGGTAGATATTCATATGTTAATATGACTGAGTATTCTATTGAGAAATGAGACTTACGATTTCTTCGCCAAGGATTTCTTCCTTTATCGGTATCCTCCATCATTTTAAATCCATTGGCTGAAAAGTCATATTTAAAACTCCTTTTAAATATCACAAATCAATTTCGGCACTGTAATAATCATTACGCCCCAAACCTGAATTTGAAAGACAAACTTATGTTCTTATATTAATGTTACTTTCGAAATATGAACATTTACCTACAGAATTATTGATCATGTCAATATTCTGACATTGTGCTACATAAAATGATTATCATGTTCTAATGACATAAGAGAGGGTGGAATTGTTCTCCAAATACCCTTTCCTACATATTTTGCAGATGAAATTACTGTATTTTACTTAGCAGTGCAAAACTGTGTCACGCATACAAAGTAATCTTACGTAGCCACGACATATGGTATAAGCATGTATCATACCTACCGGAGATCAGAATAATAAAAGTTTTACGTTTCCATTAAAATGTTTAGCACAATCTTCCTATTGATGTTACAAAATGCACAATGCCCGCTATTAATACCGACATATAACAGACAACTTAGTGCAAAGTACAGCGAACTAAAAGCCAACCAAGATGAGCATCGCACTTCCGCACTTTCATGTCAGGTGTGACGTGGATTCTTAAGTTCAATTACAAGCCACATAGGAGAAGCGCCGCAAATGTGAATTAAGGCAGTTCTTAAACATATGTATTGCACTAAGGGAAAGTGGTTTTAATAATTGGGAGGGATTTGAAAATACAACAGAAATAATGGTCTTGTTAACAATGATCGGAAGACTAGCTGACGGCTTGCCTTTGGCAGCTACTATGCAGGAGGATGAACAGGTAAATCAGCATCAAGCTTTATTGTATTTTGTTCTAAATGAAACATATTGTAAAATTTACTCACATTGCGCAAATGGCTTTGAAGTGCTTAATTTAATGTTATTTCGGTGTGTCATTAGCAAGGAATATGAGCTGAAACTACTAAAGTTAGATAGTTTTCGCGTTGAACATAACCTAACGTAATACTTCACTTTTCATGAATTCAGTCCGGAAGAAATATTCTGGACTATCAAAATCAAGGCAAAATGCTGTTTAAGAAGCTTAACAATATGAGTCCGACCCGTTGCACTTTAGAAACCGGCCCATATTTATTCCAGTAAGTTTCAATCCCAATTTTTTTCTTCCGGCTTTAGTTGAATGATTTCGTAATTAGTTTTTTTCCTGCAGTTACTTCATCGAAAACGAAGTTTGCTACTTGGTTCTCTGCGAAAAAAACTATTCTAAGAGGCTGGCGTTTTCCTACCTCGAGGATCTTGCTCAGGAATTCCATTCTCAGTATGGTCGAAAAGTAAGCACAGTTACACGCCCATACAGTTTTATAGAGTTTGGTGAGTCATCATTCATTATAATTTTTTAACTGTCATGTTAAACCTGCAGACACGAATCATCGTCGTTATCAAAGGTGCTCATAATTAATGTTTCCATTCATATTAACAGATACATACATTCAAAAAGCCAAAAAGGTGTTCACTGATTCCCGGGCGAGGCGTAATTTAGTGACGCTGAATACAGAGCTTCAAGATGTTCAACGAATTATGGTCCAGAATATTGACGATGTGCTTCAGAGAGGTGCATTGTTATCAGGTGAGAGAGGCTGGCCTTGCTTGCCACGCACCCATTCTTTGTCAAGAAGACATAGATAAAGTTGCATAAAGTCTCCTATTCACTCTAATTGCAATAGGAAACTTCACCTCTCAATGCATTTGAAGCACTCTAGTTCATTTGGTGTAATTGTTTTAACTTCCTACATAGCTAGAGTAAATCCTTTGCTTAAGATCAACCCGTTTCCTTGAGTGTGATGTAATTTGTACTGCACGATACATCATTTTGTTGTTCATACACCCTAAATATAACTTCACATTTGGATACGTATTCTTTAACTTCCACCCTTAATCAACCTCCCCCCCCAAGTGGAATCAGTTAACTGATGTTCGTACTTATTATTATAGTGAATACTCTTAGTCAATATAGAACAGGATAGTGATAAATTATTTTAAAAACAACCAAGAATAATGGATTGTGATAATTCCAGTCGGCATTAAATATATTGGCTACTATGTTAACTAATGGGCTTAATGTTGTGTTAAGTATAATATGCCCAGAAGAAGATAGCCACAGATTATTAATACAATTTTGCACTTGCATATAAAATGAGCTGGAACACAACACTACCAGATAAACATGGAAGCATGACTAAAACTTCAAAGGAAAACATTTTTACCTGCTTTGCTTTCCATACCAATACCATTTCAGTTTCATAAAATACCATTTATCTATAATTATCAGTAAGAAATACCTCAACGAAATTCCACATACCCCTTGGTTTCACACGTTATATTTGTTACCTTTTTAGGAATTGTTACCTTTTTAGGAATTAAACACTTTAAGTTTCTACAAGTTTACCAAAATACTTACAATCTTGAATAATAAAAACAGGTCTTGATAAGGAAACTGGTGGTCAGCACATAGGCACAGTCAATTGGCCACAGCAAATGATACAGCTGGTTGACATTAGAATATTTGCCAGGTTGCATTTGGCAGGTGTTCCAGTTTAAACAGTAGCAATAATAGTTCCAGGACCATTCAAAAAATGGTAAGATGTTTGTGGCTACAAGAATAGAATATGCCAATAGCTTGACATAATTGATTAATGGAAACCCTACTAGGTTACTTTAGGCAAATTAAAAGACTCGGAATATTAATAAGCTTTTCATATGTCAGTAGTGTTCTGAGTTAACAGTGTACGATTTCAATCTATAAACAACCATTTTTTATGGAAATAACACCCCAGCTCATTTAGCTCATTTTAGTTTAAATATGTTTCGCTAATAACCCTGAGGTGCCCAGTGTAGCTCGCTGACTTGCACATTCAGTAGTGATATGACATATTTGACATTTGCATGTTATTTATCCACAAAAGAAAAAGCTCTTTCCTTTGATCACATTCAACTAATATGCGTATTTTTCCCAGAAATAAAACAGGAGCAAAAGTTTTAGTTAAAACAACACAGTTATAATACACTAGGATATGAAGAACCTGCCATTTGCTTTATTCCTTTATTTTTGAGTGCAGTAAATACATGAGGAAAAATGGGTACATAGTTTTTTTTGTAATAATGTTTTACCATGGAATTGCGCATCATATAACACCAGATAGAGAAATAAAAGGTAAGTCGTAATATGCAGCTAACTAACATAATGTTGAAGGCTGTGGTGTTTACAACCGTCTTGACGGAGAATGCAGCCATACTTCATGGGACTTCATTATTATTTGAGATCCTACCTGTATATTACGTATCATAACAAGCTACAATTGTAGGGATGAATTTTAGTTGGCATTTCTCTTAGTCAACCATCTAGTTTGTTATCTGCTTCATTGTCACTCTTTTAAGTGTCAAAATATGGGTTTATATTTACTGCATTGACTTGATATTTGTGATATGTTGTTAAATAGTTATTTCGCAGAACTTGTTAATATGAGGCTCCCTAAGAAATGCAATGTGAAGACTGATAGCTTGGTTGTGTAACAAATGTTATCAGAGATTGGAAATTTGTAGAGTTAACCTCATAGTCAAGGTTAATGGAATTTTAATGGCCTTCCCCAATCATTTTGGAATTATTTCTATTGATCTGTTTAAGAGTGCATCCAAGGTTAATTTATGATAATTACAATTTATTTGAGGATAGCACCCTTAACCATCTTTCATAATACATGACCTATTTAGCTGCCCAGAATTGAATTCATAATTGCAGTATGCATTCAAATTGGGACATGTCAAACCAGCAAACTTTTAGCGAGATTATTTGATATCTCAGGGTTATTTATACTTAGTTGGGATGAATTATGTTTGAATAATATTGAACCATCACTGAGCTCATTATGCACTTATCACTAATATTATAGTAATCCTAAATAAAATTAGATTAAATAATGCTGCAAATAGTAAACTTATCGGTTAATATTTTAATGTTAGTGTTAACAAAGGAACACCTTTTTTTAATTATCATGGTTTTTTCCAATTTCAGAGTTGGATTCAAAGGCACAACATTTATCAATGCAGTCTCAGGAGTACAAAAAATCGGCAACTGACCTTAACAAGACATCCATGCTTGTAAAATGTGCTGCTGTACTATTCATTATTATTGTACTATTTTTATACTTCAGGGTGTTTTGAAGTTTCACTTGCTTGTTTTTGGAAATTCATCACCGAAGACTGCCCTTGATATTATTTTCCTTTCCCAGGAGGTAAGGAAAATGTTTTTATGAATAACATCTCAAAGGAAAGAGAAACTAAATTTTCTCTATGTTCCTAAAATAGCGCAACCAAATCTTTCCAAAATCAATCCATTTGAGTAAATCATTGTGGGCTAAAAACTCATTTTTTTGTCATTTCGTACAAATGCTTGAGGTTTTACCGCTGTTATCTCTATGCCAAGAGAGTTAATATATCATGGGGAGATCATGCCTTAATGGTTGTACTGTTATTGACACAATGATGAAATCATCAGAAGGGATTAGGGGACGGTATGGATAAAGGTGAGGGTAAAGATCATTGTGGAATTATTTGCATGTATTTGATTCCTCCCGCACTATTTTTGCCCCAACTCTAAAATGGATTTGTGCCTGTCTTTCATTTCCTGCCATTGTAGGAATTTTCTTACCACTTATATTCCCCCATGTATGTTAAAACACTCTGTGGAGGCCGTGTCTCTTACCCTTAAACTATTGGATTTATAGATTGTGTGTAATAAAAAATTGACATTTTCATAATTGTTGTTCACTTACTAAATTAGAATCCAAGATAATACTTTAAGCCTATGCTTAAAAGGTTGTAGTATCTTTTCAGTGTACAGGAAAATTGTATGGTGAATTCTATTGTCATTTAAATGGAATAAGCAGTGGATGCAGTTGGTTGTTATATTTATACAATGGTTGGTGACAAATATTAAAAAGTAATGCTGCTATTCTTGAATTGTAGTTGGTCTATGTGTTAGTGATATGTTATGTTGAAAAATATGGGAAATCAAAGATAGGGTGCAATAAGGAATGGTATACATATATTGCCAGGAGTAATAGTCCGGTATATGTGTACCTAGGAAAATAATTCAAATTATTAAGCTCTACTGAGCAATATGTTCTAATACCAACTAAAATTTATTCTTCTGCCAATGGATATTGAAATCTCATTTTATATGAAATTGGTTAAGAGGATTAAAATCCTTGGGAATTGGAATAAGTTTTCCCTTTCTGACGATTTTTGCAGTAGGTGAGTAAATTCTCTTAAAGATTTCTGAGTAAATTCAATAATTGTTCCTGTAAAATATTGTCAACCCCCTCGACCTGCTTCTTTTAGCCTTTTCTTCATTTGTTACACTTTTCAATAATGGAAATGAGATTTTGGAGATTTATTTGCAGTAAGAAAGATATAGTAACTTGTAAGAAGAAATCTTAAATTTTGAGGAGCTAGAACTCTAAGACCTATGTATCTGATGCTCAAACTGAGAAGTACACTCACCCTAGTGATGAGCCCACAATTTAATGCAATGCTTGGAATATCATGAGCTAACCAACTTAAACTGGATAAAGCAACTACATCAACCTCCAAGATAAAGGCTGCATTGGTATACCAAATAAATCAGCAATTCTGCCAACACTGGTCGCCTTTTGATCTAATCGTTGTATTATATGATCTACTGTAGGAGGTACTAAAAGCCATTCTGCAGAAATAATATCCTGCATGTCAGGCATCTCAAATAAATACACAAACAGTATTGTAGAAATATTTTTATTTACAAATTTTTAACTTATTAATACAAAAAATATCAAAACAAAATTTATAAAATAACTAAAAATAATACGGATGCCAAGACAATGCTAAAACTGATGAGAAGATTCATATGACTTCTGGGACCATTTACTTCTTTCACAATCACTTCTCCTCTTATCATTATAATGGTGATGTCTCTCTTCCGTTCTCTCCCTATGTCTATTTAAATTGCTGGAGGATGTTTTGACAGGAACAAATGGCATCTTGAAATGTCGATCCCTTCCTCCAAAACGCAATTGTCCTGACTCTTTTTTGCCACCTAGACCACCACCTACAAATAATATTTCAAGAAAATGACTTCAATTTATTTCTACATAACTTTTCTAACCACATTTTTCTTTAAATGTCATCCTTGTTGACAATTAAAATATGCTTCAAAAACTAAAATAATCTTTCATTGCAATTTATGATAACTATTCACCTTTGTTTATACTAATTAAAATGTTCAAAGATCCAAGTTAACCTCACTCTAGTGAATAATTTGTGAACAGTTAATACAATAGTAATATTTTCTACTTGCCAAGCCGTCGAGGTACCCAGCCCTTAAGGACTCTTCCCAACTCCCTATCCACAAATATTTTATTTCGTTCAATTTCCATTTGATTACCAGCAGCATAAGCTCTGATTGCATCTTGCTTATGATGGTACTCCACAAAAGCAAAGCCTCTAGATATTCCAGTCACAATGTTCCTAATTAGGGTGCATTTCTTTACTTTGCCAAAGTGTGAAAACACCTAGAATGAATAAGTTAAGTTATTAGATATCTCTTCTTTGACAATTATCCAGAAAATACTGCAGTTTCATCCAAGCTTTTCCAAAATCCTGCTATAACCCCAGCGGCAATGAATATTTTTCAGTGGTATCTCGATCCCTACGTGAGGTGCACTTAAGAGTGAGTACGCCGTCCGTTGAATAGGATGTTAACCTGCGGACCCCTTGGCACCTTTCGTTAAGAGTAGGTTAGTGCTGATGCCAGGTTTCTCTCCACCCATCATCCTTTCCTGTTTATCCCTAATGGTGCAAATGACCTTAGCTGTCGGTCACCTTCCCTAAATACTGCTATAATGACAGCATTAAAACAACATTAGTGCAGGGGAAGAAGAATTTGAAAGGATGTAATAAAATCATACTAACAGCCAACTTTTTTTATTCTTCAATTTGCAATCATATCTTTTGCCTTTAAACACTGGGAAAACAGCTAAAATATGAACTTCAAACCACTTTGAAATTTTTTTCATTTTCAAATAGCACGAACTATAATTCCAAATATTTATAGCAATTTACATTCCATTGATTGGCATACTGCATCTACTGACGATTCTTATCTTATTCATGAGCTATGCGCTCCCTCTCACACGGTGATTTCACCTACTATAGAATAATCTTTCATACTTACATTTTGAACTAGTACATAACATATAAAGGGAGCGGTAACTACGGCCATATGAATATAATGGGAAGAGTCAACCCCAGCCGTACTCTTATAAATGGGCTAAGGATGGGTGAGGGAAATTAGAGAAGGTAAATGCAGTCAACCAATATATTTATAATTTTTATTGATTTACTGCATTTATCTTCTCTAATATCCCTCACCCATCTTTTGCCCATTTATAAGAGTATGGCTGGGGTTGACTCTTCTCATTATAAGTACATACTAAATGGAACAATTTATGTACTTTTAAGCCTTATCTAATTCGGGTAATATTACATGCTCTTTTTCTGATGATCCCTGGATTGGGTGAACTATCATCTTCCCATTGATTATGCATTGAAATAATTGGAAAAAAGTACAATTTTAGCAATGATGAGTTAGTATATGACTTTAAGAATTGTGACTATTTTGGTTCAAGTCGAATATTTACACAAAATTAATTGGTCTGTTATGTAATTAAGACTTTAATGATGCTGTGAACCATATGTATGATTTTATTTATCAAGCACTAAATTTTTCCCATTTTATTAGCCTTAAAATCTTTTTGTAAATGGTTTTCTCATAGTTTGCAACATTTAACAAAAGACATGTAAAACAACACTTCAGAAAATGTTTCACAAATTTACGGGGGATTATCCTATTAAATATTCTTTGAAATGTATAAATCAAATCACTTTCTTAATTTATTTTAGTTACACATTGTAGATGGCAATAATTTGTAAATGCTGTGTTTTTGGTTCTATGTTAATAACTTAAGATAAATAAGTTATGTTCCCCATCCAATGCCATTAAAGCAATAAACCATAAAAACCATAAACACAGTAATCAACCCACCAGTTTAGTAGGTGATGGTAGAGATCACCCAGTACTAAGCCCTATACGGCATGTGAAAAATCACACATTAGGGTAGGGGGGCCAGTTCCTTTTCCTGTGCCGGTTATGGTTTCCCAGGAAGGCCTGGTACCCGAAAAATCACTTTATCTTGGGTGGAGCTACAGGTGCCCAGAGTGCCTTGCCTGGGAATCGAACCCGGGACCCTCCGGTCAGCAGCCCAACGCTCTACCCACTGGACTACCGCGACCCATAAAGCAATAAATTTTCAGTTAAAATATTTTTTTCCACTTACAAGGTCTGTCCCTAAAGTAGAATTATTTACTTTTTCCCATATAAACGGAAGGCTGGGGTCGAGGGAGGGGTCTCATAGGAGAGGACGGTGGCAGTGGCCCCCCAGCCCTGGTGGAGTATGGGTGGTTCGGTCGCGAAACCTCTATATCGTGACCTCATTAAGCTCCATCATGAACCGGTTATTGGAATAACGCTACGATATCAGATTTTGTGTGAAATTGGGCAAAACCAGGAAAGAGACTCATTACATGCTCATAGTAGCTTATGGTGAAAACGGCATGGGCAGATCGGGTGTTTTTGAGCGTCCCAAGTTTTTTTAGATAGGATAGAGAAGAGGCTGAACGTTCAGGACGCTCTCCGATCTGAAAAAATAACGAAATTCCTGAAAGAGGGAAGGTTTTGTCGGACAGGGACCGCAGATTAAGTGTTTGCATGTTTCTGATGAACTAGGTACCCCTACAAATGATGTGCATCGACCGAACATTTTTGTCCGAAAACATTTTTTTTAATTAAACAAATTTCCTACTCTTCTCTGCCGTGAGGACGATGCTTGAGTCGAGCTCCGAAACTTCGGCCAACATGGAACCCTTGACTGGTGGAAGACCTGAGAAAACTTCATTAAAATGGTGGAATACTAACCTTGCTTACAGTCTCCTCAGTTGTTTGTCTATTTAATCTGGCAACAAAAATGGTATTTCCAGGTATACCACTAATATGCTTCGGGGGAACAAATTCAGCTGACAGGGCTCGTATTATTGCATTGTCATGCGGTTTCAAGTCAGTTCGATCTATACTTCCAGCTTCTAGAGGATTGTATTCAGTTGTAAATCGACTCCAGGTTTTATAATCTAGTGAAGTCATCCCTGCACCGATATAATCGCTCATAAAAAACAAGTCAGGGAAAAAACATATATTCAATAAAAATGCATACTTACCGAAAGACACAACTATAATACCTATATATTATTTGATGTGTAAAATGTTTTGGCCAGGACCACGCTCGCGTATCATTACTGAAATGCCAAGATATATATATCTTCCATTGCGTAGTTTTCTGAGGCCGCTATTTTCTGAAGCGAATGAGTTAATATACTATGCAGAATTTCATATGGTATCGACACAGGTTAACGCGAAGCGAAAAAACAATCGAATGACGAATTTACTGGGTCGGATTCAGTGAACGTAGTAGCAATGCGTGTAAGATGTCGAGCCACTTAATTTCATTTTATGTTTTGTATTTAATTAATATATGACATATATAAGTCCATCACATGACTTACTCCCTTTCACTGTGATGCATCGAAAAAATTGGAATATTGAATATGAAAGCTTTTTTATTCTCAATTAACCTGATGTGTTCCCATCTAACAACTTACAATAATAACATATTGATACCACTAAGTCCTTAATTCGTACTCTTCAAATAATTTACGTTTAACATATCATCTTCTGCGTGTAATCAATTTAAAATTTTCTACCTTAGCTATCGGTCGCCTCCCATAACCACAGCTTTGAATTTTCTTCTCGAAGTCATTTTTACCTGGCTTAATTAAATTCTCACTAGATATCTGTCAGTAATTTTCTCAATTCAGGCCTCATCGCCTTACATATGCAAGTACCCATTTTTCATTATTTTTTCACATTAAACCAATGCAGCAGTGTCACTAGAGGGTGCAAGCTTCCCACGATGCAGGAGACCTAAGCTTAGGAGCAAGCCCATTTTTTTACACTCCAGATATATCTGGTGGCTTTTCTGCCCCCTGAGATTCAGATTAGTCACTCTAGGCTATCCATCTAGATTTCCCCGAGTCCAACTACCAAAGTTGATCCTGCACCCATTCCCTAGGTAGCATGCGAATACCTTGTCCACCTTGCTGACCTGGTCCACGTGTAGAAAATACATAAGAATTAAAATTATTTTTTTGCAAAGAATTACTTTGCCAGCTCAAATTTCCAAGGCTGCCCGTGAAGAAAAACGACTACCCAGTTTTTCAATTATCCATCTTAATTAGATTTGTAGGTTCCCTGGACAATTATAAATGACTTCAAGAAGATGTTCTAAAGTCTTATCACGGATGGCCAGCCCTTTTAGCTAAGGATTTGCTGTAAACCAAAAGCAGTCTTTCCACTTCGAGTCAAGTCAAGGACATGACCAAACCTGTCTGAGTGCCCAGATAGATTTCCAAATCAATATGGCTCAACAGGTTTCCAGAGTAATTGAAATTTGCCTCTTTTCAAAGTATAAGCCTTTATTATCAAGTAAAAAGTCACAACAGGACAAGGTTTGGATGTCTTACCCACAATCAACGCAAATTATGATACTGAAGTATATATAATGTATTTTAAAATACATAAAACTTTCTACAGATATTATTTATTATTAATAGTTGACTTATTATATTAGCCTAATTTATTACCAAGGAAGAGGAAAAGATTACCTCAATTTCCTAGGGATGAAGCTCTTATCCCCCTTGACAAACTTTATTTTTGTACTTCCTTTAATTTCAGCTTTAATTTCATTAGTTTAAGGTAAAGGTTTCACACTGAATTTAGAGAGGAAACAAACTCTAGCATGCATCATAAAAAATACATATAAAGAAGATAACCAGGGAAAATAATTGGTATTCCATCTTGACTCTTAGCTGGGCTGAATTCTTATATCAATATTATCAGGAGGAAATTATTAAATGCACTGCATCTGCTAGTATTAATCCCTGCAGAGCAAATAAGGTCTATTTACTTTGCTTTCTTTAAGTGTCATATTAATAATGGCCTGGAAATCTAGGGCTATTCTCCAGATATGTAATATGTTTTTATTCTTTAAAAAAATCATGGTATTTACTCAATCTTCTGTAACGGAATGGTGCTCACCATCATTTATAAGTATGGATATTCTTATTATGTATAGCATGTTCATCTATAAAATATTGATTCATGTCAAAGATAACTTACATTGGTTTTCCACGAGATATGAATTAGATGATTATAATACCAGAATTAAAAATGAAATCCCAATGTTTAATTGCAGGTTAACTATATCACAGCATACTTGAATAACTTGGTTTAAAATTATTCTATCAACTGCTGCATACTGCCTTAAAAACTAGCTCTACCAAGTTTCAACAAACCTTGCATTTATGGCTAGCCTCTAAAGCTCTGTATTCAGTGAATGATTGTTTTAGTCTTGGAAAAATAGATATGGCTTTATGATGTTTTATATGCCTGATGTGCTGCCTTGTTTTATATGTCTCATGTGTTATGTTTGATGAGGTCTATTGTATGCCTTTTTAATGACCAATAAAATTATTATTACCATTAATGACTATGAGCTTCAATGTGTACTAGAATGATAAAAATTGGTCTTCTTCTGCATTTGATGTTCAGTTGTCATTATTAATATTATCCTGTTCTGACCTATATTGAGGCTGCATGATATGTCTGTTTTGCTCCTTTCCCAGAACCATTACAGTAATCCATACATCCCAGTAATTTAAATTAATGAAATATTTTTCAATTTGTCGAAGTTGTTGAAATAGTTGAATCACAAGTTTTACTTTCATGGTGGAAATAATGTTCTGGTAATATATTTTTTACATAAACCCTCCTCATATTACATAGGTAGAGGGAGATGACACTGCACACACTTAGCAGAACCAGTTCCTATTTTTCGTCTCATACCACTACCTTCATCTCTTTCAAGTCTGGGAACTCTAAGAGAAACAGAAGGATATGCTTAATGATGATGCATGGGCATTTAGAGTGTGTTCTATTTGGAGTCTAATGGTTGCTTGGGTGGTAGTAGTTCTTAGCAAATAAACATTTAGCAAACTTTCACTCCTGCTAAAACATTTAGGAACTGCTCACAGAAAGTTTAAAGAATGAACCATAATTGAAACCAAAATACCCTTAATTAACCTCCTCACCATCAACATGTACTCCATTAGTCCTTTCAGTCTGATTCAAAGAACTGTGGGAGATGCCATGGCAGTTATTTTGATAAAGTCAATCCCTTAGGTGCACCAAAATGCAATAATTCCACAGCATAAGAAACATTGGCCTTGACAGGTATCTCAGTCAAGGGGAATTATTTTTAAACTTTGGAATTCTTGCATACTTTCAATCTGTTTGGAGTATTGGGTACCAGGCTGATGTAGTTTTATTCAATTTATGCATTGTCAAGATTAATTTTTCTTGGTGTTATCTTTATCCTCACCCAGTTAAAAAATGGCAGGATGCATCAATATTGTAGAGCTATATTAAATTTATGAAAGTTTTGGTGACATTAAGTGAGTGATTACAATTGGTAACATGGACTCAAAACAGAAAAAATCTCAAGAACGCCTGCCAAAGCGAGTAAAAATATTTTGATGTTAATAGGTATTACATTTTGAACCTTGTAAAAGTACAGTCTTTATTTAAAAAATCCTTTGACTAATTTTTGAACACTTGATGCAGCTTTAACTGTATCTATGCAATTATAGTTGTCCATAAAACTTGAGAAAATAATTTGTTTGCTTGTTGAGTAGTCAATTAATGTTTTATACAATGGGCATCTAAGGTTCATGGAGTGCTCAGATCCAAATCTGAATAGTGTGAACACAAAAATGAACATTTGCAGAATGATTGCATTCTGCCTGGGTGAAACTGCCTTAAGGTCTCAGGAGGTGGATTTGGATAGATAGCTATTGTCTATCCCATGAACATAGATGTATATTCTATAGCTCTATACTGAGGCATTGTAAAACAAAATATTTACTCATTTTTATACCCAGCCGTCTCATTTTACCCTGATTTTCCCATGATTCATGAGCTAGGGCTCCTTTTATCTTACCTTCAAATAGAATCATTTGTGGGTTCTGAAATAAACTCTTAGCAGTGCTGTAGCTTAGCTTGGAAGAAGGTAGACCCCATCTAGTTAATGATCCGCAACTCCCCACTTGGAGGCAGCTGAGCTTGAGACTGTCTGCACCTCTTTGAGCCATGGAATAGAGGAGAATTGTTCTTCCCAGAATCAGGGTGGATATATAGGTGGATGGCAGCCCTCATCATGGGGTCCAGAAATTATGTGTTCATGCCCAATTTAGGGCACTTGTGTTTTTGTATATGAGAAGGTTGGTTCCACATTCTACATATAGCCAATATGTAGGCATAAAGGAACAAATGTCCAACCATTTAGAACTCAGGAATCTCTCCAGCCCTCTCTCTTTTTGGAAGAGTTTCAACCTTCTCTTCCAGTCTTGATACAGAGCTAAAATTTTCAGATTGTTCGGTTCTTGCTTTTACCAATCATAAAATTTGAGTATCCCGAGAATTTGCCTGGACTTGACAGTCAAATGATTCTCTAGCTCATTTAAAAGAAAAAATATATGAAACTCTTTGTATAAACACATGTATAAAAATGGGGATGCATAAATGGTACCTGGACAAAGATACAACTGCATGAAATTTCTTTTCTTATCATTATTCATCATATCCACATGAATATAATAAATAGTGTTATCATGCGCAATGATATTGTTGTTGGTCTCATTTGAAGATTCAAAAGAAATCAGATAAACATGAATTTTTTTAGTATTTTTATTTTAGTACTGAGCCTAATAATCATAGATGCTGGGTTATCGTTCTTACTTCACTTTCCAGGATTGAAAAGGATAATATGGGCTACTATATAATAAAGAATGGATAGTAGTACCTAATTTATTATGTTTGGATTATACCGCATCATGCCTGAAACTACTCAATGGGCTACGACAGTTGAGTAGAGTAGGTAGCATTTACTTACTAAATACTTACATTTGAAAAAATATATGCATGAAATACACTTATCCATACTATCATGAATTTTCCATTTTCATATAGGCATATGTATTCTATAAAGATTATGAATATTATCCACTTACTGGATGTTTTATTGATATGCCTGACAAGATTTCTCATTTTTCACCAAATTAATTGCTTAGGGAGTCCATATGTTGGTATTCCAATATGTATGTTGGAGTAAAAACACCTCAACATTTAGCATGGTTTGCAAAAATGTTGTGGTGAGGGAAGTTCAGAAGAAACATATGTATTAGTTTAAGGATTCTGGAGTCTAAAGTAATTTGAAGTTTAGCATATGCGTATTATATGTGGTACCCCAGATAGCAAAGGTTTCATTGTATATGCATATGTACGAGGGTCATCCGGAAAGTAGTACCCGTTCGTGCCGCATGAAGTGCTGACGACGCGAGTAGCCGCTGGACGAGGTCAGATAGCTTCAGTGGCTTGTCTGCCTTCTCTGAGCCAAGTTGCGTGACGCTAGCATTGCCTGTGTTGTTTCTGTGATTGTTTACAATGTTTAAAAAAATTGAGAACGCCGCCAGTTGTGAAGTGAGGGCAGTGATTAAATTCCTCAATGCAAGAAACGTTCGCCCATGTGATATTCATCGCCAATTAAAGGAGGTGTATGGAGACAATGTAATGGACGAGTCGTCTGTTCGGCGGTGGTGTCGCAACTTCAACATGGGGAGGGGGAACACACACGACGATGAGCGTTCGGAGAGACCGTCTGTCATTACAGACCAACTGGTGAGCTCAGTTGACGAATTCGTGAGGAACGATCGGCGCGTCACAATTGATGACATCTGTGAGAATTTTCCCAATGTTTCTCGAACAATTGTTCATGAAATTGTTAAACACCATCTGCATTATGCAAAAATTTGTGCAAGATGGGTCCCTCGCGTATCTCAATGAGCTGGCGGCGAAGGACTATGCAGCAGGAATACAGAAACTTGTCACACGTTATGACAAATGCCTTAATTTGCTTGGAGATTATGTTGAGAAGTAGTTTAAAGTATCCTCTTTCAAATAAAATTTTTTATGTTTGTTAATATTTACTTTTGTGTCTTTATTTCACGAACGGGTACTACTTTCCGGATGACCCTCGTATATATACTAAATGTATGGGTGAAATATTTTTGACAATTTAAGACTATACTGCCTAGGTGAATATGATGATTGAATCCTATCCATTGCAATAGTATGCTCAAACATGATATTGAAGCATATGGAAGCTCATTTTCTAGATTTTAAAAATCTTCTGAGCAGGTGTACAATGTCATCCTTCCGACCAAATCAAACTCGGAGACCTTCTGAAAGTGTCATATATGTACAAACATACAGAACAAAAGAAAATAGAGTTAATTTTTTGAGATTTGAAAAAACTTAATTCTATCTCCTTTAACTGCAATACAGACTTAATTATGGCCACTATTAATGTGAACTCCCAGTATACATTTACATCTATCTCCCATGAAGAATGTCTCTCCTCTCTCCAGAATTTCCTTTCTATATGCCCCACTCCACAAGTCCCTAGTACGGATTTCCTTCTACAGCTTGCAAAATTCATTCCCTTATATAATTCTTTCACTTTCAACAATAGCCGCTACATTCAAATCAAAGGTTGCATCATGGGAAGTAAGTCCAGCCATTCATATGACAATCTCTACCTTTGCCTCCTTGAACAAATTTTCTCTCCCACTATATCCTGAAACTCTTACTTTGACTACGATACATTGACAACATTTCCTCATTTGGCAACATGGTATGGAGTCACTCAAAGATTTTATCTCTTCCCTTGGCAAAATATCCTCTGTTTCCTTCACTTCCACTACTTATTCCTCTCAAGTCACATTCTTAGATATACAAATCTCCCTCCTCAATTAAAAGTTACATACCTCAATACATATCAAACCCACAAACAAGCAACTATATTTTCATTTCAATAGCTCCACACAAAAAGTCAATCCTGTACTCTCTTTCTAACTGAGGCCACTGTATCTGCAACAACCCTGATTCCCTGTAATTCCTCTAAACACTCCATGCCTCTCTCATCGGACGTGGTTATCTGCACTCCCTTCTGTACAATAAATCTTTAAATATTCTTACACCTCTAAATTATCCCATTAGAAGAAATGTGACACTGTCCATCTGCACAACTTTCTTCCTTAGTATTCAGTCCCTAAATATTATTCTTGGAGATCTTTTTCCCAGTCTCTTCAACTACAAAACCACCACCAACCCACTCTCCCAGTTCCCAACTGTAACATTTACAGGAAAACATCATGTAAATCTTTCTAATATTGTCATATCTACCAGACCTCTGTTCTAAATCCACTTCAATTCCCAAAACCCCTCCTCTCCATCAAAAGCCATCCTCCCCATCTGCCTCCCTCCCAGTTGTCTGACACAGTTACTCACAGCAAAAATTTTGACAATTGGTATAAAGTATCCATTTTTTCCTCCCTCTTGCCAACAGTCACATCAATCTAATTAAGGACCCTAGAATTAGCTTGCATCTTCTTTTCAAATCCTGCCACCCCCCAGATAAAATTATTCTCATTAGCTGACACTTTCTCGGAACAACCAATCAACGATTACATAAGCTCATGCAACTGAAACAGGCCTTGTAGTATATATACATATATTTACATGATCTGACCTTGATCCAACATAGTGTTTGAGATCTCCCGTCTAAAACGGGCGTGCTGGACAAGTCGAGTGAGTTAAGGTTTCACCTATGCAATGGTACACAACTCACAAACAATACACATTTTTACAATGTACAAGTGTGTATAAGAGTATTCTCAGGTGATCTGAAATTTCAAAAATTAGTAAGTGGATAGATGATGCCATACAATCATCCAAAAGAAAAATATATATATATATATATATCATGGGATTGAAGTAAGAATGGTTTTCAACCCCAATAAGAAACCTTGAGGAATCAAGAAAACATTTACTTTTTTGGTTTGATAAGTGCTAAACTAAGTTTTGAGATTTTGACAAAATCACAGCATAAAGATAGAACTCTCTTTTTTAACATCATTCAACATCTCTATCGAAATATAGATAAAACGCAATTGAAGGAATAATTTTTTCATTCTTTCAAGCATCATGGGCATCAAAGTGTTATTACCATTTCGTTATCTTGTATTGAAATGAGTAATATAGGCTTTGAGCCCTCAATGCTACTCTTACTGGGAATTTTTTATGTAACATTCTTTTAAGAGTAAAATCTTTCTCATAATAACTACTATGATTTTACATTCTGTTTAATCCAGAGTTTTGACATAATTAGGTGATTAGGAAGTCAGTATGAGCACCTATTTCTGTTCAGTATCCCCTTATGCTACCATCATTTTGGAATATATGCATACCCAAACTCATAATGGATTCATGATAATCATTGTAAAAATGTCTTGATATAATTATAATAAAGACCTAGGGTTTTGTCTTAAGCAAGTGTGAATACAACTTAAAACACTTTCACAGCATGTTTGTAAAAATAAATAGGTATTTTGAATCAATGAAACCATGGACCTACGATTGAAACATGACAAAATTTAAGCATTGTAATAATTCACATATGACAGTTGCACTAATCAATGCATTTAAATTTTGTCGTTAAAACAGTTTTGTAGTTATTTAAACACCAACTTCTAATAAGTGTGTATTAAAAACAAAGAAGTAATAATACTCCTATTGCCACTAGAGAGAAAGAGAGAGAGACTAGGTAAAAGGGTGGATATCAGGTATGTAAAATGGTCTGAAATGACACATTCATTAATTACAATTGCCTTGTATTTTTTCATGATTTGGAAAACTTTTTAACTTGGACAACCATATGTTTAAGCAGCCAATCGCATTACTTCGGTAATTCTAGTATGTACATTCTTTTTACATTTGTTCCTAGAATGAAAAAGAGCTGGTACAAATATTTTGAGGGAATGACTATTGCAGTTATGTTATAAAATAGCTCTCTACAGTTTAATGTTCCTCCATACATAAAAGGCGCACTGGGAGCACAGTAAGCACCTACTGCTCTTCTTCCACCATATGCCAGTGATAATTGATGAAAAAAATTTGTCTATAAAGTAGCATATAATCTTTGATTTTTGATTACTGTAGTGATCTATATGTTCACTTAAAATATTTTTATGGATTTGCTTGATTCATATTGGGCACATCTAACACACTCAATTTGTATTCTTCCCACTGAGAATCAAAATTTGAGAACAACATACACACAGTAAAAACGGCATATTTCATGTATTCATCTAGCAGAAGTGAATTTAAGAGGACTTTTATGCCATATTTTTATTCAGAAAGAGTAAGCTTTTGATAAATGTACTTTTAGTTGAATTCCTATTAAAGTCAGAACAATGTAAATCATGGAAAACAATTTAACTATATTCATGTTTGAAGGAAAAAAGCACCTTAAAATTTATACCAAAGAAACATGATGACTAATAAATTTTACATCATTACAGTATGAGATAAAATTACTGGAATTTAAACTGCAAAATAGGAGAAGTATATGACCTTCAACTGGACTTAAGACTTTGAAGTACATTATTACTTGAATTAAAGTTATAATGTGTAATATATTATTTTATTCTCTAACAAAAAAGTCAACAATCATCCAAATATCTCTCAGCACAACCAACATCAACAGATCTCCAACCCCTCATAGCAATTCTCCTTCGAATCATTCTAGACTCCCCCTCATCATCATCTTTGCTAACTGACATGCCTTGGAAGAGTTTTATATGGCCCTTCACAAGCCCACCTACAATCTCATCTGGCAAAGGCCCAGCCCCTTTTTTATCATCTTCCTCATCCCCATCTTTTTCTTCCTCTTCTTTTCCTGATCCATCCTCCTCTCTGTCTTCCTTCTTGCCCTTAACCTCATTCCCCTCCACCACTTCCTTCCTTAGATCTTCCTTAGAATCCTTTCCAGCTTTGCTCTCTTGCCTCCTCACCATTTCTCTCACTCTGATTGAACATTCCTCCAACTCTTTTGCAAGAGGATTTTCAGCATTTTCCAACTTCCCTTCCTCATCCTTTCTAGTAGTTTCCTCATTTTCAGGTATGTTTCCTTCACTTCCTGTTCTTTTTAACTCCTCCCCCAAATTTTTGTCTTCCTCATTGGTGCCATCAGCTTTTACTCCTGCATCTATATGGCTGGTTGACCCAGGGGTTATATTGCTGTTTTCAGGAATGGGTTCATTGCTTTCAGGAATAATTTTATTCCCAACCTTGGACTGGTCTGATATTTTCTCAGCCGTTTCAACTGTTACCTTCGGGATAGCTCCCTCTTTGGTTTCCTCAGTTGTGTTCCCGGTCTTGTTCTTATTTTCTGTGACCTCCTTTTCTTCACTCTTTGGCCCTGTTTCAGTATCCTTTAGTTTGGCATCCAAACTTCCTCCCCCTTCAATATCCCTGCTGCAGCCTGCTCTTGCAACATCCAGTGAGCCATGTATCCCCCTCTCAGTTGATTCATTCAAGCATTCCTCTCCATTAGCTTTCATCTTACTTATTGCATCAAGCTTCTCAAAACCTATTGCTCCCTCCTCTCCTGTATTGCCTCCTCCTCTACTGCCCTCTGAGGGTCCTCTTACTTGCTCATCATTTATGGAGGCTTCAGTTTCAGATACTGCCTCAGACCCCTGATTTTCTTCAGTTGTACATCCCTCTGTTGTGACTCCATCCCTCCCTTCTTGCTGTTGTCCCTGAAAACCACTGCTTCCTTCACTTGTGTTGTTCACCATGGCCTCGGGTGAAATGGGGGATTGGACAATCTGTGATTCATCCTCCCCTACTTCTTCCAGCAAAGTGGCATCTGTGAAAGTTGAATGTCCATCTTCAGATGACATGCTCTCACTAATGTGTCTTTCAGGGAGTTCAGGAAGAGTCTGCATGAAGGGTAGTGAGTTTGGTGCTGAGCTAGGGAGAGAAGTAAATCCTGGCATATGAGAGGATGTTGAGGGTGAGGATGCTGAGGGTGGAGGGATTGGGAATAGTGGTGCTGAGGTGCTGCCATGAAGCATGCTGTTGGCTTTGGCAATGTTCATTGATTGACTGGCTCGTAGAAGGGCCGTTTCATATGTAGGTGGTGGAGAGTCTGGAATGGGTGTCGTCTGACAACTTCGAGAGTTGGTGTGTGGTAGTGGGGGTGGTGGTGGTGGAAAGAGGGTTGGGATATCAGAAGACTGAAAAGAGCTTCCAGGGGAATCTTCATGGAGAAAGCTGGCTGAAGTCATACTGAAAAAATATGATAGCCAATGAAAAACTTTCATCAAGACTTTTATTAGAATAATGTTTGCTCTTATAAAATATATAATTTAGTTAGGATGTGAAAAAATTACCTCTAAGTATTGATATTTCACAAAATAAACCTCAAAATGTTGACTAATTATTCTTCAATGAAGTTACTTTACTAATGCAAAACATATCACTGTCACTCTGTCGTAATCATTCGCCTTGACCAGAATTCAAACCTGGATCCCTCAATATCTGGTTAAACTACTGAGGCATCTCCTTACTCTGTACCTATGCGTATGTAAGGGCTTTCATTGGAATAACATGTACTTATGACTTTTCAATACATGTGATCTCCCAATGTAATTATAGGCATACATGTTACACCACGGTCTATAAGGTTCAAACAATGCTTAAAAATCTATTTACCTTTGACTAAATTTCTAAGCACTTGCCTTAAGTACCATCATGATACCAGAACCAGGCAACACTGGCTTCCATTTTTGAATTGCTTTGTTTTCTAACATGAAAAATGGAATGATACAGTCAATGAACATTATACTCCCTCTTGAGAAAAATACATAATTGATAAAACAATGAAAATCTGGGTGCATAATTATGTTAGCAGTGAGGGAAGCCATGGCATGTAAAATATGAAGAAATCACTTGGGAAAAATAGTGACCATCTATCTATCAAGGCTTTTGCTTTGACCACACAACCATTTTTGACATTTGACATCAGTTCAAATTCTTAGGCAATGTAGTACGTATATAGTATGAGCTATGGTAGCTACCTCATTTGATCTAATGATATTGCTCTTAAATGTTTTCATTTAGGAAATATTAAAATTAGGTTAGAGAAGTTCAGATTTATGCTTTGATGTAGTTGATAGTAAACCCAGTTACATTGCTCCGACATTGGAAGCAAAAGAAATTTTTGAATTGGCAAATTTTATTTTGACTGAGGCATAGGGGCAATCTTTCAGAGTGAGTCACAGCCAACTTTTGCTGACATCAGACTGATTTTGGGCCAGCATCACAATGTTGCCCAGGTAGCTGTGAACATAGATTCTTGTAATGCAAATTTTGGGCAGAATGGTCAAAATGATACTTCATATTTAACCCAATCTACAAAATGAAAATGACTTGTTAACACAATTATTTATGTCACAGCTGCAAAAAATGTCTTTTAAAAGTTTTATAACTTGCATAAAATCAAATCCTTTCATTAAAGCCTTGTATAAGAACTATCTATCCTACTTATCATCAAAATTTCCATAACTGTTCAAAGTATTTCCTTTTCATTAAGTAGCAAACATACTACAATTTCATATTTTTACTTAGCTGTGGATATATTTTTTTGACCAGTCATCATAACTTTAAATAATATTGCCAATTAAGTTAACTTTTTGCCACAGAAGTAACAGGAATTCTATCAGTACTTCCGAGACACTGACCTTGCTGGTCTGGGCCTGGCTCGCCTACGACTTTCACTTCTCCGCTCTTTTCCTGTAATGGCACAATCATCCTCATTTGGGGGTCCCATTGTAGAAGTTGAGGTGCAGTCTCCAGAGGGGCCATTTGCTGCTTTAACCACATCCTCATATGTTGGTGGGGCTTCATAATCTGGAGGATCATCGGTTGAGATCTCTTCAATACGAGCACCATCTGAATATAAATTTGCAAAAATAAAAATGGAATGAGTAGGGCATAAATTTATGGATGAGTGCTGTCCAGAATTTTAATTTCAATCACTGTGGGTTAAGTTAATCTTGTACTGGAGTGAGCACATGGTTTTCACTTTCCCATGATTGGATCCTTAGTACCAAATTGTACTTTCAACACTCATATCACTCAAAAATAACAAAAGAAACCATCTGATTTTAATAGCTGGTAGTTCTAAAACAAGAGAATGACAAGGCATTAGTACTTTACCATGAGTTGTAGATTGGATTCACTTTTATATATGCAATCATATTTAAGCACATACAGACAGGACCTAGTTTTAGTGCCAAGTTATATTTGCAAACTCAAAATGGCCTCAATACTAATGTTGGCATGACAGTTGTACCCCAATTGTTAGAAGAGTACTTTTTTGTAAGAGCACTAGGAATAGCATTCTGGTAGGTACCTACTTATTTTTATGAAATTTCTGTGGTGATTATCCATACATTCCCATAATGAAATGAGTCTTGCAACCTTCACTGATACTTAGTACATCGTGTAAGATTTTTGTAATTGTTGCTTGTACTAATTTTGTAGGGAGAGCAATAATGAACATGTCGCATAGTACAGTAAAATCTCATTATTTCAATACTTGAGGGACTTCAAAATATTTGGGCTTGAAATGAAAGAACTTAAAAAAAAGAAAAGATTCCAAATTTAACCAGTAAAATCTCTACATAACTTCATGAGTTCATTAAAATATTGTATAAATTGACTTTTTAAGATTCTAACCTAATTTTTTCCTTATTTCTTCAAAGGAAGAACTTGATGCTGTAAATTCATAGTAAAAAAGTAAATGCCTGTGGACTTCCATTCTAGCCTAAACTCACATAAACATCATGATTAATTTTTTGGTGCAGAAATGACACCTTTTTCAATTATCTTTATTTTCTGGCACTCTTGCTTCTGTTGAAGTGGGCAGGTAGATCATACTGCTTCTTGAATTGTGAAAGATTCTCTTTCATTGTCAATAACAAAAGGAAACTGATTGCTGACTTAACATTATGCTTTTGTATTTCTTTTTATCATTTCACAAGACAGTATTTTTGTATTATACCTCTCCAAATCAATATTAATTCTTCTTCTTTTATTGAAGAAATAGATTTCCTTCATTATTGTTTTTTTATGAATTAAAGTTCTAACGAATTGGACGACGAATGCAGTGACTTAGTAACAAAAACTTGCTTGTAAATTAAACACAAGGCTCACGCATAATATCACCAATGCAGTAAAAAAAATAAGGGGTAACTCAGGCAAGTAATTGACATGATCGATCAAGTTCCTTCAACTTCCAAAGAAGGTTTTCATGCATACTATATTGGCAAAGAACAAACAATCAAAGCATGACCTATTAAAGTTATTCTATAGAGTCCTCATGATGCTCTATTGCTCTTATGGAATGACAAGAAGTTTGGTAATGACATGGTGGCCAGGAACAATAGAACAACCAGAGAGCATCAATATCATCAAAAACTCCCAGACCAGTTAAATGAAAGAAAGACTAATACTGAATCTAATTTAGTAATAAGGTATGTCAAATCCATCCCTCAAATCATCAATGTAACAAAAAAATAAAAAATGTGTCCACTAGTCTTAAAATGTATTTTCAAAAAGGTCTGAGGATGAAGTTAAGTCATGTGATGTGCTCCATCTATCATTTATATGATATCATTGTGTTGGCTAAAACATGGCTTTTGCCAAATATTGAGCTCTCAAAACTGGAATTAAATGGTTTAATTGCTCCAAGAAATGACAGAAGCAATATGTACAACAGCAAAACAAGGGATGGTGATGTATTGTTGATTGTAAATTGTTCTTCTCTCTCCTCTATGCAATCAAATAAGTATTCATGATCCATGGAACAGTTGTTTGAGTATATTTCTCTTTTTAAACAAAGTCAGTTTAAATTGATTCCGCATATATATCCCAAATTTAAGTCCTGAATTATTTACTGAGTATTGCAACAAAATTAAAAACCTAATTATCCCAAAGCAATATACTGACATTCTGTTGTGTGGTGATTAAAATATTAGTGATTATTAGTGATTCTGTGATACTTAAGACCCTGACCATATTTGCCAATAAAATCTTTGTAAGGGAAAATTCTGTTTGAGACAATTAATTTCTAGGACTGACATCAAGTTCATAATTACCTTTACTCTTTGAGCAGAAGGCTAGATCCAAATTTTTGCAATAAATCCTCAATAATCTCTGGTATTGATTACACTCCACTGGTTCCAGCTGATTTATACCATCCTGCTCTCCAATTTTAACATCCCTTTTTTATGTCAAGTGTTTTATTGAGTCATTTTGTCATGGAATCTCTCATTTTACATCCTTTTGTATGATATGGCATGAGAATATTGCATTGTAAATTGGGCATTTTCCCACAATAAACATTATTATTAGGTAATCTACCGGTTAAGGTAGGTTTTTGGATGGACATAATTACTAATTCAAATAATTTTTGGCCCCTAGCAAAACACGGCATCCTACTCTACATCAGGTCCCTCTTCAGCTCTGAGTACTTTCTTCCTCCCTACATCCCGTCCAACATCCCTATACTGTTCCTTCCCTTTCCTCGTTTGCCTAACATTCTCCCCTCAATTACAGTCTTCAACTTCCCGCTGCCGGTCAATACCCCCTTCATCCACTTTTCCTGCCTCCATAGGATTTCTCCCAACAAACCCCTCTCTTCGCCCACCATACCAAGTACTTCCTCATTTGTTTTCTTCTCTGTCCATTTCACCTTCTCCATTCTTTTCCAAACCCACATTTCAAAAGACTCCAGTCTACGTCTATCCTCCTGCTTTAATCACCACGTTTCCGCACCGTACACAGCTACGCTCCATATCAAAGTTTTTACGAGTATTGTTTTAATATCCTTACTCAACGTCCCCGTCATCAACTCCCTCCTCCTTGTGAAAGCCTCTTTGCCTAGCGCAATCCTTCTCCTTACGTCCCTACTACTTTGACCGTGTTGGTCCAAAACACTTCCGAGATACGTAAATTGTTCTACCTGCTCTAGTTTTTGCCCTCCTATTATAATGTTCAGCTTAGCCTTTTTCTTTCTAGAAAATCGCATTACCTTTGTTTTATTAATATTGATTCTCATCCCATACCTGTCGCACTGAATTTCCAATTCACTAAGCAATGCTTGCAACCCCTTGGCTGACTGACAAACTAAAGCTTGGTCATCAGCAAACCTAACTGATTTTATGAATTCACCGCCCACCTTCATTCCTACCTATAGTTCTTCCCATGCCTCTTTAATCATTTCCTCTGCATACAGGTTGAACAGCAACGGTGACAATAGGCAACCCTGCCTTACACCCCTTCCTAACACTGCCCAACCGGACTCCCCGTTCCCCACTCGCACCTGAGCAGTCTGAGACATGTATAAGTTGCGGATTAGCCTCCTTTCCCTCCAATCTATTCCTATTTTCTGCAATATACTCATTAGTTTTTCCCAATTTACTCTATCGAACGCTTTTTCAAAATCTACGAAACAGGCAAATACCTCCTGGTTGTGTTCTATATTCCTCTCGATTAATAATCTCATTACTGCAATGGAATCATGCATACTTCTCCCCTTCCTAAACCCAAACTGATCATCCCCTAAGTAATCATTCGCCCTACTCTTTATCCTTTTGTTTATGATCATGAGAACAACTTTAGCTGCGTGGGATATCAAACTTATTGTCCTGTAGTCCTCACATCATGTAGCCTTTACTTTTTTTGGAATAGGAACTAAAACTGATCTCACAAAGTCTTCCGGCCAGATTCCTTCCTCATAAATACTACGAATAAGCCCATATAGCCTCTTTCTCCCACATTTACCTAATCATTTCAATAGTTCCGCGGGAATGTTATCCATCCCCACGGCCTTATTTAGTTTCATCTCCCTTAATGCCCTTTCTATCTCATCGTCTAGTATGCCTGGACCTAAGCTATCTTCCTCTACGTCATATTCTTTTTCAATGTCTAACTTTGTTGGTCGAAGTTCTTTACTATACAGTTCTTCTATATACTCCTTCCATCTCTCTTGGATCTTTCCTGTGTCAACTATTACCTTACCCGTCTTATCTCTAACTGTTAGCAAAGATCTTCCTTTCTTACTTCCCGATAAAGATTTAACTTTGCTGTACAGCGCACCGATTTCACCCTTTCCTCCGCAGACTTTCCATATCCTCGCACTGTGTCTTCCACCATTCTACTTTTGCTTTATTTGTTACCCTTCTCAATTTATTGTTTAGCTCTTTGTACTTCCTTTTGCCTAACTCTGTGTTTAAATTCTTCCATTTTATTATTTCATCTTTCTTTCTAATCTTCTCGTCAGCAATCCAAGGTTTCCTTGCCATTTTCCCATTAACGGTTCCTATAGTTTCTTTTGCGGCTTTAGACAATCCTTTCTTGATACTTTCCCATTTTTCTTCAATAGTACTTAGCTCTTTACTATCCTTCATGATTTCCTCTACCGCTTGTTTGTATTCCTTCCTTTTCAAACCGTTTAATGCTTCTACATTCCATTTTCTAACTCGCCGCCCCTTCCTTATCTTTTTGAAATGGACGCTACATTTCATAACAACTAAATTGTAGTCAGAGTCTGCATCCGCTCCCGGGAAGCTGTGTGAATTTATCACACTTTTCCTAAACCTGTGTCTAACCAGAATATAATCTAGCTGATACCTTTCTGAGTCACCTAGCATTTTCCGTGTATACCTGCGTCTTTTATGGTGTCTAAACCAAGGGTTGGTGATGACTAACCCCTGTCTCCTGCAGAACTCAACTGCTTTCTCCCCGCGGTCATTCCTCGTGCCTAAACCGTAGTCCCCTACCTCATCACCATCTCTTCCTTCGTCTACCGTCACATTCCAATCCCCCATCACTATCAAATACCAAATACTTCCCTGCAGGAACACACGCGATTATGCCCTCTAACTGATCGTATTTCCTATCGACCTCTTCTTCCTTATGGTTGCTCGGTGGCATGTATACCTGAATGATAACCAAGTTCGTCGGTTCTGCTTTTATCTCTACTAGTACTAATCTATCCGTTACTTGCTCTATGTTGACTACGCTCAATTATCATTCCCAAGATAAATATGATGGACAATTATTATTATTATAACATTAAAATTTAAATGAAAAATTCATTCATGAAAAAGACTGATTCCATCATCAATAGCACATTAAGATAGAAAGTAATATTCTTTTATAACAACCATAAGAGTTACATGTCTTTTGCTGGGAATTGTTAATCAGATGGTATCCCACTTAGGAAATGTAAGTTTAGTTGAAGTGATTTGAACTTTTTCAGAATGGGTATACATATATTATTCCTTTAGCCTTTGAGGTACCACCTTAAAAAAAATCAGGAATACTACAAGCTTGGAGTGTTCAACTGATGGGCCACATTTATTTTGCTTTTTGGAATATGCACATGTTCCTGTCCTTTTGAAGAGGAGACATATATTTAATAATTTTTGATAGATGCTAGTGTGAAGTGGACCTTTGGGCAAAAGGGAAATGTCTATAACTTCAAAGGAAAGCACTAGGAGACTACTAGTTTAAAAAATTGCTGACATTAAGAGTCCGAAAATACACTTGGAAGTACTTTGGTTGATGTATCAAAAGAGTTTTAAGGGGTGATTGAGCACTAAACATTAGACATTGAAATTAAAGGCTCAAATAGTTCGCGTTAATTTAGATAAGCTCAGCAGTTACCAAGAGATGCTCACGAAATTTGTTTTCATTCCACTGAAGAGCATGCACACATTATGGCCACTGGAGTTCTACACTTTATATTCAGTGGCGTTCTCCATGCTCCAATAAAAAGATCTTGGAGGAAAATCTTTGATAACTTTTGGAAGATAACTTAAATAAGGAGGAATATCCAAAGCTCCCTATATGAAAATCATTAAGTCTTAGAGACTCAAGGGGACTAGCATAGATTCTCTGAGGATCTTCAGTGACTCTATTCTAGGAGCACTGAGCTATCATTACAGATCAAATTCCTTATCTGCTCTCGAGAAACTGAGTGAACTGTTCATGCTGTTCTAAATATATGCCTAATCATAATATAATATAACTGATCTCCCTCCATCTCCCAGAATTTTCCACATATACCTTAATTTTTTGTGGTGTTTAAACCAGGTGTTAGTTAAAATTAAGTTATTTCTGCTGCAAAACTCATCATTTTTTCCACATACATTGTTTTCACCCAAACCACAATCTCATGCCTTACTCCTACCTCTCCTTTCACCTACTACCCTATTCCAATCCAACACATCACTCACTATTATGTGTTTTCTTCCAGATAATGTGGTAATCATTTTGTCTGATTGATAATATGTTTTATCTACTTCCACATGACTGTAAAAATGTTCACCTGAATAACTTCTAGATTGACCGGGTCTGCTTTTTTTTTACTAATGTGATGTCTTCACTCAACTGGTCCACATACATTGCCCTATGCCCCAGTTACCTATTCATCACTGTGCTACCTCTGTTTCTCACCTGTGTCTTATTTACTGCTGCTAATGGTATTCAATACCCTCGAAAAGTTCTTCCTGCTGTACTATAATTCACCTGACTCATAGATAAAGTTATAAACATATACTAGTATCTTCAGTTTCATATTCAGCCCTTTTCAATTAGTATATATTTTTATGTATTAGTGAGTCATTGGAAAAATATGGTTTTAAAAGTATATACCTACATACTTACTTTACAATTGCTTTCAATGCTATTACCTGTTGATAACCAAATCATAATCCAACAAGCAGAAGATGATCCTCCAAGTCCATAAGTTACATATCCTATGTACTGACTACACTGCAAAACATCTAGGCCTTAGGAGATGATTTTCTGGTATATGCAGTCTAATAACTGACTAAGTTCATGGAAATTGAAATTTAGCATTATGACATCCGTGTCCAATATGTGACTTAATATTTTATTTTTATCAAAATCAAAACACCATGCTAGGATATTTTTGTAAATTTAATGATTCATGGCTCTTAATCACAAGTCAAACAATCTATTGCTTGGCTGATTTTTAAAGACTCATTCTCTGGAAAAACATTGTTGCATCTAATTCATGAAAATTAGCATTGGGTGAATAATTAAATCACTCTGGTTGCTTAGTTATCAAGTGAGTGGTGAATTACTTTAGCCACTTCAGGAAGATATATCAGTGTGCTATCCTTTCCACCGCCAGAAGAAATTACTCAGTTTTCATTGAATGTACATATTAGCTGTGTTTACCTATGGTATTAAATGGAAATTAATCAAGCAATTAATGTTCTCCACATACAAACCATATTCTCCTAGAAGATCACTGATGGTTTGTAGTCTACTCTGGAGCTCTCGGTGTTGACGTGCTCTTGACCCCATTCGATAGAGAAGTATGATTAAGGCAGCTATGAGAAGTATAAGACCTGGTAACATGAAAATGAAGTATGATTATGGCAGCTATGAGAAATATAAGACCTGGTAACATGAAAATGAAAAAATCTGAGGCTTCAATGATTTTTTTGGCAGTTGTATTTGTTGACAACTTTGTCACAAATACATACTCACTGCTAATAAAATGAAATAGTAAGCTAATTATTAGATAATTTAATTTTACCAGAGAAAACCTTCCACTCAAGTAGGGATAGGATATCGACCAGCAAGTAATAGTTTACATGAGTTCCAGATACCTGAGCCAAAAATAGGGGTCAGAAATAGAAGTATTACCATTATTTTAGTTATATTAATAAAAACATTGTTGCACTAACATTTTGATTTCAATGAAGCACTATGATTAATTGTAAAATGGATAATACTAATACAGAATTTAGTAGCTAATTTTCAATAATATAGAATTGAAAACAATAAAAAATATATCATACTACATATAAATTTAGAAGAACAGGGTACCTAGGATGATGAGTAAGTTACATATGAAACGTGGCAATGGAAAACCTGCTCCAGTGGAGAAGTGGAGGAAACTTAATTGATATCACAGTTTAGAGCCCTTTCTGTGCTCATGTGTCTCACAATGATTCATGATTTGCTTTAATAAATAATATAAATAATAAAATAGAAATAAATAAATGTGCAGTCTGAGCAATATTCTATAAAAAAATACAGCAATGAATAAGCAATATTCTGCAAAAAAATTTCTGAATAATATTATTAATATCCATGCCATAGAATGCCAACTGTTTATCAATTGCTAAAACATAGTGTAGGATCTTCTAATCACTACTATGGTAAAATTTTAGATTATTTTCTTTGCAATGCATTTCCAATTATAGCACAGTTTAACTTCATTCTTCCAAATGACCCAATTACATTGAGATCTCACTTTAAATGGGTTATTAGTCTATATTGAAGACATATATGAGGGCTGGATTAAATACAAACAATGCCAATTTTTGAAGCAGTTTAAGCGTTGTGTCTATAAATTTGAGGAGGCACCAACTGATTTAGTATCAATTAAGTTTAAATTATTGACTGTAGCGAATTTCCAAAAAAAAACTCTTTCAGGAAGTTGAGTATGGGATTAATGGTAAATAAATGTGTAAGCAATAGTTTTTAGGCAGTTAGTACATGAAATGGGAAAATTGGTTTGTGCTGACAACTATTTAAGCCAGGCCTGGGATATGGGTGCCTAAAGAGAAGCTTGTCTATGATATGGAAGTATTTTGCTCAACCCTGAAGATTTGGGTTGGTAGTTAATGCAGGGTCTGTCCCAAAAATAAGTAGGATGATTTTGTAGAGTAGAATTAGAGTAGAGTAAAAGTAATAAGTAGAATTTATAGAATGATAATCTATGTCTCTGAGTTTGAGCCTCAGAGACAGACAGTGACCATTAAATTTTATGTAGAAGTCCTCAAAAGACCATGGAAAAGAAAGCTTCAATGCATCATGAAGGAAATATTTGCCAACTGGAGGTGGAACCACAGCAATTCACCATCCCACACTGTCTACCTTGTGACGGATTACCCAGCCAAGCACAGGGTAATAATGCAGCCCAAACAGCCCTACAGTGGCACAGCTGGACTTCTTTTTGTTCCCAAGAATAAAAAGAAGCTTGGAAGGCAACCATTTTGGAATGACGGATAATGCCAAAGAGGTTGTGATGAAGTGCCTGCACAAGATTCTCATTGATACCTTCCTAGAAATATATCATGACTGACTAAGGCATTGGAATTGGTGTGTCGATGCACAAGGGTGTTATTTTGAAGAATTTCAATAACTTGTAATTTGATCTGTTTTAATTTTATTTCTCAGATTTATTCTACTTATTTGTGGGACAGACCTTGTTCAGATAATACTAGAAAAAAGAGTTGTACACCTCAATGGTATAAGTACATGATTTCTCTGTGAAGATAAATGTATGTTGATATAAGCTTCAGATATTTAGATGTTGTCATCATATCCAGGGTTCTACAATGGTATGGGGTGAGATAACAGTGACTTTGATGCTTCTAAATGGAATAGGGAGTTACTGCTGTGAATGTGATTGCCAGAGGAAGACTTTCAGTTGCTTCAAAACATTTATTTACTTGCTTAATGTTGTAGATTTAATTTTCCTTTTTTTGTCTGAAACAATTTTTTGCAAATGCCAATTATTAAGGCATGAAAACAGTCTCTACCATAACTTCTCTGCTAAATAATTATGCCGAAAAATGGGGTATATTTTAGGGGGTTTTATTTAGGAAAGTAGGATATGTGAGGTCTTTTGTGGGTATTAATGAATCAATTCAAGGATGTGCTACACAAAAATTAATTTGCAAAAATGTTTGTAATATTTTTTGCTAGTACTGACCTAGGCTGCTGACAATAAAAACCAATGTTGCTGTCTTCAGGTCTGGGTATCTTTCCATTTTTGGAAAGTAGTAATTTGGTGTATGGGAATACCAGTGGCGGTCAATTCCATTATCCGCACCCATTCCTCCCATCATTCCAATTCCTCCTGGTCCTTCAAGTAGTCCACCATCTCCATCTGAATATGAAATATGTCCCCAATTCAATTCAAACCTATGACTATGTTTTTCTTTATTAAATAACAAGTCTTTCAGTTTGTTTAGAATGAGAATATCAGCCTGCTCTCAGTACCACCTTACTCATTTCCATAGGGGAACCATTTTGCTGTGCTGTAGTATGTGAGGACAAGATCAGCACAATTTTGTGCTTCGTGGATCCCTGGATATATGTAGAAGGATTTGATATAGAGCTGCTAAACACCTTGAGCTCAATCTTTGCTTTAAAATATCAAAAAATATTGAAATTTTCATAATAAGTTAGATCCAAATAAAATATTGGAAAGTCAGATTGACACAAAGACTCATTTCAGTTAGAATGGCATAAAATTATTTCAATGAATCTTCAGATTGAAAATTTACAGTTGTGATGATAAATCTGTGGGTAGGTAGACCCCAGCCATTTTAACTACGATGTCTTACACATACTTGTTTTTACTGAATAATAAAAGCAAACATAATGCAAAAATATATCAGAGTAATTCATGGTAATATTCCAGTTTTATTATCAAGAATTTACAGAGAATTTATTTATACTTCAAAATAAAACATCCCTACCAGAGAAAAAAAACACTCAAAGAACACATTCACTATGTAAGAATATACAGAATTTATTATTTCTACTTTGTTCCAATAAGGTCCATGCACTTCACTATACCCACGTAGAAGTAAGTAGAAGATATTATGGTAGAAAAAATGTTTACATAGAATTATATCTTTAATATCCCATAAGGTGAAGTACCTTAATATTTGAATATATAAAGAGGAATGTTTAAAATTGTAAAACAAATAGAGTTAATAATAATTCTTTACTCTATGATTTATGAGAGAAAAATGTTTCTATTTAAATTGCATATTTTACACAGTTTTCCAAACTCACCAGTATGGCATGATGGAGGCTCATCACTTGCATCTCCACAATGATCAAAACCATCACAGGTGAGCCTACCAGGGATGCAGCGATGGTTCTTGCACAGAAAATCTGTCCCAGCAAAGCAATCTGGCAGAGTCAAGATATGCATATAAGGTCATGGTAAAAGATGGAGATTCCAATGAAAGAAATGAAATAAAAATAAAAACATGGAAGTTTCCTGAAATGAATCTAAAATCCATACAAAAAATCTATAAATACAATGGAGGTTTAATGGCTAGCATTGAAGTCAAATCAAATCAAATGATAGGCTTCAGTACAGTGAAACCTCAGCATTTTGTGGTAGAATCAAATAAAATAATGAGACTAAAATTTAAAAAAATATGAAGCTTTGACTGTGAAGTTTGAATTGATTTGAACAATGAAATCATAATGATAAAATTCTTATTCATTTAAAGAATTTTAATATTGCAAATAGTGATTGGAATAAACAGAGGGCCAGCACTTCAAGCCATTCTTGTATAGTCAATACGTATTTTAAGATGATAATCTCATAACTATGAACTATAGTCATATTTTAATTATTGTTGGGAATCAATACTTTGTGGTTTCACATTCACTATCAACAAAACTCAGTAAATACATGTACCATGTGCATTGAATGCATGGAAATGACATGGCAGCAGTGTCTTTTACATTCTGGTCTCTACTCAGCTTATGTTGAAATGACTGGATTAGGCCAGCCTAATTGATATAAGCGGTGGGGTTAGAATTCACATACACGCAAATCGCAACTAACCAGCAATATTTTAGTTATACACCTTTCCTTTTAATAGCCTGGCTAGGAGAGGGGGCTGGTAACCAATTACGAGTTCACTACCATCTCTGGTGCTAGTCATTCAAGGCAACCATTTGGTGTGAATGTGAACAAAGGGGAGACATAAGGACGATACTCGTCCAAAGCACCAGGTATGCAGCTCCACCTATCTATGCCCTTATTTTATTGCCTTATTTATTTCTTGTTTTATTCTTACTTGCCAACTGTTAGTTTACTTAATGATTAAGCTATTGCAGACATATATGCTATGGATGCATGAAGAAGAGGTAATTGATTAATAAATTTTGACATTTAATACATGAATGAACAACATTCAAAGTTCTATAATGTTCCTATAATGTGATTAGATTTATTCTTAATGCTAAACATTTCAATACGTTGACATAAGAAGTTACCATTGAATAGGGAAAAATGATAAAAATATTATTTTACAAATAACACTTGTTTTTTTAGATTCACTTTTTTGGGGATGCATAGTCCATATATATCAGCATGACTAATATCTCTTATGAAGCCTGAGAATAGTCTCAAATGCCAGGGATGCATCTATTTACAACTCCTATCAGCTACTATCAAATGATCTTCATATAGAGACATTCCAATTGAGACTAAGCAATGACTGTGGCTTAAGTTTAGTGAATATTAGTAATAGATTACCCAAGGGTTATGATCTTCTTGTCTTTTTTTAATAATGTATGTAGTAGTTTAGGCAGTCTCTCTATTACTATTACAGTGTCTCTTGTCATTCTTCCTGGGAAAATAAAAAGAAATCCATGAAGGTACCTATACAATCTAACTTATTGTACAATCCTCAAAGAGCCTATAGCTTGTTGGGCAATGCATTTGATGATAAATAATATTGAAATAAATAATAAAAACTGAGTTCATGAAGGATGATGACCTCAAAGCTGTTTAGGCACTCATTCTTTTTCTAGAATATGCATCTCAAATTTTTCCATAGAGTCCTACCTATGGTATTTTAATCCATACATTTCAATTTTAAAGCACATTGGAATAGAAGGATCAAAATTCCAATGAGGTAACATTTTTCTGCTCCTTTTCCTCTGCACTATGTGATGATTCAATATTTGATTTTCATTTAGCATTGGTTCTAGTGATGTGCAGTATGTATAAAATCTGTGAGGTGGATTTATCTGGCATGCTAATAAGAACAATGAGATAGATATCTATTGAGGACAAGACTCACCCATATAACTAAAAGCAGTGTAGACAATTGAAAGCCGGGACTCATGGGCAAAGGTACCACTAAGGGTCACATAAAAACCAACTTCCAAGGGTAAAACATGCTCCCGACCAACCTGTGAAACAGAAATATGATCATTGGAAATCAAAACCAGATAAAGATTCAACACAAGCAACAAGACTAGCTGAAAGACAATAAAGGCTTTCAGGTTCAATATTCATTCTTGAACCCCTCTTTCCTTTCTAAATATTCTCTGCACAGATACTGCATCATTTGTGTTTTCAGAATATCATGACTGTCTTCTTATTGACTCATTGTAATGGTTTTAAGTTCACAAGCATATGATTTATATTTTTCCTACCCTAGCACCTACCTATCATTAATACTTTTGCCCACTGCTGATCCGCTTTGTTTATTAATAGCATGATGATATACTGTATGGTTGAAGTATCAATATCAATTAGACATACACAAAAGAATCTTAAAGTTCATTTTTAAGTGGTTACCTCATGATAATCGTCTTTCTTCTTTACTAATAAGTTCTGCAACAATTAAGTGAGAAAGGAATATAATTGTGTAGATACTTAGAAATGGAAACTATTTTTGCCAATGGGAAAAGTTGCAATATCGGGTAAAATATAGATTTGACCAAATTTAAATTCATCAAAAAAATATTCTCCCTTCCATGGATTATAGCCTTGATGTGGTAGAAGGGCTATTGGGTTCTGTTGACCCATAGACCCATACTGGCAGGAGCAATGATAATTGCTCCAGGTAGGGTCACTGTTGGTTCCTCAGTTAGAGCAAGGCTGGAAAAGCCATCTGACTCCAGTGGGGTGGCTATTTAAGTGGTGTCATGCTAACAATACTACTGAGGAAGGCAATGGAAAACCACCTCAATTACCATTCCCCTAATAAATATGGACAGACACCGAGAGAAAATGAATCCTGGCAACCATGGGACTTGGCCCACTAGGTTGAGTGTTTGGCAGCAGGGGAAGCAAGGCCTCCATGGTCATCATCACACAGAATCCTTGCACAACCAAGCTGAAAGCAGAGGAAAAGAAGACCCAGAAGAAGACCGCAATGGTTAGGATAGGTACATGGAATTTTAGGAAAATGATGAGGACAGGGAAGCTAGAAAACATCTAAAGAGAAATGAAGAAAGAAGGTATACAAACGTTAGGTTTGTGTAAGGTGACATGGAGAGACAGCAGGGACTAATGCAGTGATAGTGTAATTTACAGTGGAGGGTATGGGATTCAAAATGTGGAGTGGACTGAGTAGTGAATAGGAAACTTGGAAGAAGGGTAGTGAATATAGTGCAAGTAAGTTATAGAATTCTGTCAGTAGTGATGAAAGGGGACCTGACCAATCTAATAGTAATCCAAATGTATATTCTGACAAGTATTCGGTGGGAGGAAGAAGTAGACAGCTTGTATGATCAATTATAAGAAATAATTGGGAGCATTCTTAGAAGGAAGCACCTAATAGCAATGGGAGAATACAATACAATGGTGGATAAAGGGTAGGAATTGGTGAGAGAGGTAGTGAAGTGTGTTCTAGGAATTAGAAATGATTATGGAGAGAAAGCAGCCGAGTTCCGCTGAAGAAGGGGTTGGATAATAGCTGACACCTGATTCAAACATCATAACAGGTGTAGTTACACATGGAAGATGCTGGGAGGAAGAGTTGAGTACCAGTTAGATTATATCATAGCTCAATATAGATTTTAAAACAATACTATGAATTCACACACCTTCCTGGGCAGGTGCAGACTCAGGTCATAATTTAGCAGAAGTGAAATGCAGTTTAAAATTCAAAAGGATTGAAAGGCAGAATATTGGAATTTTGGTTTAACCAGAGTAAAAAGGAAGGAGTACCAAGAAGAACTCAATAAATTCAATATGAGGGCAATTGTATGAAAATGGTTGAGGAATAGAAGAAAGCAGCATGAATGGCAGGGAATGAGAGAGTTAAGAAGCCATGGGTCATGGAAGAGATACTTAAGAGGATGAATGAAAGAAGAAAATGGAAGAACATAAACATGGAAATAGGGTGAAGAATGTAATGATAGCTAAGCAATAAACTTAGGCAAGAAAGTAATGAGGCCAAAGAAATGTGGAGGAAAGAATAGTATGATGGTGAAATTTCAGATAGGAGGAAAAGTAGAAGCACTTTATGATTAGTTTGAGCAATTATCAGGATGTTGCAAGGGAAACTATCTACCATAAGAGACAAGGTAGAGAAGCTATTGATAGAGCCAGGAGAGAATCACAGAGAGTGGAAATAATTCACATAAGAACTTAACGGTGAAGATATTAAGTCAGCCAGGTCAGAAAAAGAAAGGAATGCAGCATAGATAAGCAATACCTTGGTCTAGGAATACTAGATATTGAGATATAATATGAACTAAGGAAGAAGGTGAAGTCAAAAAAGGCAGTAGAAATAAAAAATATCCTTTCCTGATTACTGACGAGTTTAGGGAAATGGAAGGAAGAGATTCTTTCAACTTACATAAAATATTTATGAGAAAGGAATAGTGCCAAAAGATTTCCTTAGATGAATTTTGTTCCTGATCCAAAAAAAGTGTAAAGCTGCTTTATGTGAGGACTATTGAACAATAAATTTAATTTCACCTTCAGAAAAGATAGTGACAAGACACATTCATTATTATTATTAGGTAGTACACTGTTCAAGGTAAGTTTTGGATGGACACAGACTGAACAATGAGCTTCCCACCCTGAGGGCATGGGTTCAAATCCCAGTGGTGTTGAATATTTTTCAGAGGTATCTCGATCCCTACTTGAGGTGCTTTGTGGAGGGAACTTTGAGTGAGTACGCCGTCCGTCGGATGGGACGTTAAACTGCGGACCCCTTGGCACCTTTCGTAAAGAGTAGGCTAATGCCGACACCGGGTTTCTCTCCACCCTTCATCCTTTCTGTCCATCCCCTATGGCGCAAATGACCTTAGCTGTCGGTCGCCTCCCCTCAAAACTACTACTACTGAACAAAGATACATTTCTTTAACTCCCCAAGCAAAACACAACGTGACACCCAGCATTACTCAAGACCCTTCTTCACTTCTCAATACATTCTTCTTCCTTTCATTCCATTAAACATACCAATCCTTTTCTTACCCATTTCATGTTTGCCTATCATTCTCCCCTCTCTTACCGTCTTAACCATCTGATTGCAAATCAAAATGCCCTGCATCCATCTTTCTGTTTCCTTTAGATAACTCTCAACAATCCTCTATCTGCCTAACTTGTCCCACTATGTCTAATATTTCTTTTCCTCTCTGTCTTTCTTATGTTTTCCATTCTCTCCACACCTATATTTAAAAGCCTCCAATCTACACCTATCATCTTGTTCCCATGACTATTTTTTCACCTTGTACAAAACCATGTTCCATATTATAGATTTTACTAATCTTTTCTTGAAATCCTCGCACAATGTCCTTACCATCAATTCCCTCCTCCTTGAGAAAACTTCTTCTTTGCTCTTCTTCATATATATAACTTATTTGACCATTTTGGTCCAAAAAATTTCCAATATTGGCAAACTGTTCCATCTGTTCTAGTTTATGACCTCCTATATAAACATTTACATTAGCCTTGTTTATCCTCAAAAACTCATAACTTCTGTTTTGTTTACATCAATTTTCATTCTGTACCAATCAACCAAATTTTATATTGAATACAGCAGTTATTATAACCCCATAACTGCCTATCTAACGAGACCTTAATCATCTGTAAACATTTTTGTATGAATTCCCCACTAACTTTCATTCCTATATCCAGTTCTTCTAATGCCTCTTTTACCATATCCTCTGCATTTACATTGAAAAGAATTGGTGATAATGGACACCAATCTTGCCACACTTCCTGACACAACCCATCTCAACTCCCTGTCAGCCATTCACACCAGAAACTCTTTTTTCTCTCTGACCTTATCACTGCTATGATATCACCTATGGCTATCTTCTTTCTGGACCCAAACTGATCAACCCCTGAGTAATCAATGATTTTCCCTCCTCTCTATCCCCTCATTGATAATCCCACTTCAACTGCAGGTAAAATCAAACTTATTGTTGAATAGCTCTCACTGTGAGAGCTATTCCATAGGTGCCTTTCCCTTTTTTGGAATAGGAACAAACACTGATCTGACAAAATCTTCCAGCCAAATTCCTCCCTCATAAATGCTACAAATTAGCCCATAAAAACTCTTCCTTCCATGCTATCCAAACTCTTTCATAGTTCTACCAAGATGTTATATATCCTCATAGCCTTATTTGATTTCAATTCCATTAATGGCCATTAATGCCATTTCTATCTTGCCTTGAAGTAAAGCTTTGGACCTAATCTGTACTCATCTACATCATATTCTTTCTCTGTGTCCAAACTTGCTGACCTAATATTCCCATAGAGATATACCATGGGAAATCCTTCCATACCTCTTGAATTCTTCCAGGGTCAATCAATAATTTTCATGTTTTAACTTTGATCATGTGCACATATACAGGGTTCGGCAACATAACTTCCTTTTTTGAAAGTGTTTTACATTTGAAAGGAGTAAGTTGTGTTGTGGCACCCTGCATTTCCTTCTTACTACCTATGAGCACTTTCACCTTCCTCTTCAGCACACCAATTTTACCCATCCTCTGTAAAATTTCCATATTATTGTACTGTGCCTTCTAACATGCTTCTTTCATCCTGTTAGTTTCCCATCTGAGTTTATTATTTATTTGTATTTTCTTTTACCAAATTCTAAGTTTGCATCTTCTCATTTTTTTTCTACTTCACCCACCTCCCTGTTCTCACTCATAAATTTGTGTACAGCCCCTTTTACTCCTTTTTTCCACTCTGGTTTAAGCTTCTTTGTTCTATTTCCTCACATGTCTCCCCTATTTTATCCTCTTAAATCTGATGTCACATTTCATTGGCACTAAATCATAATTGAAATCCACATCCTCACTAGGGAAACTGTGTGAATTAATCATGCTTTCACAAAAAACTATATCTAACCATAATATAGTCCAACTGATAGCTAGCTCTTTGATTCCCTGGTCATTTTCCACATATGTTACGTCTCTTGTGGAATTTAGACAAAGTGTTTGTAATGACTGAACCCTTTCTCCTGCAGAACTGCATCGCTTTCTCTCCAAAGTCATTCCTTCCTCCTAAGGCATATTCCTTTAACTCACTAACATCTACCCTTGGCCCACTGTCATGTTTCAATCTCCCAATATAATCAAATGTTTCCTTCTAGGAACACCTGCAATCAATTCCCTTTTTGGTCATGCATCCTTCTTCCTCCTTATCAGCTTGTTGGTATGTGGGCCAAGTTTGTTGGTTCAGCTGTTACTTCAAATAATAATATTCTATCACTCACCTGCTCTATGTTTACTGTTTATGCCTAACTTTTTGCTCAATACATTTACCAACCCTCTCTGGCTCCCTTCCCTTGTGCTGTACATTACTCTATAATCATAGCTCAGTAATCCCCACTATCCATCCATCTTATCTTGCACAACCCTAAAATATTTATATTTCCTCTTTCCGTATCCTACTTTATATTCTCTAATTTCCCTGCTCTCATTGTCATCATAACATTCCAAGTACCTATTTTAACTGGTTCTGTCCTCTCCTGCCTTGTGTGATTCTGCTTTTGATTTCACTTAGCAAGGATTTCATGTTATGACTATCATGGGAGCTTTACCTTTCCTGCTGCCAGTCACAACATGTGGCCCAATGGGCTGAGTCTTTTAGTTACTAGCACTCATTTTAATTATTTTGCCATCTTTCATGGGATAAATAATTGAAGTGATTTCCCATAGCCTTCCATAATAGTATTTTTAATATAAGACAACCACTCTAGGCGATGTAACATCATCACTGAGAAACAGATGCTGTGTGGACCTCCTTCCATCTACCTCCTACCCTTCAACCTAACTGATATGGGAGGCCAATCAAGAGTAATTATCATTTCTCCCTCCAGGAAAGCTCTAGTGGTCATCAGAATTCACAAGCCCTTGCACCTCATAAAAGCTGTAGTCCTAGGGGATGGAAGAATACTTAATATACGGTTACAAAATAGAGTAAAAAACTATCTAGGCAAAGATCATTTTGGCTTTAAAAGGGAGAGAGGAACATATAACACCATTACATGAATGAAATCAAAAGTGGAAAGTATGTCGAATATAATCCGAATGTTTATGTGTACTTAATGGATTTTAGGAAGGCATTCAGCTATGCACAGTGGACAAAGTTAATGGTGATATTGTAATACATGGGAGTGAATTGGGGAAATAGGCAACTTATTTGAAACTTGATCATGAATCAGATGTCACAGGTAAGGGTGGTAGAGGGAGAATTCGTAAGTGCAGTGATTTTTGTGAGATTGAGACGAGGTTGCCCATAATTACCAGTTCTTTTCAACATATATACAGATGAAATATTAAAGTTTGCATAGGAAGAGCTTGAGCTGGGAATAAAAGTGGGTGGTGAGATGAATTAGTCAAGTTTGCAGATGATCAAGCAATAGTGAGTCAAAAAGTCAAGATATTGCAGTTATTATTAATTGCTTTACAGGAAAAATGTGAGAAATATAGGATGACAATTAACCCAAGATTACAAAAGCGATGAGGTTCTCAAGAAGTCTGAATGCTAAGTTAAACATTAAAGTAGGATGGAATATTGGGTGGGTGGAGCAATAAATGTATTTGGGCAGTATTTAAGAGAAATAGGGGCTTAGTGGTGGGGACATTAGAAAAGAAATGCCATTAGCAGAAGAGACATTAGTAAGATATATAAAAGTGATGATGGGTACACTGAGTGAAGATGTGAAGAAAAGAGTAGCAATGACTTCAATATGGAGAGTGGTGCTTCATGGATGTGAGGCTTGATCTTTGAGGCAAAAGAATGAGTGTAGATTGGAGTTTTTGATATGTAGGTATGGTAAAGCATGGAGAAAATAAGTGGAACAGAGAAGAAGACAAATGCTAAGATTTTAAATAGGGTGTACGAAGAGAGAAAATTACTTGTAGAAATTCAGGAAAAAGTAGAGAGAGTGAAGGGAGAGGAAATAGTGAAAGGTGGTGGTATATTAAAGGCTATGATAGAAGGAAGAATGTTGGGAAAATGGGTAGAGGAAGGAAGAGAATAGACTTTTTAGACAGCATGAAAGCAGGTAGAAGTTATGAAGAAGTGAAGAAATAAATAATGTAGGGTAAAGAAAGACGAAGTTCTTGCAATACTTAGAAGTAAACAGACATTAGGGACCATCCAGAGACTACCTTTAAATAGTAGTATACCTTGACTGAACTTCTTTCTGAATTTTTAAAAATGTCCGTATTTTTAATTTAGAGTTTTTTTAAAAAGTTCTTGATGATGATAAACTTAATGGAAGTCTTCATATTATAACAACAATGCCAATATCCCATCAAAATTTGATGATAAGTAATCAACCTACATTTTTTCATCTTAATCACTTTTGGATAATTCTAACTAGGTAAACCCCGAGAAAGAGCCAAAAAACCTTATGTAGAGTGCCAATTTCATATTGAAAGAAGCAAATTTGAAAGTGTTAATTGTGATAACCTGCTTTCGTGCTGCCACAGGTGGTGGTCGACGCCGGCGAGGTGGAGGAGATCTTGGGGTGTCAGTTACAGGATTGGCCATAAGTGCTAGTGGTGATGAAGGTGCCCCAGTTGTGGGTTGGTTGGTCTCCCATGGCAGTGCTGCTTCCACTGGTAGCTCCACAGAATTTGAAATTAATCTAGATAAAGGGAAAGGAAAGGAAAAATAAAATCTCAGCATAGAAAAAGAGATACGTGTAAAATTCACACCCTACATCTACACATTCTTTTTGGTTTTCCTTGTTTTCCTTCCCTTTTTCAATAAACTGTATTTGCTTACTCTTAACAGAAAGAAGACCAATGTCACATTCATGAATTCCAATGTTAAGAATGAACTATCATTTTAAAAAATCAGTAAGCATGATGAGAATCAGAGAAAGCTGAGAACATTTGTTATACTGGCAGTCAATATCTGGCAGGCAATTTGGCCTCTTAGAGTGATGTAAAACTATTGCAGTTCAAGTCTCTGACAACCATTGAATGCCAATGTAATGAAAGGTGATTTCCTTTCTCTAATTCTCAGCATGGTGGTGACTGCCCTTATGCTTTTGGAAAGCTTGTACAGTGTATAAGGAATCTGTGGGAGTGCTGGAAATTATTTTAGCGCAGGCGGTGGTAGGAAATACTAATAAAGCACATATAAAGCGTTTGAATGAACAGCAGATTTATTCCGAGTGCTGTGGATAACAGACCAAGGTCAACACGGAAAGATATATGCCATGGGCGCAATGTGCACCAGAGGGATGAACGCTCGGCGGGAGTTGAGGCGTGACTGGTCCCTCGTGGGTCAAAATGCCTCCTCGTGGGTCGTGCCTAGGGTGACACCTCGTGGCACACCCCTGAATCTTACAAACAAATGAACTGCTACATCAACAAATGAACCGCCACATCACCCCCCGTGGCAGATGGGTCCCTCGTGGGTCAAAATGCCTCCTCGTGGGTCGTGCCTAGGGTGACACCTCGTGGCACACCCCTGAATCTTACAAACAAATGAACTGCTACATCAACAAATGAACCGCCACAGAATCAAATGATATATTCACTGTACAACACCTAAAAGATGAATTCACATTATGAGGCATGCTCTCTCATGATATATCATAATGTTCCTTCACAATAAGGTAGATTAATAATTGTATATGGGCCATAAGGCTCTTACACCTATTGGTCCATTGTGCTAACTAACTTTGTGTCTTTACCCACAAAGCCCTACAACCTTAATCATAAGGGAAAGTGTGTCCCTTATCAGTAAGTCCCTAGCATCCCTAGGTTCTAAGAATGGTGATCCTAGGGAGCAACTTCATATCCAGGCAATTGCAGAACATTCACACAAGATTCAGGATGTGGTTTCAATCCCTTCCAGACACCATCTACTCCTCAGAGAGTCTACAATCCTCAGGTGTAGGAGCCTCTCCACTTAATAGTGACCAAAAATTTCCACGATCACCATTTGTTGACCTCTGTAGAGAGATAGAAATTTCTTGGTTTAGCTTAGCCTGGGCCCAGGAATATGGGCTTCCGCTTGCGCTAAGCCTTGCGTGTTGCACCAATTCTCAGAGTATTTGGCTTTGGCTTATGCTCTGATATCTGACATTTTGTTTAGAGGCATAGGTGATATGATAGACTCTGATCCAATCAGTTCTCGGATAGCTCCTCCTTTAATAAGCTTGTCCTCCATCTCATTTCTGGTTATACCCTTATAACCTGGTACCCAAAAAGTTCTACTTTCTCTCTTCTAGTTCTATCATTGAGCAACTCTAGGCACCCTAATAATAGATGTAATTTAAATTTAGGGGCTTTTAATACTCCTTGACTCAGTGCATTTGTGTATTGGTCTGTCTTGAACAGCCTCTTTAATGACATGCACATGCTGTGATGATATAGACCTCAGTCTGATACACATTCACTTGCCTCCTTGTTGAGATGGAGAGATTCTTGAGGGTTTGGTACAAACTATCTCAGTTTATTTTCCTATCATAAATCTTGGAATGAGCGATTAAATTAATCCCAAATCTTAAAATAACTCTCAGAATCATCTATTCTATTTTTCTAAATAATTTTTACAGCACCTACTCCTCTTTTCGTAATCTTTCTGAAGGAAACAAAAATAGCATTTGGGGTGAAGAAAAGCATAATGAATCAAATATAATTAATATAAGATAAATATCAGCTAACATGTAGGCAATAGGGGAAGGAACAGAAGTAGATGAGAAGACCATCACTGGTTACAGGGAGTTAATGCACTCGAGGTTGACTGTTTGTTGGGTGCTGCTCTATTCTATTTACTTTTGTACATTTTTCTGCACATGCCATATTATGTATTTGAATTCATTGCCATAACCATCAAAGGTATTCTGATTGAATTTGGATGATCCCTAACCACTGTTACAGATCATAATGGGTTTATGGAATATTATGAATTTTGAAAACAGAGGTACCTAATCTTATGGCTAGAAGTAGGCTTTTGAATGACATTAAGGAAAAACTCATGATTTACTAGAAAATATGTATAAATTTGATAGAACTTAAGCAATACATTTTAATACAAATAAATAAATTGTTACTCTTCAGTAGCAAGCATGGGCTGATTACAGCAATTGATTTCCCATCTAAGATGCTTAAGTATTAAATAGGTGTATAAGCTTCAATTACAAAATATTAAGCCATTATTTTTCAGTACTTAACAATTTTTTTCATTTTAAGCAATGGAAAAAATGGGCTATAGGGATATAACAATGCCAGAAATTTAAAGAAAGAATTAAAAATATTAAAATGTTTTCATTGAAAATATGCACCAAGCATTGGAAACATTTTTTGGTGTCTACTGTGAAAGAGGCAGGATCAGAGCCTATTAGTTAGAGTATTAGCTTGCCCCAGTGGTGGCAGGGTAACGTCCTCACCTGCCACCACAGAGGTCACAGAATGATTGGGAATGGATCTAATTTCAAAAGAGAAAAATGCTCAAAAAATTATTTTCAGAAGAATCATTATGTGAGGACTCAACTTTATGAGTGTCATTCCTTTTTAGAAGTTGCAGTTGGAGGTTGCAACCTGAGTTTCCCGATTAATTTTTATCCATGATCAAATCAAATATTTAAAAAAGAGCAAAATTTTTCAAAACTTCCAATCAAAATTGTTAAATAACTTTATTTTCAATTGCTATCTTATAATTTGAAAATGTGATTTCTGAGCAAGAATTTGATACAAATGCGATACATAATCTGTTCTCAACCTGTAAGTGGAATCCACGTCCTTGTTGACAGTGTCCAACAGGGGGACTGGTTCAGAGATCTCTGGAGTAACATGGTCCTCCAGGTCATTGGGATGGGTCATGTCTTGAGGTGGGTGCACTGGTGGCTGAAGCCACCCAAAGAGGCGGGAGGATCGGTGGGGTATGTCAGTGCCATGGGAAGTGTGCCTCCTGTATCGCGATGAGGATGAGTGGTGCCTCATGGGGGCAGCAGCAGAAGGTGATGGAAGGCGCAGGACCTCCAGGAGGGGAGTTTCTGAAGTGGTGCCTTGCCGGACATGCAACTCAGTGCTGCCACCTGTTGAGAGACATCAAAAGGAAGTTAAGCTCACGATGGTTGAAGGCAGGCTTTTACAAACAGTTTTTTAACCCCTCCAATGTTATAGCAGAGACAGATAGCTGCTATATAGAAATGTTATTCTAAAAAACTCCTTGCAGAATTTCATCAGAGTGAAAGGGCTGAGAGTTTTAATTGAGAGATTTAATCTATTTAATGGTGGGTAACAGGGCATTTCTTTGGAAGACATGAACTTCAGTCGTCTGTTGCTCACAAGCACTATGAAATCAAGAAATTAAAGCCCTTGGCAGAATTTGCCTTCCACTGTACAGGAATAAATGACATAAATTGGAAATCGTACTGTAACTCATTCTCACATTTTATTGAGCACAAGAAGTTCAGCATACAGTAGTGACTAAACATACCCATATCCTGAAACTGAGCCACTCTTAGATAGAGGTGAGTCTTGAGATGCGCACGGAATTTGGGGGGCCTAACAATCCAAACACAGTCATAGGCCCTCACACTCCCTGGAGGTACCATCTCCATCATGGTAATAGCTCCACCTATGTCCTCAACAAAACCACCACAATCTGCAGAAAAAAGCCAAGCATTAGTCAATATTCAAGGACATGCCAACACTAAAACGTCAAAATTGCTTTCAAAGATAAGAGATTATAAATAATAAAGAAAATTAAAATAGTGAAATGAACTATCACTCCTTTCAGATATGTCAAGAGGTTTGCCCTCTCATCAGTTTCTGCAAGAAGTGTGAGACCCTTGAGGTCACTGACATAGATTAGCCCTGGGGTCAAAGGAATGAATAATGGAAGGAAGCTGTTTTGGAAGTACCTAAAAAGGACAAATTTAGCATTTGTATAATAACGATTGTTAGAGTATGAATGCAAGCCTAAGGTTTTATGTGGTAAATTTTACTGCAGTACAGTTGATATAAGCCAAAATGAAATTGTTAGAAGAGTCACCACTCTGAGGAAATAACATAAGTATGATATGTTGGTGCCTGGCATGGGATGAGATCCACATACATCACTTTTTCGGTTTGTGACTTGGTAGTGAAATTCCTCAACAAGGGCACTCCAGAATATCCCATTAAAGCACCATGAAAATTAATGGTGATTGCAGCCTATGGCTGTCAGTGTAATGGATCTAGTTTTCCCGTTAAAAACCACACGGTGTGTGTGCCTTCCCTGAGTTAACATTTTTAGTGTTTGTGCCTTTAATGAATTGACACTGACATTAGATCCAGATCCCATAATTCATTGCTCAGATAAAGCAGCCAACTTTTTCCTAAGTTGTAAATGCATATGTTTTGTTAACTAGATTTAAAGACTGGGAGAAAATAGTTTGATGGTAGTTGAGTTTATTTCCCACATCTGAGCTTCTTTTTCATGATTGTCTAACTCGTGTAAATACCACATTTAGAGAATTCTCTTCTGTAATTTGTTCCATCCTACAATTGATTAACATGATTTTTATGAGCGCAATTATGTGGCACTGTACAAACTGATATTAGCAATAAAATCAGAAACATTTACGTAGGTACTTTTCTTAACTAAGTTTTGTTTGAACCCAGTTCTATTTTGTGCTTAGTGAGCTACCAAACTGGGGATGAAGAAAGAAAAACCTCCGAAGGAAGAGGAACTAACCTGTAAAAGGCTTCAAAATGTTGTCTGCAATCTGTCCTGTAAATTAAATTATGAAAAACATATGCAGGAATTACTCTTATACAGGCAAAACACAAATTCATTTTTTGCACAAAGAGAATTACGAAAATGGATATTGTACTCTTCTCAAATTTTTGGATGAATTTAGAAGATATAGATTCAGGTGAAATTAATAGTCAAGGTAATTAGGGATGAAATATTATCTGCATGCAATGTGAATACTAATTTCATTTTCATTATATGAGATTAATGCACTTTTGTCCACAGCCAAATAGCTAACACACCTATATAATCATGATATTATACTGCCTAATGCTTCATGGTTTTAAAATTGAGTGTATGGCTGATGAGCATGAAAAAGTAAAGTTTGGTATTCATTAGAAATGGAATACCTTTTTTTGATAATTATTTAAATTTTGTCAAAGAAAAAATAAAAATTTAACAAAACATTTCTGCATTTGTTTCTCTTTCATCAATATGTCCAAAAAATGACATAATTTCACCACCATAAGTGACACCATTCCTTGAAATTCTTCCCATATACTATAAAATATGCATTAATTATTATTTGAAATTAATTTCTGAATCTTTTACATGGAAACACAGGTGTGTGGGGAAGTATAATCTTCAATTATTCACCAAAAATGTGGTGTCTACATGTAATGGATTTTCCTATTATTAATTTTAATTCTTAGAATTATAATTAAAGTTTCATTGAATAAGGGACTAGGCTGCATCAAAATAATCATACCTGTAAGAAAGGAGTAGGTTGCCTTGTAGCCAAGGCCAGTCCCTCCATTGGCATAGAAACGAACAAGGAGGGATGGTCCAGAGGAGAGGACTACAGGTGGGCGGAACTGAGCCCCACTGCTCACTTCCAAGCGTGTCCCGTTCCAGTCATAGAACTGTCAGGGTGCCAAAGAAAAAAAAACCCATAGAAGACATCTAAATTAACTTAGATGGAAACAAATAATTTGATATGGTAGGGAGATTCTGAATTGGTCCTACCTTGAATCCAATGAGAATGATATAAGTGGGGCATGGCTTCCTGGTATTTCCAAGTAAGGTTACTCAAAGTAAGGTTATTCATTAAAGGTAATTTGTTTATGGAGGTAGATTTTGGAAACTCCCTAACACCCATGACATATCATGTGTACTTCCTCTTGTATACCCCACTTTATTTCTTTTTCCCCAGCTCTTTGCAACTTCTTCCTGCCATTAAAAAAAACATATTCTTTTCCTTTCTATACCCTTTTTACTTCAAATTCTCCCATCTATTAGACCGTTTAGCATCACACTAAATATCCCTAAAATAGAGGGGAAAGGATTGGTGAAAGGAGGGAGAGTTTGAAGAAAGCTAACAAGAGATTTGCTATTTGTTTCATTTGGAGCTGAGTGACATGTGGATTTGATATATGGGCAAAAAGAGAGAATGAAAATAGATGCTTGCAAGATTTTGAAATGATGCTGTAAGGATGCTATTTGAAATTGTGAAATGGACAAACAGGATGAGGAATAAGGATGAGCTGGGGAATTTGGGAGGGTGAGGCACCTATGAAGGTAAATAATAAATATGGAAACATCTTGGCTGGACCACAGATAACATATGGAATTCCTACAGCAGAAGACCATAGGAATGAGAGAAAAGAGAAAGAAGAAGATTTTTAATGCAAAAAGATGCTAGGCAAGAAAAAAGTTACATAGAGCTAAAAAATGACAGGATAAAGGATAACAGAGGACGTCCAGATGACACCTTTGTAATTAAAATCTTACACTCATGTTTTTCATTCGAAAAAGAAAATGAAGCATGCAAATGATGCATGTGAAATTAAATGAAATTATATAGAAATTTTAATCTCAACCTCTGGGAATGAGAGCTGTTACTTTAATAAATTATTATTGCTTTCTTGAATCACCTTCTGGGAATATAAAAGTGTTAGGAAATATTCATACATGTAAATAAAATAAATGTAGAAGGCTGTCTAATTTAGGGCTTGGGGAAAGTTCATGTTCTTACCTCCACGATGGATGAGGCAGCGAGTTGAAAGTCTGAAAAGAGGAGGCGGACACGAGCTGAGGGGTCTGGGCTGATTATGAAGTGTTCGGCTCCTAAGTCCCTTGGGTAGAGAGCAGGGAAGAAAGGTGAGGAGAGGATTCCACCTGTTGTTGCATTGGCTGATGGGCTTGGGCGGTAGCCTTTCAGGAACTGACGGTTACCTTTTTATGATTGAAAAATCAACACAAAGAAAAATGTTAGCTAATCACTTCCTCATAGATTTTCATTGTTATATAAATAATGAAACCCAATAATTTTGTTTTTTATATTCAATCAGGCCTGTTTTGCTCCTTGTAGCTAAATTCATTTGAACTCCCTTTCATGCATAGATAGTATTTCAATTTGGTTCTGTGAAGTTTTCAGTTAGCATCCAACTTTCTCAAAGGGTGTTAAGGGGAAAACAAGTTCAGTGAAATTTTAAGTAGCAGTGATATTTGTACTTTGAGGAAGGGGGCAATAATAATGGCTATTGATAGATAGCAAGAAATTGTCTCATTACCAAAATTGCTTAATCTCAAGATGAAAAACAATGAAATGTCTGTTAACAAATATGAAATTAAATGAAAAAAGCATATTTGCATTAATATGACATAAAAATATGCATAATTTTTGTAAAAATGGTGAGATATTTGACTAAATGGCTGGAGAGCAGAAATTATTTTGGTTCCAGTTACTAACAATGACAATTTACCTTGCATTCAACCTTAAGGAGGTTGAATTAGCATGTGAGGATAGAGCTCACATTATGCTAATCCCAATTGCAGCACTAGTATTTAGGGGAGGTATTACTAGTATTGGCACCTGAGGTCATTTCCACCAGAAGAAGTAAATGTGCCATTTGTTTGAGGTAGGGCTTTCAGGGAAGAGGGAAGGGTGGAGAGAAAGTCTATATCAGAATTATCCCACATTAATGAAAGGCACCATAGTTTTAATCTCCCACAAGAAAGGGCCCACAGTTTAATGTGCCATTTGACAGATGACACACTCCACTTATAATGCCCTCAATATGACACCTAAGCAGAGTTAGGGTGCCTATGAAAAATTCTGCCGTCGACAGGATTCAAACCCAGGTCCTTGGGGTGGGAAGCAAATACACTCGTCACCATATGAACCCGAGTCCCTAAGCCCAATAGCATATGAAATTCATGCGTCAGGGGATGGGGATAGTCGGTGATCCAAGTGTCGTCTGTGATTACCTAGGAGATGTTAGTCCATGAATAATGACAAAACTTGTGTAAAACTGAAGAGTGTCAAGAGCCATCATCAATATTTGAGCCCGGGACCCTCTGCTCAAAAGCTAGGCGCTCGATCCACCTGGGTATCACGCCATTACCATTTCAAAAATGGAAAATGTTTGGTTCAGGCATTTGAAGTAAGAACTAATCGTTAAGGGGATCGGGATGGTGCGGTGACTATCCAACTGGCTTCCTATCCAGAGGGCCTGTGTCCGAATCCTGATGGCATCGAATATTTTTCAGTGGTATCTCGATCCCTACTTGAGGTGCTTTTTGGAGGGCACTTTGAGTGAGTGCACCGTCCGTCGGATGGGACGTTAAGTTGCGGACCCCTTGGTTCCTTTCGTTAAGAGTAGGCTAATGCCAACGCCGAGTTTCTCTCCACCCTTCATCCTTTCCTATCCATCCCTAATGGCGCAAATGACCTCAGATGTCGGTTGTCTCCCCTAAAAACTACTACTACTAAGCATTAAATGAACTGGTTTTTACTATTTTTGCACCACCAATTATTGCATTGTAAACGAAAATATTCCAGTGGAAGTTGCATATGAAAACTTATTACGATTATCCTCAGATATATATAGTAGCTGAAGTGTAGCCTCACGTTCTGAAGAGTATTCTAAAGTGAAGGCGTGTCGATGACGAGAGGCGAAGAGTAAGGAGAGGGATACAGTGCGTGTCCTCGACCGGTAGCCGACGGCCGAATTGTCGCGGTATCCTCGGGGAAATGCTCCAAACCACTCCGCTTGGCCAATGTCACCTGATCCGCTGGGCGGGGTTTTGACTACACCGCAGAAAGGAGCGCCGGAGGCCTCATAAGGCGGCTCTGTGATCCACATGTAGTCACATCTATCACGAGAAGAGAGACATTAACCATCAAAATTAACAGTTTGGTTGAAAGGCCATTGAGAAGTTACTTGGACAGACGAAATCAAAATCAAAAGTAACTTCTCGTAGTTGAATACGGACTTTGGAGAATTGATAAAAACGAACCTAATTTCAAGCTAGTAGATACAAAATGAAACAAAAAAATGCTAACTAAAGTTTATTCATGAAACAGTGTATTAAAGCTCATGAAACATTACTATAATCTCGGGCGCCTATCCACCCGAATTCTTTACCGAGGCCCCCTACCTGCAGGATCCGTCTTGTGAACAGGTGGAGAGATTCAAGGAGTGGAAGACGATGGTGATGACGCACGAGGGGCAGGTGACGATCTCCATGCCGCACTGGCGGTGAGTGGAGGTGAGGTTAGTGGAGGGGGAGCCCCTGAGGAATACGTCCGGCGACACATCCCTCGCGGAGAGGAAGCCCCGGTGACCAAGTTCCAAGTATAGCTTCCGTCCGTTGTAGTCGCCACAAATGTCATCGTGGCGAGTGGCAGATAGGCAGCCGCGTATCAAGAGCACTAACAGCGAAAATGCTATTCCTAAACGAAGAGAAAGGTCGAAAGGGATAATTACATTTCCGATCAAACGAAATATTCAGCGTGGTATTTCATTGCACCGTTGGGAGGAATCTGCGTTACAAAATCACCGCACAGCCTTAGACGGGAGTCCATGAACACTTAAAGACTCAACACTTGGTAATCTTAACACTTCAATCTCAGTCGTTCAGGTAAATTAATTACGACGCCACCGAAAATAATTCACGACACGCCACGTTAGGAGGTTGGGAAATAATTACAAAATTATATATATGTGTGTGTGTGTGTATATATATATATATATATATATATATGTTCTAAATTGGACATATCTATATATATATATATATATATATATATATATATATATATATATATATATATATGTTCTAAATTGGACATATCGATGAAAGGATTAGTTTTTCCTCGTAGTATTCCTAACCAAAAGCACAAAGAGTGGCACGCTAACAAATCAGGGCATCTCAAACAAATCTCTTCTTTTACAGACTTGTTCTATATTTTCGTAATTTGAGTCATATAACACACTCTGTTACCTACCTCTTGGGATGGCTCGCGGATTGTAGTGCGGCTGTAGAGATTTTAAAGTTTTCATAAAGTATAGCAGAATTAGTAATAGCGAGCCCGAAATATTTCCGACTAAAAATGGAACAAATCGTTTAACTGTGTCAAGATTTGAGACCAGATTTCCTAGCGGTCAGTCGTAGAAGTTAGACTTTTAAGCCGTCTTCTTTAAAAATGGACTTCCGTTTATGCCCTCTATGCCATAGGGTGCGCCCAATGTACAGTAACTTAAATCGGAGGGTATGACTACGCATGATGCACTTCGAAGAGTTACCCTTGGCGTTCTTTTTACCGAATTCTGTTTGGCTAGGCTGCGGAAAAGATGCTCAACGATCTCATTAATTAGGAAATAAAATTTCTCAGCGGAAATAACCTGAAAATGTCTTCGAAGTCCCGAAGTTTTTCAAAATCTTGCGAGCGACGCAAACAGGGAAGACATCCTGTAAGCCGCAGCAGGCCCCTAAGACGCACATAAGTATTACCAAATTTCCATACTAAAAGCACACAAACCCATCAAGTATCAAACTCATCAATCCCTTTCGGGGTAGACAAGATCAAAATCCTGATTTGAAGTTCTTTCAGAGAATTCATTCCCTTTTACTTATTTTCAGCACAATGCACGGTCCTCCTTTGCCTCTACCACAGTTTTGTATCGTTTCATTGAACTATTCCTATTCCTGAGACTTCTAATATTCTTGGCCAAAAAATTTCTTCAACCATACTCACACTTGATTGGTTTACCTCTACCTCTCAAATCATTTACTCTTTTTCTGTATATTTCTTTGGCAATTTTATTCTCTCAACATGACCAAACCAACAAAGCACACTTTTTCCAGCTTGCCTGTCGTGGTTCCTGTGCGCTTAATCCACATCTTGCGTAGCCAACGTATTTATCACCCGATCCCTTCTATTTTTACTTAGAACACTTCTCAAGTATGCCATACTCACCGAACTTTGACTAAATTTATACTTAACTTTTTTCCAAGCTATCCTTGTTTCCTAAGTTTCTCTTCCATACATTGATGTGAAGCAAAATACACTTCAATACGTTGCCAGTTTTGCTGCCCCGTATACTTTCATTTTTTTATATATTTCACATGAGATCGATCAACAACCTCTACCAGCATTCAAACACCTCTTAATCTCTTCACTTATCCTGCTATGTTTTGCAATTATTTCGCCAAGTAATACAAAATCATCATCTTGTTCAATCCTTTTGTCATTTGCATGCACTATGCAATCATCCTTATTAAACACGTTTTTACTCATGTTTCCAATTTAATCCACATAATGTAACAGTTAGTTCTCCGCGGAATCCCTACCATCATTATTGGTGATCTCTTTTGCTGTGATATTGAATTACGGCAAAGTTAACGAAACCTTATTTGTGCTTTTTGTTTTTGTTATATGGATGAATTAGCCTGTCGATGGTTTCACTAGTTTAATTGTTTTTATTGTAATAAGGTGACAGCACGAGATTAAGGCACTATATCTTAAGAATTGATTCCTTCGAGCGTGGGAGGATTTCAATCTAATTCTAATACGCTTGACAACTATTGTTTTTAGTCATTAAAATTGTGTTTCAAGTTTCACGCGGACACTTCCAGAAAAAAATCATGAAAACAATGGCAAATAAGGCGATCATGGACCAAGTACCGTTCGTCATTTGATAATCAGAAAGCTCACATCTACGAAATTCAACAAATTATTCGGCGGATTAAAATTATAATTTTATTTCTACATTAAATGTCGGTTGTGAATAATCTTCAGAGCTTTTTCGCTATCGTGTCTTTTGGCGACATGGCCAAAAATAAGATCGACTTCATCAGATTGGTCATCAAAAGTAACAGGGATCGATTTATATTGTTCGTAAATTCACCTTTATCCATGAACACGTGTGTTTAATACATTGTGTTCCACACAATAGCTAACTAGTACCGAGGAATTATCCTCATTGCTTCTGTCCCACGTCCTGCCGCTGGATAACAGAAAAGTCTGTTGGTGAAAATGGCGACCTTCAATGCTTACTTGCAAACGGCCATATTTTGGGGCGATTAATATACATAAATTTTCACTTTGAGCACAATATATCCACATAAATCCTCTGCAAAACGAATGATACTATCTCTTTGGTCATCAAATCAAATCATCCGAGCAGTTAAGACGTAGCGTTGTTTGTCTATCGCTATATGCGACTTATGGATATTCACGGTTTCGTTATGAGGGGGAGAGAAACTGGGTCGAATGCCTCCCACCCCCGGACCCCACTTCCATTCACGCCACTTCGAAAGCTGGAGGTCGCCTGCTGGGAGCAGGAGATGAGATCATTCTGTTTTTCAGACAAAAAGAATTCCGGCCTTTGTTTCTGCGTCGTTCCGTTCTGACGTAAATGAATCGTAAACGAATCCGAGAGAACCTCGAAATGAACCGCAAATAAATTTAATTAGAAAACTTCTCTGAACCTAACGGGGATCGCAAAAAACGTGGTCTTCAATACCAGGTTCTAAACTCTTCAGAAAAAGTTTACTTCGAATCTTTCTTGAGGCATACTTTTCAAAACAAACCCCGTCCTATCCAGCGTGCAAATTATAATTACTTGGGTTCGGAAATACTTAACGAATGCCTAATTTTTAGGCATTTCAAAATACGAATGTACAACTTTCGGAATCGCACAAACATGGTTCATATTTTAGATGACAAAGTCAATGCTGGTTATTACAGTGTAAACAATCGTACATTTTAAAGTGCGCCCTAAAATTCGGTTAAATATACTCTAAAACTTAACTAAGTACTAAATTACTGTGGTATTTAAGTATTGTAAAAGTCAACATGAGTTTATGTCCTTTAACAAAAGGAAAACGTTACTCCAGCCATGATGACAAAAAAACTCTAAATTACTTGACTTTTTAATGTTCTTCCAAAATAACAAGCTTGTGGTTATGCAAAGCTTCATAGGAATGTGACCATTTTTGTTAAATATTGTTAAGTCCTATTTTTCTGTATTTATCTGCGGTGGATTTATTCATTTACATTTCGTAACCTAGATGTAAGACTGCTACGATAACTAAAAATTAAATCAATTTGAATGATTACACTACAATCACATACTATGGATTAGGTTTACATAGTTCGTTCCTACATTGGCTTGAAAGTTTGCAGAATAAATATTAGAGGTTTTACTTAATAAACAGACATATTAAAAGTGCAATCTGAAATATATTTCCTTCGTCATATTAGGAATTTCAAATGTAATACTGCAACCTAGCAAAGGATAATTTAATGAAGTTTACAGAGAATTTTTGAAAATTTGATCATCTCAATAGGTTATTCAGGTCAAACCGACGTCAAAAATGTAATGGCTTTTGCTCATTACAGCCAGAAGCCGAAAAAATATGTACGTTTTGAAAATGGTGGAAAATTTTTAAGAACACTTTTGATTCAGTTTAACTACATAGCTGACGAGGGTAATTTTGAGCCAAGGCCATTGTTTAATTTTCACCGTAATTTTTAAATTTTGAAACTCGGATTTTATGTGATGACATGGATTATTCATGATCGACTCGAAGTTCGATGAATGCAAATATTTCACTAAGACCAAAGGGGAAACGATAATTTTCCTTTGCTGGGAAATTGTAGGTCCGGAGCGCCGTATGTATGGAACAAAATCCAGTTTCGATCACTTGGCGTCGAAGAGATTCCATTCCGTGTAGGTGTGTCTACTCCAACGATTGGCCTTTGCATTTAAACGAGGCTGCCGTACCCGAAACGCATTACTGGTCACAAAAGCCTTCCCTCAAGCTGGATAGATTCGCACGTGAGGAGGAGGAGAGGAAGTCGGAAAGGCAGGAGGAGTTTGGGGCTAGGGAAGCCCTTGGCCCTCTTCACTTCGTGGCGGGGCTCATTGTGTGAGGAAGCTGCAGAAGTGCCGAAGGAGAAGAGGAGAGAATGAGGTGGCAGAGAGAGGGGGAAGAGGGTTGAGAGAGAGAAAGAGGGGTGAAAGAGAGGGAGGAGAGAGATAAAGCTAAGGAGAGGGAGGGAAAGAATAAAATATAATAATTATTTTATTTGATCTGGGATGTATTCCATAAAGAAATTTAAATATTACTTTAAAATTGAGGCAAGCGACTAATTTGTATGAGAAACAAGAGGAACAAATGCAAACATTCCGCATTAGTTGATTACAATATTAGAATTTCAATAATATCAATATCATCTCGGTTGAAAGTGCTAAGAATTACATATTTGAGCAAAATTATGCAGACTAAAGCAAAAGAAAACAATATCATAAAAAAATTTAACATAATTAATGAATCGTTGCATATAAAAATAGGCGAGAGAGAGAGAACGCGAAGGCATTTCGCGGCGTTCGTTAATGAAAGAGGAAAGGCACGTGGAACCACACCACCAACCACTGACACCTGCCGCTATTGCTGGCGGTCTCGTGTATTCCTTGATTTAGTGGCGGGTGCCCAGTCCCATCGATCTAGAAATACAACTCTTTAGACTTTACCCCGTTTTATTTATGACAATTCGACACTTTCCGAGAGCGAACATCAGGTTTCGGAAATAATGCCCAAAATGCCTCACGCGCGTGAATGACGTTCAGATTTGGCATCTCTTGACGTCAATGCATAGGCATTCTCCATACGGTGCAACCCTGTAGAATATGATTACGTGATTGATTCTTCGATTTACGGTCCAACATGTGGTACAAACTCGGCAGCTAACAAAAATGTTATCCAATGGTTGTGAACGCGGGATAAAATTCAGACACGTCTTGTAGAATGTTATCCATACCGTTCCGAAAATGCGATGATTGATTTATTTCCTTTACTTCAGAAACCAATAATTAGTTCCAAAAAAGCTCACCGCAAAAACAATGACAGTGAACATTTTTGGAACTCGTAAAAAATAATAAACGGAGTGTCAAATACTACTAAGTCTGTTGTTGACAAGTAATTCCAGCGAATATAATTCTGCTCTTATCTACATTTACATAAAAACTCCGCGATCCACCGAAAAGATGCGTGGCAGGGTATGCAAGCTCCAGGAAGGATAGGTAAGGGGTAAGGGGGAGGAAGGGAAAAGGAAAAAAAATATTCGCGAAAAACCTCATATAACGTGAAAGTTTTTCCATGCTGGCGATAAACTTAGTCCAAAACAAGGGTTGATTTAACCGAATAAAACAGCTCTATGTTATACGAAAGAGGAGGGAATAAAAATGAACCACAACCATTTATACGACAGACTTAAACGAGACCAAGACAGCTCATGGATAAGTGATCTAAATGAAAGAGCTAACTTAATGAAGTCGCATTTTCTTCATTACAGAAAGCGATAATTTGTTATGATGAGCGAAATTGTAGAAAAACACTTCTTTGTGAGATTAAAATATCAATTTCATTCATTTCACGTGGCTAAAATTAGGAAAAGAAAATAAGTTATGCGTGAGAGGTGAAAACGCGGGAGGGAATAAGGAATGGTGAAAATTCATGGAGTGGTGGTAATTTTGCCATATATTCTATTGTAGGAATGAAATAACCAATTCAGCAAGAATTCTCGCATGGGTTTACTAAAATGCTTAGGTTATCCGTACTTAATATGATGACGTAAACAACCCCTCTAAACACCTCAGTGAACACATTTATGGCAAATTCAACCCCAAGGCTAAGTAAGAATATGATTACTATTATTTTTCATTGCAGAAAGGTGAGTACGTTCATTTTAATCAAAAATAAATTTTTTTATCTTGGAATCTAACCTGCACGACTGGGAAATGTACACATGCAATTTACCCTCGGGATGATAAATAAGGTCTGTCCCAAAAGTAAGTGGACTGAGTCGATTAAAAAGAAATTACTGTCAGAATTGATAAAATCACTCAAAAGGTCTTCGAAGTATCACCATTGTGCGTCCACACACCACTGTCAGAGTGTATTCTACGCCTCGTACACCTTCTAGAAGGCGGCACCCGGAATGCTGCTAAGCTCCCTCGTCACAGCATGTTGTAACGCTTCCACCGAGTCGTGATGACTTCCTTTCAGTACGGATTTGAAGCGGGGCAAGAGGAAGAAGTCTGGTGGGGATATGTCAGGGCTGCAGGGTGGCTGACGCAGGCACTCGCTTAGTCGAGAAGCTCTTTGTAGATCCACGTGCGAGTTTCCTTTTGTTCGTCTGAGAGCACTCGCGGCACTAACTTCGCACACAACTTTCTCATGCCCATGCTTTCGGTCACAAGCCGATGTAGATCACTTGTTGGGGATGCCAAGTTCATCATATGTCATGCAAACACTTAATCTGCGATCCTTGTATGACAAAGTTTTCACTCCCGCAAGATATTCGTTACTTTTTGAGGTCTATAGGCGTCCTGAACGTTCGGCGCCTGCAACATCATCTCTAGTCTTCCGAAACAACTTGAACCACTCAAAAACACCCGATCTACCCATGGTCATATCACCGTAAGCTGTCTTGAGCAGGTCATGAGTCTCTTTCCCGATTTTACCCACTTTCACGTAAAGTTTGATGTCATATCGCTGTTCCAATAATCTGTTCATGCCGTAGCGTAACGATGCAACGTTACAGAAGTTTCGCAAACGAATGGTCCACCCTCCGCAAAGGATGGGAACCGACTGACACCGGACTCCAGCGTTTTCTGAGACTCCCCTCCCTCGAACCTAGGCAGAGAAACCGCCGCCCCTCCAACCGTCTCTTCGAGAAGAAAGAAGTTCTTATTCTTATGCGACAGACCTTGTATCTGTCGTTTTCCGACACTTTTACATTGCTGTCTGTTTAATTTTTATGTAATGAAGATTCTTAAGCGCTTAAATGCCAACCTAATAATTTACGAGCTATTCACTTATTCAATAGGACATATGATGCTATTGAAAACTGGAAATAATATTTTTAAGGCTATCAATTTTCACCCCCGTTTTTTTTACGCCTTACGGTTTATTTCTTACAAGTCAAACTTATTTCACCAATAAAATATCTCAAGTTGGTATCACATATCGGAAATAAGTTTCAAAGGATGGCATACGTTAACATACAATCAATAAAAGATCCATGAATCCATTATTTTCAAATATATTCGCCTGATATTATGTAAGATTCACAGAAAGTTGCACAAAAAGTGCAAGAGCCGCCACAAGGGTGCGTGACAAATTCCGTTAAAAACACCAGGCAATTGAGAAGGGACTTTGAAATTACCTTGTTTATGTCAGAATATTTTATGGTGAAACTTAATAGAATATGTTTTCAATAAATAGTAAAACAATTTAAAATTATTTTTTATTCCTGATTTTTTTAATTCATTATTTTTATACTACGAGGGACTTGATATTTCTCTATGAGGCTATGCAAATATCATTATTGATTATTTATTACATATTATAATTATTAGGTAATCTACCGGTTAAGGTAGGTTTTTGGATGGACACAACTGCCAAATAAATATTATGCTCCTCCTAACAAAACACAGCCCAACATCCTACTCTACAACAAGGCCTTCTTCATCTCTGAGTACTTTCTTCCTCCCTTCATCCCGTCCAACATCCCTGTCCTGTTCCTTCCCTTTCCTCGTTTGCCTAACATTCTCCCCTCAATTACAGTCTTCAACATCCCGCTGCCGGTCAATACCCCCTTCATCCACTTTTCCTGCCTCCATAGGATGTCTCCCAACAAACCCCTCTCTTCGCCCACCATACCAAGTAATTCCTCATTTTTTTCTTCTCTGTCCATGTCACCTTCTCCATCCTTCTCCACACCCACTTTCAAAAGCCTCCAGTCTACGTCTATCCTCCTGCTTCAATGATCACATTTCCGCGCTGTACATAGGTATGCTCCATATCAAAGTTTTTACGAGTCCTTACTCAACGTCCCTGTCATGAACTCCCTCCTCCTTGTGAAAGCCTCTTTGCCTAGCGCAATTCTTCTCCCTACGTCCCTACTACTTTGACCGTGTTGGTCCAAAACACTTTCGAGATACGTAAATTGTTCTACCTGCTCTAGTTTTTGCCCTCCTACTTTAATGTTTAGCTTAGCCTATTTCTTTTTGGAAAATCGCATTACCTATGTTTTATTAATATTGATTCTCATCCCATACCTGTCGCACTGAATTTCCAATTCACTCGGTAATGCTTGCAACTCCTTGGCTCACTGACAAACTAGAGCTTGGTCATCATCAAACCTAACTGATTTTACAAATTCCCCTCTGACTTTCATTCCTACCTCCAGTTCTGCCCATGGTTCTTTAATCACTTCCTCCACATATACTTTGAACAGCACCGGTGACAATGAGCATCCCTGCCTTAACTGCTGATATTCCTTCCTTGTCAGTTCATCAGATTTTTTATACCATACCTTTATACCATTTCCTTACCCGCCGCCCCTGCCTCATCTTTTTGAGACGGACGCAATACTTCATTACAACCACATTGTGGTCAGAGTCCGCATCCCCTCCCGGGAAGCTGTGAAAATTGATCACACTGTTTATAAATCTGCGCCTAACTATAATATAATCCAACTGATACTTTTCTGAGTCACCTGGTATTTTCCATGCATACCTATGCCTTTATGGTGTCTAAACCAAGTGCTAGTGATGAATAACCCCTGTTTCATGCAGATCTTAATGCTTTCTGCCCGCGGTTATTCCTCGTACCTAAACCATAGTCTCCCACCTCATCACCATCTTTTTCTTCGCCTATCGTCGCATTTCATTAAAACCCTCTTTACTATTTAATGTTTTTCTGCAGGCACACGCGATTATTTACTCTAATGATTGCATATCCTATCGACTTCTTTCTCCTTATTATTGCTTGGTGGCATGTATACCTGAACGATGACCAAGTTCGTCGGTTCTGCTTTTATTTCTACTCTAAATATTTTATCCGTTCTTGCTCTATGCTGACTACGCATCTTTCTACCTTTTAATTCTATATTAGTGCAACCTCTTGTTGGTCCTCGTTCCCTTCGCTGAATACGTTTTACTATATAACTATCACTCCAGTAATCCCCTCTATCCTTCCATATCCCCTCGAATAGACCTAAAAGACCTATATTTCCTCTTCCCATCTCTCGCTTTGAATTCTCTAATTCGTCCTCAACATTTTTCTAACATTCTTACTTCCTATTCTAACTAATTAGATCTTCTTTTGCGCCTTCTATCCTACTGCTGTCGGTTTTGCTTTGCAAGGTTTTCGTGAAATGACGACCGCGGAAGCCTTGCTTCTCCCGCTACTGGTCACATCACACGGCTGATTAGGCCGACCCTCTTAGTTTCTAGGACTAATATTCTCTATACTGTCGATCATACAAGTCTTGAGAATAATAATTGAGGTGGTTTCCCGTTGTCTTACTCAATAGTGTTTTAACAAGACACCATCTCTCAATGGCCGCCCCAATGAGGTCAGACGTCTTTGCAGCCTCCCTAAGGAACAGACGCTGTGCGGACTACCTCTCGTTTAGCTGCTAACCTTCGATCTATCTACTATGGGTAACCCTACCAGGAGCAATTATCATTTATCCCGCAGCACAGCTCTAGGGGTCATCGGAGCGCAGAAGCCCTTCAACCACGTCAAGTTTGTAGTCGATTATATATATATATATATATATATATATATATATATATATATATATATATATATATATATATATATATATATATATACACATATACATACATACACAAACACTCGTATATAATCTAGGATTAAAAAATTTAAACACAGAGAAAGAGCACCGATATTTTTAGTTTATATATTTGTGTCCACGCTGAACAGCGTTCTTTTTTGAAGATATAATTGTGTGTGTGTGTGTGTGCGTGTGGTTCGCGGCAGTCCAGGGGGTAGAGTGTTGTCCCGGGAAAGTCTCTGGGCTCCTGAAGCTCCACCTATGCCAAGCTATGTGATTTTTCGGGTGTCAGTTCTTCCTGGGAAACCATAACCGGCACAGGGAAAGGAACTGGCCCCCCTACCCTGATGTGTGAAATTCAGACGCCGTCGGGCTTAGTACTGGGTGAACTCTACCATCACCTACCAAACCGACCTTCGGGTTGATTACTGTGTTTATGTATGTATATATATATATATAATAACAATTATGGCAAAAATATCCTTGTCTATTCATATATAGGTGGGAATATATTATTATATTTATTATCGGAAGGAAGGAGAGGTCTCAGTTCCAAAGGTTGGTGTGATTGCTAAAGATAGAACCTACTTGGTATGTACCTAGCCCAATGGCGAGTGAAAATTTACAAATCAGGATAGTGCAAATCAATAGAGTAACAAATCAGGATCAGTTCCTTTCTCTGTGCCGCCTATGGTTTCCCAGTAAGTTTTGGTAACCGTAATGTGACTAGGTCGGAGTTAAGATGAGGTTGCCCTTTGGCGCCCCAGGAATTGGCTGGGCCGTCCGGTCAGTAATCCAACACTACCCACAGGGCTACCACGCAAAGAGTAAAGGAAAATTTAAAGAAAATCTTTAAATAATTAGAGGAAGCCAATGAAGGAAAATAACGTTAAAATAATAATTTAGAAAGGAATAATATCAGCTGGCTACCTTAATACTAGTATTTGAATAATTAATATTGAATTTTCCTATGTGAATTTTAATTCATGCTTAAGGGGTTCGTGCCCTCCATTTATCGCCATTTCAAACTCTTAAAATTAGTTATTTGTTGCAAAGAAATATACATAATAAAGCGAAAAGACCTTCATCAAACTATCTTTGCGGGAATGACCTAGCGGAATGACGTGATACTGGGAAAAGCTGAAACGCCTAACCTTGGAATAGATACACATGTATTATGCAATCTGAATGCATACACGTATTATAAGTTGCATACGTGTTAGGATATATTTAATTCGTCCTAAAGCTTGATTTATTGAGCGTCCACATGATTCGCAGTAAAAACAGGTGGATGACAACTCAAACCTAGATGGAGATGTTACTTTGTATGGATCACAAATTCACCCTGAAGCAGAACTTTCACCTGAACCAGGTTTTAGCCTAGTACTCAGCTCTGTACGAATATAACGCCTTTCCATTTTACACAAAGCATACAAATACCTCCTAATTATACATATATGTATACCTATATATATATATATATATATATATATATATATATATATATATATATATATATATATAATATATATATATATATATACAGGGTTCGTCCGGAAAATAAGTGTACTGATTTTTTCCCGCCGCTCCAGGCGCGCCCAGCACCGCTCTGACGGGCTGCGATTGGAGGGGGGTATGTTGGCAAGCGACGCTGAAAAAGGCAGTCGGCTCTGAGCTGTGGTGTAGTGAGGAGCTCTGTTAACGCGAACCTCCACGCTCGACCCACGTCACGGAACGCGATACCGAAGTTTTTGGAGCAGCGTTATTCCATCAAATTTGCGGTAAAGCTTGGGAAATCGTCTACCGAAACTGTCGGTATGATTAACCAGGCTTACGGGGAGTCAGCCATGTCCAGAAACATGATCTTTCGGTGGCACAAGATGTTCGTGGAGGGCAGAGAAGAGGTCGACGACGAACCACACGAACGACACTCACCGACGAAAATGTGCGAAAAGTTCGCGATGTACTGAACTCTGATCGTCTTAGTGTTCGGATGATAGCAGAGCAGTGTATTAGGCACCAATTACAGATGCGAAAAATTTGTGCAAAGTTGGTGCCGAAAGTGCTCAGTGATGATCAAAGACTCAATCGTTTGGAAATCGCGACACAACTTGCGGATCACTGCAAAAATCATCCACATTTTTTAGAGAACGTTGTTTCGGGTGACGAGACGTGAAGGAACGCAAAGGAACGCAATACGGGACTTTGGACGCCGTCAAAGAGGCCGTGAAGACGTGTCTTCGAGAGGTTCCCGATGATGCCTTCGCGGGAGCGTTCCAGGAATGGGAACGCCGCTGGAACAAGTGTATCGACTCACAAGGGTCCTATTTTGAGGAATATTAGCTTAAGATATGGAATATTAGCTTAAGATATGTAAAAGTGTAATAAATTTTTTTTCCTGAGCTCAGCACACTTATTTTCCGGACGAACCCTGTATATATGTATATATATATATATATATATATATATATATATAATTATAATTATAACTTATATACATATATTTATATATATATATATATATATATATATATATATATATATATATAACTATACCTGCAAATTTATTCATGATAGTGATAGAATTACAGAGGTTTACACATTCAGAATTTGTTCTAGAAATTCAGGCCAGGTTCCAAATGACCTCAGCATACATACTACATTTTTAAACATAATATAAGACATTACGAGCTACCAATTTATTCTTAGCATCAAATTAAATTTCTTCAAAAAGGTTTATGGTGAACATTTAATTTTAGTCATTGTGCATTTTCTGTTTTAATTTTATTAAATGTTGTGCTTTTTGGTAAAAATTTCAACGTCTAATAGCGTTTTCGGGGATAAACCTTTTTTAACATATTATGATAGATAACTTTCGTTAAATTTGAATACATTTGAAGAAAGCATTAGGGTGTGATAAACGAGTAAAAAGAGAATACGAATTATGGCCGAGGTACCCAGGATTAAAACCCTTGGAGTGACATTTTCAAAATTAAGCTATTTGATTTCATTTGGTAGCCAAATATGCATGGAAAACTAGGTAGCGTATGCATAAAAATATACCGACATAAAAAATTAAAAATTGGATATGGGTAGAAAAAAGAAAACTTGAACCAAGAATTCCAATTTTAGTTAACACTTTACAATTTCTATTCTAGGAGCAAAGCTGAGTATACAAAGATTAAAGTTATTTTTATTATTCTCCAGATTCTCCCCTTCAGGTCACCCAATTGAAAAACTGATTTCAACGGAGAAAATAATAAATACTTTACTCATCATCGCAATTATTTTAAAATATTTTTCAGACATGAATAAATAATGAGGAATATTGCTTATCTTCCCAAGTTATGTGTGACATGGTGGTCTATTTGAACAAGTATTTTACTGAAGCTTCCAGATTTGACTAAGATAATAAGCCTCTGGACACCCTAAGACACGATATATTGGAGTGATTCTTAATTCCCTCATTGATTTAGCATACGGCAACTATATAATACTTACATTTAATGAAAAAAATTGTGTTGATGCGATTTCCAAGGGTACGTTAGGCTTAAGCTAAATCTTCAACATTCTGGACTAATGAACGAAAGATCGTTTTGTTAATTTTTCCTACGGGAAAATGCACTCAACTTTAACGTGTTCCTTGAAAGATAAAGACTACACCGATATTCTAATAAAATATATGACTTTCGTGAACAATTCATTTTCCAGGCAAGATAAGCTGTGGATAGTAATCATAACATTCATTATCTTCTCTCAAAACGTGAAGTGTTTTGCATTATGTAAGGCATGTTAAGTTATATGTTGAAATCATAAAAACTCGTCGCTGTTCTGAGAGAAATCCGGCGGCTCGGATATTGCACTTTTGGCCCTTAATAATCTGGTTATTTGCGTTCACGATATTTTATTGCACGAATGTGCCGAAGACCGAAAATAGTTGTTAAAATACTTTGATGGTCTACTCGGCGCTTTTGAGCAAATAAAATCATCCCCATCTGATGCATTAAAATTGTTTTACTGCAGAATATAACGTCAACTGTTGATTTTTTTCTCTGAAGAAAAAAGCAGTTGAAAAATACGTCAATCACTATAGCAGGTCTACGTTTCATGGAGTCAGTGATGTAATCACAGACCCGTTTTGCGACGGAAAAGTTTCACAGAAATTAATTATTCTTCTGCGCGTCTAGTTGCAAATGCACCACATTTTAAAACGAGTTTTTCCACCAATTAACAATTGAAAAAATACAAAATTATGCATCAATTGAAAATACATTCTCATTTGGATTTCCAAATTATAAATGCTGAGGAAATTACCATTCTATTAAAAAAAGGACTCCATAAACCCTGTGAATACCAATCTACTGCGACATGCTGTTCATAATTTGACTTTTAGTTCACTAACTTTATAATTTTTTGTTAATACATGTGATAGCCTGAAAGGAATTCTACGTACGTTTATGGTATATGCATCATGCTCTGCCATTAATTTTCGATGTGAAAGTACATACGTTGCCTAAATAGGAAAAAATATTTACGACGCTTACAAAATCGATTTTGTATGACGTTTGCATGATGCTTTTCTGTTTTCCTTTACTTTCTTCTCTGGCTATTTTCACTTTGTTATGCAATTCCGAGAACCCTGATCCGTATATCTTAGAAAAAGATAACCCATACTTATTATCCGCTTCGAGAAATAATCCGATTGGGTACCGATGCTAACAAAAGGCGACCATTGCTTCGTCGAATGAAAAAACAATAAGCACAAGCAAAAAACACCAATTTGATGGGTTTTAACACAAAAAATATTTGCATGATTTGAAAAAGCAGTTTGATCTTTCATACATTGGATATTATTTGTGAAAATGAGTACTCTGGATGATTTTTATTCGGTAAATTGTGTGATATTAGGTCCGTGATAAATCATTAGACCAAAAAAATAAAAATAGGGTTTCAATGAGAAGGGCTCGCTGTGCCATGGCAAAGATTTTAATATAAAATAATAAAAGATCAGAAAAATTATCATCGGATAATTTATGACCTCGGGACAACGAGTTCTGGGACTAAATGAATAAAAACTATGGGGTTAGATATAAACAACTAATGCTACAATTCTAACTCATTTGATTTGTTTACTATGGACTTGAATTAAAAGCTCATTAAAACTTTTATTAGAGAAAAAAAAGCAGAATATATGAAGCTTTGAAAGAGGATTGTAGGTCTAAATATATTTTATAATATCGGTGCATCCAGAGTAAATAGTTCGTAAATCAGAAAGCCTCCAACATATTAAGGTTCTCTTCGAAGATACCGAGCACCATGATATTTATTAATGGTAGTGTCTGAAACACAATATTCTTCCGTTTCTCTAAAATTTTAGCATGCATTTTCGTAGAAAGGTAATATGTTGTCCCTTTTAATGCTCTTTCACTCACTATTGTCAAATATATGGTGATAACTATTTCTCTTCATGCGTAAATTCCTAAGAATACACTTTCCAGGCATTACAGGTTACGACAATTCTTTTCAACGCGATCTGCCATCCAATTTTCATATGCAGAATAGAATTTCCAGTTTTAGGTCGGAGGATTGCAGATCCAAAAAAGATTATAGATGCACTCATTTAATATTCCTATCCCCATCCAAAATCGAGAAAAAATATCAACAACTTTCACCTCAGTCTTGACACTAATTGTCATGGTTCCTGACATTCTTATCGGAGGTCATACAGAGTTAAAAAAAGGCGTCGGTCAACCACTTTTCTTCATTTATGGATTTCCATGTGCAAGGAAAGTATGAAAAATGAAAATGATCATCCCATCGGACAAGAGGAGGAATGACTGTTTGGGTCATGCGCAGCTAAAAGAATCGAGAGAGCGTCTGATTAGTTACTTGAATACATCTAGGAAACAGGGCTTTAAGGGAAGTACCAATGGAAAACGGAAAACTGAAAGCCGCAAATCGGCTACTGACAGCTGAATCAAAAAAGATGCTCCGCTTGGGATTTGATATGGTTAGATCAACATAGGAGTCAAGAAAAGAACACCATGATAGACTCACCGCTACTCATGCCCATGTCTCCGCCAGCAACGGGCGTTGTGTGTACTTCCTCGACTTAGGTTTAGAGACGACTGCAGCTGGGAGGACTGCACGCGGTCAGAGAAGGAAGACGTGCAAGTGCTAAAGGGTGAGCAACTCCCCTCCACCCTCCCCCGCGAGGAGATTAGCGAAAGGGGATGAGAGTCGGTGGCTGAGAAGGTGGCGGCGCTCAAGGGGGATGGAAGGGCAGGAAGGCGAATGGTAATGACGACTTGGATAAAATGGCATGGGTCGCGGAAGAGGAAGAGCCGAGTCAAAATAGGAAAGAAGGGAGAAGGATTGAAGAGAAATTGGGCCGTCCACGTTGCGGGAATGTAAGGGTAGAATAATATGGATGAAATCCGGGTTGATCCATATTATTCACTCTCCCTTCCTGGATAAATGAGCGTCTTCGCGCTAAAAACTTCCGATGGCAGCCGCCCGCGATTTGTAGTGGTGTGCTGGCTGCTGAAGCGACCGGCGCGTTAGAAGATGGCGTGGATCATTTAGTCTAATTAGCGATCGAGGAGAATGGCGAGGGAGTCCTGGCCGCGGGAAGCTCAAGTTTACTCTCTCGTCGTAAGGTGCCGTGGGATTACCACACCACGATACACAAGCCTTGGGCGGACGACAAACACACCACTCGAGGTGTCATCCGCACCATTGGATACGTATAATGAACGAGGGCTGCCCCTGATATGCCGCCACCTCCACATCCAGGAAATGAATCAGAGCAGGAGAGGGCTAGTGTGCCAACCATTCTTATCCCATCAACGTTTGCCAACCATCCTCGATGAAGAAAAAATGCCAGCCCGTCACCGTGAAAGGATGGCACGAATACTTTCATTCTGGAGGACTGCGAGAGGATTCATTTGGTACACCCACGAAGGAATGACTCTTAAATTCTACCATCGGTAGATCGAAGATACTGGTACTTGTTAGGTGAGATGACCGCACCATTACCAAATTTCCAATCAAACGGATGTGACATGGAAAACTCAAAAGGGAAAACGAGAGAAGCTGGGCCACCAAGAAATTTTTATCGAAGGGAAACTGTAATCACTCAATCTTTATGGGATTGAGTTATAATGCTCTTTATTTACAGGAATAAAAATGAGTATAACATTCATTATTTCCAATGGTTATATGATTTAAATAATTTATGTAAAACACGAAAGATGCAAAATTCACTTTATAAAATAAACACGTCCTCTCTATGGTCGCTTGATAACCATATCAATAATTGAGGTTCTTCGTTAAAGAAAGGTACGACAGGTAAGTACCAAATGAGATCTTTAAAAATATAAACTGCTCTGTCGAAAACTATAAAATTCAAGTAAATTATCATTTGAATGGTAGTCATCATAAATAATTACATGATTCTATATATTTTCTAGATAGGAGGGGTACTGTAATTTTTTATTATTATTAAAAATAATCGAGATAGCAACTTAATTTTTATTCTTTAGATTTTTCTATATCCAGAGTTAAACATTTCTCCCAGCGTTTCTTGACCTTTCGAAGTCCGTCTTTGTGGAACTCAGCAGAATACGTTAAAAACCATGGTTCCACCTCTTGGGTGACATCATTTGTTTAGTCAAATCTCCGGCCCCGTAATGGTTTTTTGAGTTCTGGGATTGTGAAAAAGTCGCTTCGGGTGATATCAAGAGAATAGAGCGGATATGACAAAATTTGAAAGCCACTTCATTTTGATTGCCTGTCGTGCTGCGGTTGCGGTCGATGCGTGATTGCAGGTCGTGTATGCCTCTAATAAGGAGTCAGTAGTCGTGGAACCCGACGCATTGAGACCTTTGAAATTCGCAGTTCTTCCTGAATAATATTCCACACACGGCCGCACCTAAAATCAGTCTCATTTGTGATCATTTGTATGATTTTTCTTCGGTCTAATAGGATTTAGCCTTCCACTTTCTTCACTTGGGCAACGTCATCCGTGAGTGATGGTCTTCCACTTCTTGGATCGTCTGTGAGGAACATGTGGCCAGTTTTGAAATTTCTTTTCCACCTTATAGCTGTGTCATATGACGGGCATCTCCATAAACGGTGATAGTTTCATCGTGGATTTTCCAGGAACTAAACTTTCAAATGAAGAAACTTAATCATACTGCGAGCTATCTTCTTCATACTGCGAGTTAATTTAATCTACAGATTCCTTAAGTGAAACAAATCAACATTAACGCCTGTCATTTACAACATTATGTACATAATAATCAATTAATATGAAGAATTAATTTTACCCGGATATCTCCGTTATTTCTTAGTAATAATTACTGAAAACGATATATAACCACGAGAAAATGTTCTGCACCCTTGATTTGAGGGAATCTGGGATTGCACAGTTTTTTCTTTCACTTCTTTCTGGAGAGATTTTGCACGTTTCTCAGCTGAGTATCATTGGTGAAGTAGATTTATCTTTTGTCGAACTATCTCGAATAATCCCTTGCACGGAAGGAACGCCACCAGGGGGCCGCCTACTCGCGGCGCATTCAGAAATGGTGAGGTTTAATTTTTTGTTGAGTGCGGTATGTGGTGTTGGAGGTCATGGAATTTTTAAAATGCCACCAACCGTTACGGAATATTGGGCTAAGAAAGACTTGGACTAAAGTCTCGGATGGAAAACACATGGAGTTACGTATTTTGTTTTCATGTCTCTGATACTATTTGTTTGTGCTTTTACGCTACCTGCTATTAACGTTGGTGCGATCATAATCAGAAAGAATACCTAACGGAGAACGCTTTTGAATTGTAGGCTACGAAATATTTTGAAAAAAAAATTTAACAATGCTTATTTATAATTAAACACTCTACTGCATGAATGAATCGGGAGGGATTTCAGGGAAATAGATAAAGTGTACACTTCTTCATGTGGGTGAACTAAGGAGCCTCCACCATACCCAAAATTCAGGAGCCAGTTGCTAAGCTGGAAGTAAGCGGTCCGGTAGACGCCCGCTCAGTTCTTGTGATAACTGGATTAAGGATCCCATAAGTTACAGAAGGGCGAAGAAATTGATCATTCAAGTAGAGGTCCCCACGAATCTCAAATGAGATCCTTGTGTCGAGGGCGTCCAAGGGAACAGCTATTAAAAGTACAACAGGATGAGAGCATACGACATCCATCATTGCATGCGACGAGAGAACGTAACGATCGGACATGCGGATCGGCTCAAAATGGTAAAGCAAATGCTACCTTCTTCTATGGTACCGCCAATATTGAACTTAAGAAATAAGTAGATTGATACAGTGTACGAGGTCTGTCCGGCAAGGATCCAGCCATGCAATATTTTGAGAAAAATAACCTACCTAGAACACGGAGTCCTTAGTAACCTTCTAAATACTTCCCAGACCTCGTATAAGTAGTAACGTTCTTCTCTGGGCTTTAAAACATTATCATCCGTTATATCAATTCGTAGAAATTTTTTTTTCAGTTGAACTTAATTTTTTCGAGTTTTTGAAACGCTTCGAAATATAATCTCCGCTTTCTTTACTCCCAGAGCTTTGAGTCAAAAAGAGTCCATTAATATTGCCCAATATCTCTAGTCATATTGGACTTTAAAATGAACAGCTGACACACGACGTGTCAAACTGTATGCTCATTCAAAGCGAATCGGTGTAACCTCCTCCCTTTGAGGGGCTGATGGAGTAGGAGAACCCTGGCGTACATTGAGCCATGAAATACTCGTATCCTCGATTATATGCAATCGTATGACTCATGTGAATTGTAAGGTGGTATAAACTCCCAGGATTTACTTCCTGCTTCGTAATCGAATTATTAACTACTCCCAGGAAGGCACCAATGAATTGTACACGTAGATCGAGAAAATCAGCCTGGAGTGAAATGATGTGGCGGCGTGAAATCGAGGTTCATGGAATCGGCCACAGTGCGTTGTGGAAATAAGTTTCCCTAGTAGAAGCAGAGTTCATAAAAGATACGATGGCATGGTGAATGTCCTAGAGGTAAAGGCGTTTCCAAAACCTATCTTCACATATTGGACTGTTGGGTGTGGACCATCAGAAAAATTGCATAAGTGTAGGGTTGAGACATGGAATCTGAAATGAGAGGAGATGAAGTTTTGGAATATACTCGTATAAAGCTTTAAATAACAAGTGAACAAATCAACTTCACAGTTGCATGATTGCAGATTCTGTGCCCACAAATGGAAAGGGAGTAGGGGATGGAGCATTTGGTGTGTCAAGGGTGGGAACTATTATAGTGGAGGTGTTGATATTTGTTAGTTGACTTTATATGCAAAAAAGTAAGAAATTTTTGTCAATAAGTATTATATTGACATCTAGGAAGGACAGACAAATACACAATAGGGAAGGATAACAGGGAATGCATTCTTACTACGTCAGAAAGAGCAGGTATGATGCATTTTCAAAGCCAGAATTAGGAAATGAGCCATATTGGCCAAATTAACATACATGAATAATGGAGGAAAAAGGGATAGGAAAACTCAGAAAAGTGTAACACAAGGTTAGTGGGGAGGGCTGTCGGGTGCAGATTCCAAGCAGAAAAATGTACAAGTAATTACCCTGTTTACCATCTCTGTTGTATACTCATCAATTTCCTTGATATTGTGCAAAACAGGCACAGAGCACAATCTCTTGGCCAAAGAACTGGGGCCCTTGATTGAATAAGGACCAACAAATTTCAGCTGCGATTACTTATCCTTTACTGGATAGATCATCAGCTCTGCAAGTCAAACATCCGTGATTTAAGTGCCAGTCAAGAAGACATTCTGCTTGGAATCAACACCCTTTCACCTTCCCCAGACTTTGCATTTATTCTTTATATTTGTTTACATCTCTTTTTCCTGTAGCTATAGCCACGTGAATATTTTTTGCCATTTGTTGGGTTTTTGTTTTCAAATGTACATATATTAACAAAATAAAATGAAAACTCCTCCAGCCGTAATAAATTAGCACCACTCGTCCTGCAATGAAAACAAATTTTGTCCACTCTCGTTTCTCCCTCATTGTTATCTCTTCATGTTACTGAATTTGAGTGATATTCTCCTAGCAGTGAGGCTCTTTGTTGAATGTGTGAGTGTTTTAGCTCTCTGGTTGTCCCTGTTTATTTCTGTAAATAGTCATGGATAGTATGTACGTGTTCATAAACCCAGGTATCCTAAAAGAGTCCCTTTAACTCTGCGAATGATTGCTATTGGGTTTGAGTGTTTGTGTCTGTAGTCAGTTGGCCACTGGCAAGGAAATAACATTCTCTCTAACTACTGCAGAAGGGTATTCTGGTTAAGAGACTGTGGTTAGTTACTATCAAGGAGTTCCTTTTCCCAAAAACCATCACAACAAAATTTGTTTTCATTGAGGGACGAGTGGTGCTAACTTATCACGGCTAGAGGAGTTTTCATTTTATTTTGTTAATTTACAAGGCCGTAGAGCTCGAGTTTCAAAGATTTTGTACACATGTTAGAACAAACTATTCATGCAAATAACTCCTTTCTTAAAACAAAGAAATCATTAGCATAAAAATGAACACTACATAAAATTCATGCACAAACAAATAGTCAGCTTCAAATCCCTGATAAAAATATAGTTTTCAGTTAATATGAGCCACTGATATCTTCACCAGCAAAATATGGCTATTGGTAGGCATTGCATTACTAACATCAACTTGCAGATTCACAACACTTGACAGCCACAACTTTTGATTCTATGATATATTATTAATTATAACACAGCCAACTAACAAAAAATCATCAAACAATAAAATTTCGTAAAATCATTTTAAAATATTTATTAACAATGAAATAAGATTTTACATGTTTTTGGTAAAACAATACAGCACTTCAAAATATAAAACAATGTGCATACAAATGAAGACCTAATCACAGAGGCTGGTGGCATCACATTCAGATGTAGGCTTTTATTTGCAGATTATTATATTAGTGAGGTTTTGGCTTGTGGCCATCAACATAGAAGTTTCGCGTAGCAGCAGGCAGCTGTAATTCCAGGTTATCTAATTCTTTGGTCAATATTATCTGGCAACCTTATGATGAGAAAAAAGGACAAGAACTTATTAACAATTTAAAACATTACGCAAATAATGCCAATGCCTACATTCAGCACAAAATTTGCATAAATTAAGTGACAAAAAGATTACAGTAAACCTTCTGTAACTCTAAGTGTCAAAGATTTTTGGTAATAACAAATGAAATTCACATCAACAAATATTATCAAGGCATATTTCACATAATACTGTGGCAGGAAGCATGTTTTAATTCAAGTGATATATTTCCCACATTTATGAGTTTCTACTAATGATAATTTCCCAATGCAAGAAATCTGGTGTACAATATACTTTAAGGATATTCCAAAGCTTGAGGCTACTACTGGCAAGGACATTGTACTATCATAGTACTTTTCATATCATTGTACAATGTGTCATCACATTGTAGTGACATGGTAAGGCATTAAAACATTAGATAGAACTTCACATTAGATAAGAGAACAAAAAATATTCTGAATAGTTTGAAAGTAGATGTTACTCAATCTTAAGAAGCTTTACGCGCTAATTACATACGAAATTCAATTATTTTTAGATAGCAAAAGGAAGTTATGGCATGATTCACTTGACTAATCACTTAGCGGATGACTCCGTTAAAAGTTACTGTGGTGGTATTTCCTGCAGTTTCTTGGAATTTGGCTAATATTTTTTCATTTTGAGAAATTCTAGGTGAAAATTTTGAGATGACAATCTTTAAGCTGCATATTTAAGTGTTTTGGTAACCAAGATACCTACACAACTAGGGTAAGCAATATAATTAAATATGCATTGATGTTGCCATCCAAACTCAACAGAAGATCCACAAGTTCTATTCACTTTTTACACCTAAACTATGAATGGAAGAGAAATTTGTTCAAACATGTAAAAATAGAACATTACTGAGGTCTGAAAAGCCAGCAGCTATGAGATCATATGAAGAAGAAAAATAACTAGAGCTGATAAACTCTCAAATTCAAATCATATCTTCAGGTGTCCCTCTCCCTTTATGCAAGCTTCCAATTACGCTTGACATCCTGCCTTAGTTTTCAGTAATGTTGTTGGCTACTTTTAAGGAGATTCATTTTGTTTAACAAAGTGCGTTTTGCTGCAGAAAAATGCTACATTTAGGCCTGAAACCTGAGCTTTGTTGATTTTAATTAAGCGCTTGTCCTCACTTTATGCCCATGGACTTAAAAAGCATGTCCCAATTTCCTGCTCACCTGTTGGGTACAATGCATTGATAAAGGACATTGATGATGCAAGGAAAATATCTCCATAGCAAACCATAACCTTATTCATTACATGGGTGCATATCCCAAAATAAAATTAGCAACTCAAAAATGTGACAATGTAGGAGGGCAATTTGAATAGTTCTCAGAATGGAATAGAAATGTACAGCTTATTTAAGTGAAACTTTGTTGTTTTTCAATGTAGTCTCCCAGTACACAAATGCACTTGGCCCGGTGATGTTCCAAGCATTGATCTCCCCTTGAAAATTAGATTCCTTCTAAACTCCAAAATGCCCATCTACTTTGGCTGTTAGTTCTTCGTTTGAAGATAATCTCTGTCCACTAAGGAAATTGAGCTGGGCGAAGAGACAGAAATCTGATGGAGGCAAATCAGGCAAATAAAGTGGATTTGGCAACAACTCGAATCTTAGTTCACGTATTTTTGCCATGGCAATGGCACTTGAGTGTGGGCATGCATTGTCTTGATGAAAGATGACTTTTTTTATTACTAAACCTGACCTTTTTCCACGTATATTTTGTTGTAGTTGGTCGAGGAGGTTAGTATAGTATTGTCCAGTATGTTTGACCAGTCGGCAGATAATCAATCAGCAGAATCCCTTTTGCATCCCAGAAAACTGAAGCATTGCCTTTCCAGCTGACTGTAATGCCTTTGCTTTCTGGTAGTGGTGAATCAACATGCTTCCACTACTTTGACTGCTGTTTTGTCTCTGAGGTATTATAGTGCACCCAAGTTTCACGTGTGGTCACAAACCAGCCCAGGAAATGATGTGGGTGCTTTCAAAATATTGCCGGTAAATTTCCACTATGATACATTCGTGATCCTGTGACAAGAGTGGCGGCACCCATCTAGCAGATAATTTTCTCATATCCAATGCCACTGTTGAAATGTGATATGCCCATTCAAATGACATCCCTACAGCTTCAGCAATTTCTTGTACTTTCAGTTCAGGATTTTCCATGACCATTTTATGAAACCTTCCCCAGACTTCTCCGAAGCATTATACTTAGCCACAATATCAGAAACAGTTGATCTGGGGTAGCCGAAGAATTAAACTATTTCACTGGGCATACACCCATCACGAATACTTTCAAAAATAGCAGCTCTTTGATTGTATTCCCCACTTGTACATGACATCTTGAGGTTATGAGTGTTTACTAGATGCCTATAGCCTACATGAGCACCAATCGCGACCTCCAGTAGAACTAAGATATGGTGGGAAATTTAAATTGAAATTATTCTGGAAATAACTGCCGCACCCTGTAATTGTGAGGTCGTGGCACATTTTTGCCAACTACTTCATGGATTATCATCTAAGCTGTTTCGACCAAACAAACTCATACTACCTTGATCAAAAAGTTCCCGGAATTTATTCAGAAAATTAAAAATACAAGTTTATTCATCTAAATCTATATTGTCCCCTTCAAAGTAATCCCCATCGACTGCAACACACTTATGCCAGCGCTTGATCCAATCCTCGAAACATTTTTTATATTCGGTTTTCGGTATGTCCATCAGTGCTTCCTGCGATTTTTCCATTACTTCCTCTCGGCTGCTAAAACGCGCTCCCCGTAATGGTTTTTTAACTCGATTGAACAGAAAGAAGTCATAGGGAGCCAAATCAGGTGAATTCGGTGGCTGTTGGATGGTATTTGTTGCATTTTTCGTCAAAAAATTACGAATAATGATAGCACTGTGCGACGGTGCGTTATCATGGTGCAAAATCCACGAGTTTTCTGCCCACATTTCTGGTCTCTTTCGGCGAATTGCTTCACGCAAACGTCTCATAACGCCCAAATAATACTCTTTGTTTACTGTCTGGCCTTCTGGCAAAAATTCATGATGCACTACACCGTTGTAATCCATGAAAACCGTCAGCATTGCCTTCTTTTTTGACTGAAAACGACGTGGTTTTTTTGGTCTCGGCTCACTTGGTGAACGCCATTCACTTGCCTGATGTCTGGATTGCGTGTCGTACTCATAAACCCACGTCTCGTCTCCAGTAATGATCCTTTTGATGAATGTGGGATCGGATTCAGCCTCGCAAATCATGTCTTTTGCGACGTCAACACGGTCTCTTTTTTGCATGAAATTGAGGTCTTTTGGCATGCTACACGACGGAAACCCAAATCATTAACCACAATGTCTTGGGCGGATCCATAGGCAATGTTCAAGTCCTCCGCTATTTCTCTGATGGTTAATTTGCGGTTATTGACCAACATTTCTTTTACTTTATCAATTTTTTCACCGACTTTCGATGTCGATGGTCTGCCACTGCGTTCATCATCTTCGATTGACTCACGACCACTTCTGAACCGCTCGTGCCACTGGTAAACGACCGTTTTTTTTAGAGAATCGTTGCCGAAACACTTTTCCAACATTTCCAACGTCCGTGCGCCACTAAATCCGTTTTTTACGCAAAATTTAATACAAGTTCGTTGTTGCAAATTTAAATCCATTTCTGCAATTGTAAAAAATCGCCAACACACACAGAGATAGATGTACTCTTGGCTACGTAACTTTTGCAAATGTCAAGTTATGACACTAAGATTTAAAGGGAATATCAACAACAGATGTACCAATTTAACAAAAAAAACAGAACTCAAATCGGAACGATGGGAGCGCCACACGGTGGTTATTCCGGGAACTTTTTGATCAAGGTAGTATGTCCACTCGACAAAAGTTGAATATGAAATAGCAGAGTCTCCCAGAGTGTTCTGAAAATCAGAATGAATTCCCTTGCTTTCATACCTTTCTTCACCAAGTATTTAATCACTGCTCAAATCTGAATTTTTTCTATCTTCACAAATCACTACACAGGAAAAACAACAGAGAGGCATCCACACCACAGATCTCTTCCCAGAGCATTGACGCCTTACGTTTTTACTCGTAAAGGATTACCAACTACTGCGGGAGAAACTATTTGTGCTAGTGCTGACATCTGGTGGAGATTCCAGGAACCTTTCAAACTACCCTCGTACAAGCTTAGATGGTAAAGAAACACAGTAGGACAAAGAAGTAGGTTCCAGTTTGAACTGTAACACAATCATAGGTGGTAAAATATTAGATATTTAAGGTTGAAAGTTGGAATAGGAAGTGAGGGGATCGTGACAAAAATTATGATAGAGAAAGGAGTCCAACAAGGTAATTACTACACATCTGCACGTTGAAATTGCTAGGTTCTAGATAATGCTAATGGAGAGAGTAAGTAGTAAGAGTTAAGTCCCAAAATTGGAACCAAAAAAACAAACTAGTTTTAACACTGGTTTAAAAAGAAAAAAAGAGGCACATTTTGAGCCTTGGACAAATGATTCCTCTTTTACAATGTCAGATGAAAAGAAAAAGATAAAATTCTGACAGCTATCAATTGGATAAAGGCTGGAGGTCATTAACTGGCTAAGAGAAATGTAGAATCATCAATGATGAAAACATTTTTTGACATATACAATCATTATAGTAGAATAACCCAAACCTTTTAAGAGCACAATAATTATTATTACTTTGAAATGGATGTGTATATTAACAGGGATAGTAATATGATATTTGCTTTTCCAGATATTCACAATCATAAAAATCAGTTTCTATATGTTGTACAGAGAACAACTAGTGAGCCAACTGGCAAATAACTTTTGACAACAACTTCACACTTACAATGAATACAAAACAGTGGTTTACAAGACATGCAACCAAGTTCAACAGACAACAATTGAAACGAAGTTCAATAGCACCTCACACAATGTGCATAATTCATTCTGGAATCCTTCTGGTAAAGAGAAACACTTGTTAAGCAAAATAATTTTTCCCACATAAACTAAGGTAAAATATCGTAATTATTTCCATGCAGAAAAAAATATATTATGTACAAGGCTTATTCAAAGAATATTATATAAACAGTGGAACCTCATCATAAGAGCATAATCCGATCTACAATCTCTCTTATAAAGTGCAATACTCATTTAGTGGGACAACGCAATACAGGGGAACTATATACATATAAAAATGGAACTACAACGTCTATCCCATATATATGAGAACTGGTGCAATCTGGTGGCCATGACGCAGACTACAGCCCTGCTCACTAGCGGTGCTAGTTGCCCGAGACCTAATGAGCTGTCAGTGCTTGGCGGATTGTCGAGCTGTGCATATGGTGCGTATGTTATTTTCTGTTGACCTTGTTGTAACTGTTTGTCGAAAATGGAAATTGACAAAATCACAGAGCGAAAAATCAACATCAATTTATTTTGAAACAATCCCTTCTCCTTACCACGCACTATGTGAGACATTTTCAGGACCATTATTTTAGCTCATTACGGGAATTACTCGCTGTGTAAGGAGCTCATCAAGCGAGGTTCCACTGTACACTGTTCAGGATCATGAGTCACCTTCATCTAATGTGGAATGAACCAAACTGGAATGTGAATTCAATTTGTAGAAAGCCAAAAAGAATTGAAATAATTAGTTTATTATTTATGATATATTCCTTATTCTTTTTTACCCGAAACCTGTCTAGAGATATTTGTTTCAGCCAATGCTTCAAACTTTGTGAAAATGGGACAAAGCATTATCATTTAATAAATTTGCAGTATGCATAGCTACTTCCTCATGCTTATGAATATATGATGCAACAGTTTTCCATGCTTTCCTGTGATCTCCAAATCACACTTAGCGTAGTTTTCTGGACTTGACACTTCTTGAGAGCTCGTAGAATTTCTGAATTCCGTAGAACTGAACAAGCAGGGGTTTAATTTTTGAATTGCCAATTGCATTGGCAGAAATCCGCAGCAAGAAATGGAATCAGCATTTTCCTCTGCTGTTATATTGGCTTGCTTCAGCATTTTGTTTTTCTTCTAAGGGGATTAGGACGGTACGGTAGCTGAAATGCTGGCTTCCCACCCAGAAGTCCCAGGTTTGAATCCATGAGGCGGCAGATACTTTTCACTGGTATTCCGATCCCTACTTGAGATGCTTTGTGGAGAGCACTTTGTGTGAACATGTAATCCATTGGATGTAACGTTAAGCTGCAGACCCCTTGGTGCCTTTTGTTAAGAGCAGGCTAATGATGATGCCAGGTTTCTCTAAACCCTTAATTCTTTCCTGTCCATCCCTAATGGTGCAAAGAACCTCAGCTGTCAGTCGCCTCCTTTGCAACTGCTACTTCAGCATCTTCTTCCACAAGAGATGTGTTGTCACAATTAAAAACCTGTTGTGGCAGGTAATCCTCAGAATCTATGATCTACTTGAAGTTGCTGATGAAGTTCTATGTTGCTTAATGCTGAACCTTGCTGCTTCGCCATTCCTAATAATGCAGTGGAAGCCGGATCTTCTCTTAAACTTCTCAAATCACCTACAGCTTCCCTCAAATACTTCTTCGGCCATTTATGATCCTAGTGACTTCTTCATGAGGTAAGAAAAACTTTCAGCTTCTCAATAATCATATTCTCATTAATAGTTGTCACACTCCAATTGCTTTTTGTTTATCCACATAAGAAGCAAACTTTTAATATCGTTGAGACTACATAACCATCGTGTAGATATTTTTTTCACTATCTTTGAAGCACCTATCACATTAATCTTGCCCTTGTTCATAAGGTTGATCCAATTCACTGATGTAGACTGATTAACTGTGCATACCAGATCAGCCACACACAAAGTTCTCGCTTTTCAAGGATTTTACTTTTCATTTCTATGGGTATTTCAATTCTCTAATGATTGTCTTCTTGTGAAAACCTCTTCAGGAACTTTTTTAAAACTAAGCATAACATATTATTAAACTTTTCATAGAAATATTAAAAATGTCTGAACTCAAGTTTGGAAAAATGTGTGATCACTAGCAACTCTATGATGCTAGTGGAATGAGTGCTAAATGCAAACTGAAGCAGCATGCATGCAATAATTTCAGGAATACCCCTCTCCTTACCACTTGTGTTGCAAAAAGTCCCTCCTTAAGTGAATAAAAAATATATTTGCTCATTATGCTAATTCCTCACTATGCATGGTGTTTGTTAAGAGAGGTTCCACTGTATATCAGAACAGTTCGTAACTGGAAGTTGATAGAAAAATAAAAATCAACAGTAAAATATCTGATAACAAAATGCAGCCAATTAGCCTGTATAAAGATAATTCTCAATTATTAAAAACTTTAAATGGGGATAATATAAACTAGTCGAATGCATATTGTGAAGGGAGAGAGACAAAAAAGAAATGCATGTATAAAGGAAAATGATGGCAAAATTTTCAATTTTGTTTCCCCTGTAAATCTGCACTTCCAATACAACTTTTGACCAAAGTTCATATTATAATTGAAATATATAGGACTATCAAGCAAATTAACTAACAGGAATGAGTAAGTACAGGGTGTTAGGAGAAATAATTATTTTTCACAGCAGAGATTAGGGTAATGGGTCATAGACTTTGAACCTTCAACTTTGACTTAATTTGGATTTACGATAATACCAGATATCTCAGACACTGAAGAGTTTTCATTCCTTCCACTTAACTTTTATGAGGGTTTTCATAACTGGAAAATTTTATTGAAACTGCAAAATTATTGAAAAATTATCTTAATTTTCACATTGAGGTTTCATGGGCTAATGACATAACATTAATTCTGCTGTAAGTGGAGCGAGGGCGTTTATTGCGGTCCAAGTTACTCAATATAAGTGTTGGCCATGGAAGAAGTGATTATCCCATACCTAGTCTGGATTCTGGTCGTAAAAATGGTGCAAGATCCAGTAAGTCTTCTTCTTTTTCATCTGCAGGCGGAAGCCGATCTATAAAATCATTCTTCACATAAACATGGCATGTTGTGCATGCTAATGATGCTTCACAAGCACCTATAGGAATGCAATATAAACATTTTGGTTAATCGATCAACTTTGAATTGTTGTGAATGTCACTACTTCACAACTGTGATACATGCGGAGCAACATATTACTTCTATAATACCTTCCATTTCTATACCATATCTGTGAGCCAAATATAATGCATTATCTCCAATTTTTCCCCTGACTTTCGTTCTTTTGCCATCTTTGTCTACATACGTTACATTTACTCTGAAATAGAATATTCTTAATAAGATCTTAGAATAAAAGGGTTTCCTCAATTTAACAAGTGGATGACACAATCGCCTTTTGTGATCAATGAACTTACACTTCATCTTCGGATTTGGGATCTTGCCATTCATACTCTCCATGCTTGAGACCTTAAAATGAAGAGCAAGCTGTTATAGCAATATAACCATAAGAAAGACTCGACTTCCCATAATCAGGCAAAAATATATAAATGAACCTCCTCCACTTACAATTACTCGTTGCAATTCCTCTATGTTCAACTCCGAAACTCACATGTTTCCACTCGTACCTGCGACTACAGTAATGCATACGACGTTTTAAGCACGAAATTACGCAGTGAACGTTACGCCATGTTACAGGCCTACCTATCATTATAGAATGGCTACAACGAAATAATGTTCGTTAGCAGCAATGGTAGAACTTTTCGTAGTCATACAAATCGCGGTGGCCTTCGTCAACACATGTTAAGTATTCTTTGTATCAAAATCTGTGAAAAATGTATTGGGAATGCTATCAAAATAAAAATGGCCAGCTTTTGATACTTAATGAATCTCACCTCAAAAAAGAAAAGCAGAATTCATTTAATCAAGAGCATAAACTTAATTCTATAGCTCTTTCCACGAATACTTTCATACCCATCGTATGAAAACCCTTTTTGTTAACATACGAAGCAAATATACATTCGAATTCGTCAGAGGGCGGCTGTGTACAGATGAGAGATGAAAGCTCCATTGTTTGTCCACGAACTAACACAACCTACGGAGACAATTTGTACTACTTTCAAACGCAGTTAGCAATGCTTTGATATGTAACAGAAACGATCACATTCGTGGTGATATGACGGTTTATTTATGAAATGTTCTGGCATATTTTGTAAAATATTCTTGCTCTACGGGAAATTTTCCTCACAATTCATTAAGCAGCCATCTGTAAATTGGAAGACTCATGTTCGGATTCCTAAAGACAGTTTATATCCACACATTAGTCATTGGAAGGTTGCCACGAGTCTTGTTCAGAACTAAAAGTTGAAAAACAACGTTTCATCCCATTTCACGATAACATATCAATAAACTATCAATTGGGGTCGTTGGAGATAACGAAATATACCAATGAATGCTTTTAATAACGTATCACTGTGGAAGTGTTTTAACTTGTCAATACTGTTCTAGTTCACTCACATAAACGAGCATAGTTCGAATGAGTAGCATCTTGATCATATACGAATTACTGTTTTAATAAATACGTTAAATTATTCCCTTAGCTTAAACAGCCGACGTTTCGCTTTCATTCTCATTGCTGCAAGATTTAAATTAAATTTGTCAAAAACGGGAATTTAATCTCTTAATCATATTACACAATTATAAAATTTTGATAGAAATGTTAAATACCCTGGGAATACACACATTCGTCAGAATGCAGGGGTCACAATGAAATATAAACAATTGATCTTTCAGCTACGCAGACGATTAAAATCTACCATTGTATTTATTATATATGTTTTATACGATATCAATCGAGAGTATCGAAGATATCGACCCTCGCGCTTTGAGTGACATCTTTGGAGAATTGTGTAGTTTGTTTTGTATCTGTTATATCAACAAGAAATCGAGAGAACCTATTATCGTGCCATTACGCTGACAGCGCGTACGTGTCAGCTATTCGAATAAATATAATTACATTCTCATATGTTTGGGTAATGCAACAATTTGTTGTCATAATAGTAAACCGTATTTCAGTAACTTGTTCAGCTGCGAAGTAATTTTATAGCAAGAACATATGTTAATGACATGAGTCGATGATCAGTGTTTTATTCTTTAAATATGGGAAATACTGACAGTAAATTAAACTTTAGAAAAGCTGTTATTCAACTGACATCAAAAACACAGGTGAATTTTGCAAATTGGAAATGTATCAACTTGTGAAAAGGAAAATCAAGAGTTATATTTCTGAATATATTTTCAAATCAGAATTGACTATCTTTTGGGCATTGAGTTAATGTGTTCTCTCTTTGTAAATGTGCTCCGACTATTTTTTTCTCCTCTTCAAAAGTACTAAAATCGTCAGATTTAAGTGCGGAATTTCCTTTACAAAATGCCTCAGTGGTCATTTCTGAGCAATGCATTAATTCAGTGTTGCAACGAGTATTATCAATTTGTTTTATATATAAAAAGTTACGTAAATATGAAGTATATTTCTTCTTTTCTTTTTTCGTACTTGTTATAATCCTGATGTTAATTGTATTTAGCCTGTGGAAGCGGATGATGAATCCTTTTGGGAAAGGCTATGGGGATGTGGACTGGAAGGATCAGGAGGCCCTCTTTCACCGGCTGATGTTTTTGCTCTCGTTCCCGCATCTGAAGTAAGGTCTTTAAGAGAGGAAAATCCACAGACTCTGGCCACTCTTTTGTACAAAGCCGTCCAGCGTCTAGTCCGGGCAGTACATTCTAGCTGTCGAACTCATTCGGAGCAGGACACTGGTAAGCAAAAAAGATGTGTTATGTATTTGAAAATAAGCTTATTTTCTTCGACATTGCCGCCTACCGAAATTATCTCTTTGGCATTAACTTAAGCACACCATGATTGCAATGCAAAACGTACACCATAAACCTTTATAAACGTGCTTTTTAACTGCAGAAGTAATAACTGCATTTTTCCCTGGAAACGTCAGGTAATGAGTTTGGTTAAAACTGGATATTTTATACATTAGGGAATCTTACAGAAGTGTGGTTTAGTTTCCATGTAGCTTCCCACTTTTCCTTCTGATGCCACCATAGAAAAGTTTATTTGGCATTTTGGCTCCGCCTTGAGTGTTTTGCTGAGATGGACTGGAATAAAGATAACAGAAATTGAAACTGTTTGAGAAAATAATAATTCTATTTATTCATGTCATCGCAGAAAAATTAGCCGTTTTCTGTTGACTCATTGAGAATAGTGAGTGTTTAAATAAATGCATCTGACTTTCTTTTCCGTAGTGTTATAACTAAAATTACGGCGCTTATCAAGAGTTTTGTTACTCACATACAGTCATTGACCTCTGAAAGTCATTATCAAGGTATATCAGCGCCGAAGTTGTTCAAGACCAGTCCTTAGAAATCTCAATAAATGAGAGGAAGTTTGGAAAACAAATAACACTGTTGTGGGAGGGGTAGGATAAAGTTAAAGTGGACTAAGAGGTAGGTTCTTGCCAGTAGGAAGCATTTTTGCACCTTTGCATTTTTCAAGGGTCTCACCAGAGACATTGTCTGGGTTGATCAAGAGCAAATAAAGGAGTTACTAAAAGGCAGAGAATTTTTGAAAGGGCATAGAGGGTTGGGGGAAGCTAAAAATGAGAAAGAAGAGTCTAGGGAAATTTTTAGTACCAGCAATGACATTTAACTAAGACACATGAGGATGAAGTCTTTTCATTGTAGTTGACTAAAACCAATAGCCTTCCTGTCTTTTTTCTTGTCAAGCAAAAGTCCTTCTGCCTCCAATTTATTTATTTAGAATTATTCTGAAAACAGTACTTTTTGGCCTTTGCATCAGACTATTAACAATGATTTGTATATTCAATTGTTCCCGGCTCAGGACAGCAGAAAGATACATTGTATTCTTCATTTAATTAATGATTTGTATATTAAGAGACACATTTACAAAACACCCAAGCCCTAGGGGGAGCAGAATCCACCTAGGCAGGAATCAAACCCATGACCTCTGGATACACCGGCAAGGATGTTACCCCACTGCCACTGGGTAGGGCCCTAATTGCCTCTGGTTAGGGCAAGTTGTGCATAGGTATACATGGAAAATGCTGGGTGACTCAGAAAGGTATCATTTAGATTATATTCTGGTTAGGCACAGGTTTAGGAACAGTGTGATCTTTTCGCAGAGCTTCCCGGGAGGGGATGCAGACTCTGACCACAATTTCGTTGTAATGAAGTATAGCGTCCGTCTCAAAAAGATAAGGCAGGGGTGGCGGGTAAGGAAATGGAATGAAGCATTCAATGAATTGACAAGAAAGGAGTATCAGCTGGCTGTAGATAAAACCATGAATAAGGGAAAATAGCTGAGTAATATCATGGGAAAATGGAAATATAGTATATAAAAAAAAGGGATATCGAAAGCTGCAAAAGAAACAATAGGGACAGTTAATGGGAAAAGGACAAGGAAACCTTGGATTGCTGATGAGAAGATTAAAATGATAGATGAGAAAAGAAAATGGAAGAATGTAAATAGAGAGTTAGGCAAAAGGAAATACAAAGAGTTAAACAATAAATTGAGAAGGGTAACAAATAAAGCAAAAGGAGAATGGTGGAAGATGCTGTGCAAAAATATGGATAGTTTGTAGAGGAAGGGGGAAATTGGTGGGCTATACAGCAAGGCTAAATCACTATCGAGAAGTAAGTAGGAAATATCTGTGTTAACAGTTAGAAATAAGTCGGGCAAGGTGATAGTTGAAATAGGAAACATCCAAGAGAGATGGAAGGAATATATACATGAAATGTTTGGTAAAGAACTTCAGCCAGCAAGACATAGAAAGAAGACTTGACGTATATGAAGATAGCTTAGGTCCAGACATACACGATGGTGAGATAGAAAGGCCATTAAGAGAGATGAAATCATATAAGGCTGTGGGGGTTGACAACATTCCTGCTGAACTACTAACAGGCTTAGGAAAATGTGGGAGAAAGAGTCTTTATGGACTAATTCGTAACATCTATGAGGAAGGAATCTGGCCGGAAGGCTTTGTGAGGTCAGTGTTAGTTCCCATTCCAAAAAAGGTAAAGGCTCCATGCCAAGGCACACCATGTGAGGACAATAAGTTTGATATCCCATGCAGCTAAAGTTGTTCTCAGGATTATCAATAAAAGGATAGAGAGCAAGGCAAATGATAACTTAAGGGATGATCAGTTTGGGTTTAGGAAGGAGAGAGGCATGCGGGATACCATTGCAGTGATTAAATCACTAATCGAGAGGAATATAGAATACAATGAGGACATTTTTTCCTGTTTTGTAGAGTTAGAAAAGGCTGTTTGGTAGAGTGAATTGGGAAAAACTAATGAATATATTGAAGAAAATAGGAATGGTTTGTAGGGTCAGGAGGCTAATCCGCAAGCTGTACATGTCTCAGACTGCTCCGGTGCGATTGGGGAATGGAGAATCCAGATGGAAGGAAGAGGTGTAAGGCAGGGTTGTCCATTGCCACCGACATTGTTCAACGTATATGTGGAGGAAATGATTAAAGAAAAATGAGAAGAACTGAAGGTAGGAATGAAAGTCAGAGGGGAATTCATAAAATCAGTTAGGCTTGCCGATGACCAAGCTCTGGTTTGCCAGTGAGCCAAGGGGTTGCAAGCATTACTGAGTGAATTGGAAACTCAGTGCAATAGATAAAGGATGATGATCAATATAAATAAAACAAAGGTTATGTGATTTGCCAGAAAGAAAAAGGCTGAGCTAAATATTAAATTAGGAGGGCAAAAAATAGAGCAGGTGGAACAGTTTACATTTCTCAGAAGTGTTATGGACCGTCATGGTCAACGTAGTAGGGATGTACGGAGAAGAATTGCGCTAGGCAAAGAGGCTTTCACACCAAGGAGGGAGTTGATTACATGGACGTTGAGTAAGGTTGTTAAGAAAAGACTCGTAAAAACTTTGATATGGAGTGTAGCTAATTACGGCGTGGAAACGTGGTCATTGAAGCAGGAGGATAGACGTAGATCGGAGGCTTTTGAAATGTGGGTGAGGAGAAGGACGGAGAAGTTGATTCTGATCCCTGAATCCTGATTTCCCTTTTTATAGTTTCAATATTATTTCTTTATGACCTGATGCCCCTAAAAATATTATCCCAGATCTGATGTGTAAAAACAAATAGGTATAATAAACTGTAAGGAGGAGCAATCCCATGTAAGTTCTTTAGCTGGTAAATATGAGGGTGTTGTGATTTTAGATAACATTTTTCCGTGATTTGCCTAATGAAGGGTATTGGTTATGATAATACCAAGAAATTTTATGCCATTGTTGTAAGTGATCTGAAAACGGTTAGTGTAGGGTACTCAATCCTTTTCTGAAGTAGATGAAAAAGAAAATAGGAAGTTTTCAACAGATTCAATTGCAGTTTCAGTATCTTCCCAGTTGCAATATCAGTTGAGGAGACATGATGAAGTGTTTGTTTCATGTTGTACCTTTCAGGTATTATGTTAGGTTTTAATTTCATTTTCTTGAAATATTTTCAAACCTGTTACCACAGTATTTAAATGTTAATTGAATATCATGGCATATTTAAATAATATAGAAATTTGATGGAGGTGTTGAAATCTATTCCATGTTTCTTTCTGGAAAACAGGAGGTCCATAGTTTTATTTCTAGTTTAGCGAAACTTGTACAAGTATTTGTTAGGGATTGTCTCCCTACTACTTTCACTACCAAACTTGTATTGATTTTTTGTTTTATATTCCTTTCCTTTTATTTGTTAACAATGCCATGAGTATATGTGTAATCTATAAATTTATCTGTATGCATATCTAAAACCATCTCCTAATGTATTTGATACCGATATTTATAATATGTAACATAACCACATATTAGAGTTAAACTTTTAGCTATTATTTTTATCTCTATTTATAATATTAGGATTGGTATTGGCAAACTTGTGGCTGCACTGCTAACTAAAGTTGTTTTTTTATATTTGTTATAGTTTTAAATTGTGTACGGCTATTGACTAGAATCCTGCCCCATGTATTTGAAGACCCAGATTGGAGGGGATTCTTTTGGTCTGGGCTACCAACTCCCAGTGGTAGATCTGCAGGAGATGATGGTGAAGAGGAGGACTCTGTCCCATTGGCCCAATCTTTGGTTGATGCTATTTGTGTAAGTTCCCTTTCATTATTGTATTTATTTGCTATTAGCCAACCTGATTGTATAATTGTTTACATTGTATTTATTTTTTCTTAAAGGATCTATTATTCTGTCCAGATTTCACAGTGGCAGCAGGAAGGCGGGTAGGGCCAGTGAGTATGATATTTTTGTTTTATATTTTGAAAAGTTTTTTGCAGGGAAATGTGATATATTTAGCCTTGTGAGTTGTACATTTTAGAGTTGTCTGCTTGATGCCGACAAGTTCATAATAAGACTGCAACACAATGAATCATTTGAATATTTACACCACTCATGATGTAATATTAAATTTTAATCTTTAGTGTTGATTCTGTTTATATTGAAAGGACATAGTTATACTTTGATTAATGGAATGTTAAAATTTCTTTTAAAGTGATGTTTCAGTGAGTTCACTGAATGAATATTGCACTAGGTGACCCAAAGTTGATGACTTTTGAGTCCTGCCTTACAAGGGGTGACTTGAAAATGTGATAAGTGGACCCTATTCAAACTTAGTGGGATTAGAGAGTACTAAATTAAAATGCCTCCATTTTTGGTTAAGTGTCCATTTAGCCATACACTTATTTCATTAGATTATGAATTAAATAGCAAATGTGTTGACTGTTATCATCGAGTCATCTTAATGAAGACAGTTAAATGTTAAAACTAGTATCTTAATAAAAAAGAGTGAAAAATTACTAAGAGTTAGGTATTTTTTTCTATAATATGGAATGATTCCACCAAAAAGAAGCCTGGTTCCATTAATTGTATTATTTTCCATTATTTTCAGATAAAAATATCATGAAGAATATGACCCGTTAGGTGTCATTAAAAATATACATCAATTGTTGGTTAGTCTTCTTTCATGTACAAAGTTTTATGGAGGATTTCCCAAAGATTTCATCCATTGTTTGATGGTATGCATATATTGGTAGCTTGGTCTCTGAGATAAGATTTGAATACTGATGTGTATTTGGCTTCCCACATGTAGGACCTGAGAATAACTTATATTTTAGACTTAATTTTTTTTATCATGCTGTACTCCATGTTCATGAATTATGATGAGAACATCTCATGTGTGTTAACTATCCATAAAAAGAGGTATTTAAGCATTATTGCACTATTACCTTTCCTTTATCTGTTTTCCCTCATCTCTCTCTTAAATTATATTGAATGGCAGTATTAACATCTGCTTATACTAATGATAATAAGTAAAGGTTTACCTGTATTTTTCTGAACTGCAAATATACCTCTCATTCTTGCAGATTAAAGTAAAATAAGTAAGTGACTGGCAAAGTAAGGGGGCACTTAACTTGTGCTTTTTTGATAAATTGTGCCTGGTCAAATTGAATAGTTTGTCGTGGTGTGGTGGAATTCAAACTTAATAAAGAACGGATAGTAGCAATTTTCCACTGGATAAATTTAATTTTACGACCGGGTTTTGATGTATTATATCATCTCAGGTAACAAAATGAATTCAAGTGCCGTCTTATATACATTTTTGTATAGAAGATGGCACTTGAATTTTTTCCTCCTGGGAATACTTATAGAATTCCTTCATCCCTTCTCCCGGGATGCAAATATGTATGTAAGATGTTACTTGAATTCATTTTGTTACCTGAAGATGATATAATACTTTGAAACCCGGTAGAAAAATGAAACTTATCTAGTGGAAAATTGTTCCTATCCGTTCTTTAATATCCCTAATGCTTTTCTGTTTTTGTTTGCCAAAAAATGTAAACAAATCTGTGTGTGTCACTACTCCATGTTGCCCTGAATATTGAGTGGGTGAAGGCTATTCAATTATGAATTTCAGATATTTGTAACTCTCCTTTTATTTTTGGGATTCGCCCATTTTTGTGCTGACGTTTCATCTCACTGATGAAGATTCTTCATTCTCACATGCTAAGTGGTGGCTGCATTTTGGTGTTTCTAATGTGTACAGTACAACCCTTGAGTTCACTAATTACCTTTGGTTTTTCATCTCCTCAATGAAGATTTTGTAACGCGCGAAGAAAGAATGAAAGACGTTGTGGTTCTACAGGAAAGAAATTATTCTGGAGACTAGTTCTGCTACACTGCAGTATCATCTGGACTGGTTAAAAAAGTATGCACTCATGTATATATATCGTCAATGGGTGGGGTCGGGTGGGGGATGGCAGGGAGGGGATGGGAGGAGGAAACCAGGGTGGGTGTGATGTAAGTGGAGAGAGAGAAGGTGGGAAGTGGTGCACCAACCATTACCCCATCCTACAAATGCAAAGTGAAACCGTAAATACTAAGTCTTTCATGCTTTCTTCGTGCGTTACAAATGGATTTCCACAAAGTATTGGCCTCAACTATCTCTCAAAAGATTTTGTAAGTTGGTGATTGTACGATATGACTACTTGAACATTTAAGTTTGATTGTAAAATATGGAGGAGTCTTAATGATGCCTCATGGTGGAGTAAGAGGGTAAATACCTGATTTATTTTAATTTCCAGGGAGTCCCCATTTCTCACTAGTACCCCCTTCACCCCAGAATTTCTTCGTAAGTTTCAAGGCTTGATTCTTTGAGAGATCAAGTCCCATTTCAAGAATTCTAATTCGTCCTCATCCTCCATGCTTCCTAATGTGGCCTTTGAAAAGAATTAGAGTGTATCTTGCCATTTAATGGTCACTATCACCATTATTGTGGTGTTTGTCATTATTAGGGTCATCTATGGGGTTGAAATTAAGTCTTCAAAGCAACTTGATCATTCATGGAAAAAGAATCACTAGACCTGACTCGATCAGAAATGGGCGTGTGCCAAATTTTCTTCAGCTGCCTTAATACTTGGAAGTCCCCTCATATGCACTTGTTTTTCCTTCCTGTGTACACTGGTCCTTCCGAAAATTTCTTCTCGCATGCTGAGTGATGCTATATTTTGGTGTGTTTACTGTGTCCACTACAATCCTTGAGTTCACTAATTACCTTTGTTTTTTCATATCTTAAAATTTTTTATAAATATGTGATATTTATAATTTTCAAGTGGACACTGGTGTCTGCCTTAACGTTCATAGTATGAAACAGAAGCTGCTGGAGAAAGAACACACATAATACAATAAATTGTTCTTCAATATCTCATTAATTGTGATGAATTTTCACAGCTGGGTCTACTCTAACTCGTGGCACTGTATATATTGTAGATACTGGTGTTACCTAGACAGCAGACACCTTTGTCTTGTATGTAGAGTTAACAGTATGCCATGGTAACAATCAGTGCTATTACTGTTAGGGATATGAATGTCCACTCATCATGAAATACTATATTATGAATAAATTGCAATAATTTAAATAAATTGAATTATTTCACTGTAGCAAATGAAAATGCAAGTACAGTATCCTCCCTGTTCTTCTCTCCTGAGAAACACATTATATTATTATATCATTATATTTTATATATCATCATATTTGAGTTGCTGAAACCCATGCCCACTAATAATTTGTGCATTAATAACAATGTAAGAGTATTACACACTGTTATTTTAGCTTAGTTACCAACAAACTCACATCAAAATATACTTTTGACCTCGGGAAAATATTGTTGAAAATACAGACTACAGACAGATGCAGTAAGAGCATATTATGTGTTAAAGAATTGAATAGAGGAAATATTGAGGAGTATTGGCTTGTTGAAAACAAATCCAAAAGAGAAAGTTATGTGAGTGGGAAATCTGAAGGAAGAGAATAAGTATTTAAGATAGTATCTATGGTGGTAGAAAGTATAACAAAACTTAAGAAATTATGAAAATATTGTGGGGCAAAGGATAGCTTAGACTGGAGCATAGCCTAAATATGTATATAACAGTTGTTAGGTACTACCTCTAATTGGTGGGCTACCTATAATGAATGACAATTTAACACAAATATTGTGGTTTTTTAAAAAGACAAAGAATATATTCTCTCATGCGTAACTTTTCTTAAACATTCTTCATCAAATCTTTTTATAACTTTCTGATTGTTCATTTATTGTGACAAAGGATAAGGCAGAAGACCTTCAAAACTTGGACAGCTGTGAATACATTTGGGAAAGTGGTGTGGGTTTTGCATCATCACCTCCAAGATTGGCCCAGTATGATTCTAATCGTACAGAATTACTGAAGCTTCTTCTCACTTGCTTCGGAGAAACCATGTATTTACCTCCTCCACGGCAGTCAAATCCTAGGGAATTGTCTTCATCACCGGACTGTAGTAGAGGTATGTTAGAATAAGTTATTTTATCTTATTTTTTAATACCATGCTTATATAATAGCCTATGCTGTTATACCTCCTCTTTGTTGCTCGGGAGATAATTTGATTGAGTAGGGTGGTCACTAAGTTGAAAGACCTGGGAAATTGGGAAAAAATCAGGAATTACTCAGTTTCCACAAAAACTGGGGAAAATAGGGAAAGGGGCTTAAAATTTTGAAAGGGTGAGAAAATGCTATGAGATTCTGGGATTCTCTATTGATTTTCCTTTCAGTTGTGAGACCCGTTTGTGTTTAGTATAGGCCATTGTGCATGCACTCCCTGACTAAAGCAAAACTGTGAGCTAGATCAACCATGTGTGATCAACCATCAAACGTGATATGAACAAAGAGCACTGGATCAGATTTAAAATCAGAACTCTGAAAAAAAATCTGGAGAAGAAGTCATTATAATCATAAAAATCAGGAAAAAGTTTGGAATTTAAATGTAAATAATGAGTGGGCACGTGAGAGAAGCATTTTTGAAAATGGTCTTCCTATCAATTGACATTGCAGTGATCCAATTCATATTGGATGAATCAGGATGAGAGTGAATCATAATAGTATATTTAATAATGTGTCAGAAGGTTACTGCTTTTAGTAGGATGAATGAACATTAGTAGCTATGGGAAGTAGAATTTCAGTTTTGCTCTGCTAATTCATTTAAATGGCCTATTGATTAAGGCAAATCTGGTCATTAAGAAATTGGAAAACAAACAAGGAAGCAGTAACATTAATTTTGATTTATCTGAACCTGAGCCACACCTGTGCAGATGAAAACTGCACATGTGTTGGCACAAATGCTCAGTTTTTTATGAAGAAAAAACTGGTGGTGTTCTGACATCCTCTCTTTGTACTTTGTCCCCTTGCAGCTGAAGATATTTCCTTCCTCATTAGGCTTTCCCAGCAAGTCTTTTAAGAAGTAAATTACAGTGTAGTCATTCAAAAAACAACATTTGATATTCTTTTTATTAACAACACTACTTGGGAAAATTAAGGAAAAATGGGGAAAATTGGGGCATTGCTGAAGGTAAGCACCAAATGTGGCACCCTGGTGTATCTAATGTGTATAATCATTCAGTTTTGTTTATCATCTTGGTTTGTTTTGGTTTCTTATAAAATTTTATTATGGTATGCATTACACCACAATGTCCTAAAATGGTCAAAACTAGATGTGAACCCTGACTATACAATGGGAAATTGAATTGGCAAGTTTTACTTTGCCATATAGTGTATGTTAAGGAAAAAAGTGATCCTGGTTTTGTGTTAGAATGCATTGATAAGTGTCAGTGCCAGGTCTCAAATTATCCTTATGACTCTCCCTCATTCTCACATAAATATAAATGTTCTCTGCTTTGACATTATGAAGATATTTTCAAAGTTTTTGCCATCACCACTTATACTATTGATGGTAGAAATATGGCTTCTTTTAGGAATCTCAATTACCAACTGTGGTCCTGCTGCCCTCAGGAATCGCTGGGTTCGCCTCTTTACCTGTGGCTCAAATCGTCATGCCCTGCCTGCATTTACTTCATTGTTGAATGTGGTGTGTGCCTATGACCCCTCTGCCTCTCCACTTCCTTACAACCACCTCCTTTTCTCTGATACCAGAGAGCCATTGGTAGATACATGCCTTCAGTGCCTTGTTGTGTGCTTAGATCCATATTACTGTGCCCAGTCCAACTGCCGGTGCTCTGTAGGTGGATGCTCTGGCAATGTTGGTGAAGATGGGTCATCTCGAAAAGAGGTAAGGGTGAATTCAGGTCATTAAAAATTTCATCAAAGAGTTCTACTTCCAGTGTTTTAAATAGATAAACTTTTATCTAGGAAATTTGGGGAATGTTTGCACATTATTTTGCACTCCTGGAGGGACTGCCATGGGTCTAAAATTGGGAAAGTGGATTAAGGGAAATATACATAACATAAGAATGAATGTGCATAGTGTACTAAGACTCGAGTTGGGCATCTAATTTGTAGACCTTTGAATGCAAGTTAAATTTAAATAATGAAACAGTTGGAGAATAAAGATCATTTTCCTTGACAGGGATTTGAAGCCAGATCCTTCGAAGACTGGCCGAGTGCCCTAGCTAAGCTAAAAAGTAATGGCTCAGTAGCCTAACTGACTAAAACCTTGGGCCAGACTTTGAGGGGTTTGGGTTCGAATCTTGGTCAAGGTGAATGATTTTTACACCCTGAAATTGTTGCACATTGTTGTAATGCACATTTAGTGAATGACTCCATTAAAAGTTACTGTCACGGCAACTTCCACAGTTTCTTGGAATTTAAACAATTTAAGTAACATTTAGAAGTGTTTACAAAAAAACTTGGAAAAACTGCACTTAATCTTTTAAATTGGTGAATGGGGTTTCTCAAGGCTCCATGCTTGTCATTTTCCTAGTTACTGTTGTGATAATGTGTTTTTTATAGCATTCTACTCAGAGTAGGTTTTTGATTGACTCTGGGTCTACACTTTACTCTACTTCTAAGCCCTAACTAACATGACTCTAAATATCCCTAGATCCTGTACTGCATATTACAATAACTCATTCTTTAGCTCTGCTTACTTTTCCCTCTAAAATCCATCCCAAATGCCTGTTCTTTTCCTCCCTTTACCTTTTTTCTAGCATTTTACCTTTTATTACCGTCTTCATCATTCATTACCTCCCATTGTTTGTTTCCTTCAAACTTCTCCTGACAACCTTCTCTCTTCCCCCTACCATTGATAGAACTTAGTTTGTTTTCCTTTCCATCAATGGTGAGCATTATGAACTGAATTAAGATGCCTTTAATATTCTCCCTTTTTGTTGATGACTTAGCAATATATTTCAGGTCATCAAAACTTTCAATTACAAAGAGGCAATAGAAATAGTTTCAAGCTACCTTCGGAGTTGATCACTTAGAAATGGATATCATATCTCCAAAGAGAAAATGAAAGAAAAAATGAAATGAAAATGTTTAGACTTCACAGGTTAAGGGAAATTTTTTCAAGAGCCCACTTTAATAGGGAGAAATCACAGTTTGTCCAATGTGGAATCTCTGTTTCATCAGTCATTTATGTGATAGTAGGTTAGACAGGCAAGAGCCTATTTGAAATGCTAAAGATCCTAAAGAAGTCTAAGTTGTTAAACACTTAAAGGTTTTTCAATAGATTTTCCATGGGTGCTGACAGGGCATCCATGCTTTGCGTAAATACAGACTAGACAAGTATGGTTTTTTCATGCATTCCCTGGTGAGGAAGAGCTTACTCAAACTTCTTACCTTCATATCCAACGGGTCTGAGATTTGCTGCCAGGGCATTCAGAGCCAGCCCAGTTCTAAGCATCTCCTGTGATGTTGGAGAACCGCTGGATGAGTGGAGTAAGATTTGTAATTGTATTGGCAAGATTTTATGCAGGCAGAATCGACCCTGATTTAATATAAGTTTTAATCCATGGTTTCTTGATTTTTATAATTGGCAACTAAGGATGACTCTGCCCTTCGCCATGCATTTATGAACAGCTGATTGTTGGAAATTGTTCTGAAATTACACGTAGTGAGAAAATTAAGGTCCACCTACCATAGGAGGTTCATTGGATGTGTTGTTTCTTAAATCATCTGGAATATATGTCTAAAGAGTAATCTTGATGAGTTCAGTCTTAGATTCTTGAGCCAGATAAACAGAATTATACTCAAGTATAATTAATATTTGTTGTTTTTCTTCCAAAATAAGTTTTTCTTTGCCTACACTTATATGTTAATAATATTGTATGCGTTTAGTATAATTGTAACCTGTTTCTATTCAGAAGTATCTTGTGCTTTGTGTTAAAGTTTGAGTAAACAAATACTCCTGTTTTTTGTTTATAATATGTATGATAATATATAATATGATGATATGTATGTAATATGTATATGATAATAATCTTCTAATAATTTGGCATTCTTAAATGTATGATAATCTTTGTGTAATAATTTATTGTTCTCAATGTATTTGCAATAGCAAGTTGGTGAGGTCCGGAGCCATGGAGGCTGCTGTGAAGATAACTTATTCTTAAATTACCTTTCTCGGATTCATCGCGAAGAAGATTTTGCTTTCATGCTTAAAGGTTTTGCGCGTCTTCTGAACAATCCTCTTGCACAAACATATTTACCAAACTCTACAAGAAAAGTACATTTCCATCAAGAACTATTGGTCCTCTTCTGGAAGGCATGTGACTATAACAAGGTATGTTTGGTGTTATTCTAGTCTGGTTTTTGGTGTTCTACCCTGTGGGTTACAGAAATCAGTATCATTTCAAGTGGTCGTTTAGTATTTTGTATGGCCATTTCCAGTCTTGTAGATAACCCAAGGTCAAGGTTTTCTGTTAAGCATTACATTGTGAATTTAGGTGCTTTGACTTTTAAGATCCTGAATCTTTGATTGCATTTTTGATGTGAAACTGATATCAGAGACATCTTGGGATACTGAAAAAATTTTATTTTGGGAGTTGCTTGTAAATTTAGATCATACTTTGGGTTTCTGAAGTTAATATTCTTGTGTAGTAATATGTTGTGCAAGGATGATTTGAAAAGTCTGCTCAAAAACAAGAACTAATTAGTTTTCTGGGATAAACCAATTTTATTTGTCAACATATTCTCATTTTAGGCTTATATTTTGTGCAGTGCTTTTCTGGTTTGAGCCCCTCCAAATATTGTGATTGTTCTAACCCTGAAAAATAGGCATTTTGTCTGCCATAACTTGGTTTGAATAAAATCTCCTTTCTGCCGGCCATTAATCCATATTGGAGAATAATTACTTGTCTGAGAGAGTCAGATCTGGAAAATAGGGGAATGAGGAAAAAGTTGGAATTGTAAATCCATCATTTTGTGATCACAACTGCAGAGGAGTGAACTGGTGTGTTGTTGTGGTGGAAAAAGTTTTTTGTGGATCAATCATGAACTTTTTCTTGCAGCTTGGTTTTCAAATGATCTAATAATTATACTATGTGCCTCTAATTATGTGACCATTTTCAAAATAGTCAATGAAGATTATTCCTTGGTAATCTCAGAAAAATGTGGCTGTAACCTTCCCAACTAAGGAATAGTTTTTGTCTTCTTTGGTAAAGACTCCTCTCTGGACCCATTTCTTAGGCTTTTCCCTGGCTTGCAGTGGTGTATCCACTATAATGAAATGATAGCTTAAGTCCTGTGGATTTAGTTGAAACAGCTGCAAACCTACCTTGGAACATCTCCCTGAATTTTATTTTTGGTCATATATGAGCTTGCAAGACCCATCTTGCAGATAGGTCTGTCATGTCAAATTGTTGATGCAAAATATAATGTACTCATTCAATCAAGATGCCTACAGCATTATAAATCTCATGCATTTTCACTCTTCTATCATCTATCACCATATCATAGATTTTATGAATGATCTGGAGTAACTGGGCATCCAGAACATTGTGTTACTTGTGTTCATATGGCTACTCAATTATTTTGAAACCATTAATAAACCATTGTTATTGAAGGTAAAGATTAACTGTATTTTTATCAAATTCCTTTATAATCTCATGAGGTTATATTACTCATAAAATTATGTTTGTTCAACACAGAAAATGCTCTTTCACACATTTTCTAGAAGTGACTTGCCCAATTCAAATGAACACTTAACACAAGAGTGAGGGACCAGTCTGTCTGAAATTTAAGGTGTGTTTCTTCAACAGATGATACTGACTTAATGAATGTATGAATAACTGAAGTAATAAGGAATTATTGATAATAACTTCAATATGTAGCAATGGTGTCATCTCTCTGATCTGAAGTTGCATGGTTTTTCAAACTGCTCTCGCAAACATTTCTCTCAACCTACTGTTAATTTTTCCTTTTTTATTTTTCAGAAATTCCTTTATTATGTCCTCAAAAGCAGTGATGTACTGGACATTCTTGTACCCATTCTATACCACCTCAATGATGCCAGAGCAGACCAATGTAAGTAAATTCCTGTCATTATAAATTGATTATAAAATAACTATGGGCCAGTGAAAAGGATTTGCATGTTAAAATATCTATTGAAGATGCAAGATTACTTGGCCTTAAAATTCAAACAAAAACCATTGTCAGAGCTGTGTCAGTCTAAAGGTGAAAATGTTGAAGGCACAAATGTGCATGAGAAACCCAATTTTGGCACAAATAGCATTTATAGCCAGTGATATGTTGGATTTGGAGGTAGGTATTGTTGGATGGTGGATAGGATTACATTTCACTAAAGATGGTTGAAGAAAAATATTGTTCAAAGTATTAGCATTAATACTAATGTCCTTTTCATTTGATTTAAGGCAATTAAAATAATTATGCTTACCATGCAATGCTGAAAGTCAGCGTTATATATTTGTAATCACCTATTTAATTTTACCTTCTTCATTTTCCTCAGCTCGTGTGGGACTCATGCATATTGGAGTATTTATTCTTTTATTACTCAGTGGTGAAAGAAACTTTGGTGTAAGACTAAATAAACCATATACAGCCACTGTTCCAATGGATGTTCCTGTATTTACTGGTGAGTTAATTCCGTATTAAGTAAATGAAACTTTATGTGACCAATAAAAGTTGTAGGAGGGAGGCACATTTTGTGGAAAACTATGGATACAGTTAATATTAGAATATTTAAAAATACAGAAACCAACAGGGAAAGACAAAGGAGTACAGTAAACTCTCAATTATCAATGTGCCAATCATCCATTTTGTGGATTATCTGTGCTAATGTCTTTTCCCATCACTTCAAAATTAAATAAAATTCGATCACAAGGACAATGAAATGCTTTGAATCTTATAAGTTCTTAATTTCACCAAATTAAAATTTGTTGATATCATCAAGTGTTAAAATAAATTTTTTTTACTTTCCCATTATCATTGCCCTCAAATTCATTAATCCTTGGAATTTCATATTCTCTTTTGAGATGAACAAATACATAGATTTACTATGCAACAAATAAGTTATGAACTATCTACACTAAATTATTTTAAACAGTATCATAAGATGAATATGAATCTGTATCAGCGATCCTATGTCAATATTTGTTCTTTGCCAGTCATTGATTTTCTTCTTGGCTACGTGATTGGATTAGCTTTCCGAGGAGAATAATTTTGCCTATTCACTTGATGATAGTTGTGTGTTCTTGTAAACCTATTTGTATGATTCCATCATTATAAAACTGGCTGTAAAATGGAAAAATTATACTTTCCATTGCTACAAGTATAAATGAACCACAAGAAATGAAAAAGGGAAGTCTCTGTATGTATACTTTTTTGCATATTTTGGTTATCCGTCTATAAGGGTAATAAGAAAAGTTCCTGGAATGGAATAGAAATAAACGACTTACCTCGGTGAAAATTATTTATTTTTCAATGTAGTCTACTAGTACACTAATGGGTTTGGTCCAGCAATTTTCCAATTTCTTGATCCCACCTCGAAAATTAGATTCCTTCAGGCCTGCAAAATAACTATCTACTTCGGCTGTTAGTTCTTTGTTTGAAGAGAATCTCTGACCTTCAAGGAAAATTTTGAGCTTGGGGAAGAGATAAAAATCTGATGGAGCCAAGTCTGGTATCAATTTGTATCGTAGCTCACGTGTATTTCCCATGGCAAAGACACTTGAGTGTGGGCGTGCATTGTCTTGATGAAAGGTGACTTTCTTCCTTACCAAACCTAGCCTTTTTCCATGTATATTTTGTTGTAGTTGGTCGAGGAGGTTAGTATAGTATTGTCCAGTAATTGTTTGACCAGTCGGAAGATAATCAATCAGCAGAATCCCTTTTGCATCCCAGAAAACTGAAGCATTGCCTTTCCAGCTGACCGTATTGCCTTTGCTTTCTTTGGTAGTGGTGAATCAACATGCTTCCACTGCTTTGGCTGCTGTTTTGTCTCTGAAGTATTGTAGGGCACCCAAGTTTCATTTGTGGTCACAAACCAGCCCAGAAAATCATGTGGGTAGCTATCAAAACATTGTTGGTAAATTGCCATTGTGATACATTTGTGGTCCTGTGACAAGAGTCGCGACACCCATCTAGCGGATAATTTTCTCATATCCAATGCCCTTGTTGAAATGTGATATGCCCATTCAGATGACATCCCTACAACTTCAGCAATTTCTTGTACTTTCAGTTGGAGACCCTCCATGATAATTTTATGCACTTTCTCTATAATTCTGAGGTAGTGGTACATTTTGGCTGATCACTATGCAGATCATCAACTAAGCTGTCCCGACCAAACTTAAACTTGTTTGCCCACTTGGCAACAGTTGAATAGGAAGGAGTTGAGTCCCTCTAGAGTGTTCTGAAAGTCAGAATGAATTCCCTTTGCTTCATACCTTTCTTTACCAAGTATTTAATCACTGCTCAAATCTGAATTTTTTCTATCTTCACAAATCACTACACAGGAAAAACAACAGAGAGGCATCCATGCCAAAGATCTCTTTCCAGAGCCTTGATGCTTTACGTGTTTACTCATGAAGGATTACCTATTACTATGGGAGAAACTAGTTGTGCTAGTGCTGACATCTGAGGGTGATTCGAGAACCTTTCTAATTACCCTGTTATTTAATTATCTGAACTTCATTGTATATGTATGCATTAGCAAGAATAATCGGGAGGTTGCTATACATTTCCTTATCCCCTAGATTTTAGATTCCCCCTTGACTTATGAATGCATGGTGATATATTTTGTTAACTCAGCCAACTATGAGTAAATGTCCTAAGAATATGTACTGAAAGAAAATTGCACCCCTGTTAAAGGAATAGAGTGAAGGGAAGGTAATGGTTAAGAAGGAGGCGTCAGTAGTCTTTTTACTTGCCTTGTGCTACTCCCTCAAGATTTCAAATTCTGGCTCACTTATGAAAACTATTCTTTTGGCTGATATTGTGTAAAAGCATCAAAACGTCACTTGGTCATGAGAATGCTTCTTTGGAAAAAGTTTTGAGTACTGATTGATTTACAAAGGATTGAATAATGATAATGTTAGCTCTTACATGAGTGAAGATATAACTTAACTGCTTTTAAGATTACACTGTAGATTTTGCAAAAAAAAGAGAAATAACTATTGTAAGTAATTCTAATCTTGATTACATTTGGAATTTATCTGATGAACTTGTACACTGCAGAACCTGAAGCAATATTTGTGAACGAAATTGTAAAAGAGTTTATTTGATTTATAAATTAGATGAGACATCTTATCCATGCATCCACCTTAATGTAGAAAGTTTGACCAAAATAACATTCTTTACATTTAACTGTAAGTGGATATGGTTTTACTGCAGTGTAACAGTGGATATGGTTTTACTGCAGTGAAACAGTGGGCTTTTGTAGTTTTGTCACCGATGCAATTAATACAGCATTTGTGAGTGTGTCATCTCTGGGTTCTGCAAGGTTGATGAGGTTAAGATTAAGTGATACCAAATGGCAACCAAAATTTCTCTGATTTAAATTATTGCTTCCAAATTAATTGATATATTATTTCATTATTGATTCAAGTAACTTCAAAAGCCTCTCTTAACACACCCCTTGGCTGCATATAGTTGTGTAAATCCTCCCTTTTTGGTATTTTTTTTCTTGAAATAAGATGATAATGCTGTATTTCCTTATTATGTTTAAGGTACCCATGCAGATCTACTCATCACAGTTTTCCATAAAATAATCACAACTGGGCATCAAAGGCTGCAGCCACTTTTTGATTGTCTGCTGACAATTCTTGTTAATGGTAATTTTTATCATCGTATTTTTTATAATAGAAAAAGTGCCATTGACCTTATTACTTATGGCATGCTTTAGTACAGTATTAATCACACAGAAGTCTGTACGAAGTAAAGTCGTGTATCTCATGTCATCCATAATAACTCGATTGAATGCTCTAAGCCAAATTAATTTTCAATTCTGTGGTAAATAAGTTCTTGATTATATTACTTATATGCAAGTTTTTAATTTATAATTCTACTTATTTGCCATTTGGAGGATACCAGTAGTACCATTTCCAGGTTATCTCTAATTTTTTTCATGGGATTTAGAAATAGTAAATCATGTTTTGTGATAAACAGGGTTATTTTTAGAGTATGCTGAAATGTTTTGTCTGTAAAATTTTCCAGTGTCACCCTACCTGAAAACTATATCAATGGTGGGCAGCACAAAACTAGTGCATCTCCTGGAAGCCTTTGCCACTCCATGGTTCCTATTTTCATCTCCATCTCATCATCATCTCCTTTTCTTTCTACTTGAAATATTTAACAATATAATTCAGTACCAGTTTGATGGTTAGTATAATTCTAATATTAATTTTTGCACCTTGTCTTTTATGTTGCATGTCTAATTTTGTAAATATTTAGGTTTTATTTGAATCTGAATCGAGTAGATCAAATACTTTTTATGTGTTGTTTGCATTTTCTCATTCTCGGGCTATCATGAATTATAATTCTGAGAAATTAATAAATTTTCAGTTTTGCTCTTTTCATCAATTGTACTCATAGTCATAGTGAAATGTAGCCTGTTCAAAATAATAATAATACTTTATTCATTACTAAAAAGAAAGAAAGACTCGTACTTTTCCACAGATTTTCTGTGGAAAATCTGTGGAAAAGTACGAGTCTTTCTTTCTTTTTAGTAATGGATATTAAATACTTCCACGAAGTGAAGCCTGAAACAATAGAAATACTTTATTCATTTTGAAAAATGGTACAACCATATTAAATGTCGTCAATATAAATATTATTTAATTTATTAACATAAGTTCTTAAATTTGATGAAGATTGTCACAAAAGAATTCATCCAATGAGTAAAGTGGGTGGGCAAGTAACCAAGTATATACCCTATTCTTGAAACTCTGGATACAGTCTGATTTCCACTGACTAGGCAGATAGTTATACAGTCGTATGTTCATATTACGAAATGTGTTGTAAGTTGATGACAGTCTACAATAAGTAGTATTTAGATTTGATTTACCTCTTGTGGAGTAGTTATGGATGTTAGATCTTAATTGGTAAGTTTCTAGATTAACTTTCACAGTTCACATAACATAGTGAGATAGTAAAAGATAATGTGGTAAAATCTTGCTCAAGAGAGAGGATGGCCCTGCTGATGCTAAAGACATAAAGGGCCTAAGCTAATGTGAGCTAACTTTACTGCTTTGAATTAATTATTTAAGTTATTGCTCCTTTGATACTTTTGGAGCCACACCTTTACACTGGCAGCAGATTTAGTGTTTGTGCAGCCCAGCCTTCAAGCTAATGGTATTACTGGGTATATCTGTGTATAGGTTGACCTTTAAATGCATGATTTCAATGAAAAAAATCAAGGGTAAATTAGGGAGTTTTCAATGAGAAAAATCAAGGATAAATACTTGGGTGTAACAATTACTCACGATCTGTCCTGGGGAAAGCACATACGGGAAATATGCGGTCGTTCTAATAAAAAAATGGGATTTGTAAAAAGAGTGTAAATGCAACTCTATTAAATTTTCAATAACATAATTCAATAATTAATTTTGTGTACAGTAAAATCTTGATTATCTGTGCTAATAGATGCATGATGAAGTAACAATAATCAAAAAACATGGATAACTAGACTATGTGGAAAATAAGGTTGTGATAAGAACAAATGTGTATGGAAACTCCTCTTTTATTCCATGCCATTAATTTGAGTTTTTCAACAATGGAAAAATGTGTGTTTTTCCATTTTTCAGCTATTTTATTAGGGTGGAATTATAGATTTATTATCTAATAGCCATAGGTTGCAGTAGTCCAGGGGTAGAGCATTAGACTACTGTTCAAAAGGTCTGTGTTCGATTCCCGGGCAAGCCTCTCTGGGCACCTCCAAGCTTCACCCAAGCTGTAATTTTTTGGGTACCAGATCTTCCTGGGAAACCATAGCTGGTACAGGGAAAGGAACTGGTCCCATTAACCTGATGTGTGAATTTCACACGCTGTCAGACTTAATACTGGTTGAACTCTACCATCACCTACCAAATTGCTCTTAGGGTTGATTACTGTGTTTATGGATTTTAATCTTGTAGCCAGGAAAAAAAAACAAATTATTGGCAAAGGATGAATTTTAAAAAGGACCATTGATATGGATTCATAAAAATCATTTGGTATCGATTAATAAATGCAGTGTAGGCAGTTAATGACCTATTTGTTGCTTAGTGAGACTATGTATTACCTCGCATTAAAGGAGAATATGGAATTCTCAGGGCTAATGAATGCAAGGGAAATGATAATGGGAAAGTATGGATTGTAGAAAAATGTTTAAATTAAAACATTCGATACTATTGACAACTTTAGATTTTGTGACATTAAAAACGTTTATTAAAAAAAGGTATATCGAAGTTTCAAAGCATTTAATTATTCTTACAAAAGTAATGTTATGAAAATTTCATGTTGCCAGAAATAGAGTACCACAGGTACTACACAAAATGGATAATTTGCTCACGGATAATTAAAGAGTTTACTGTACTTCAATATTTTTAGATATGTCAACTGCTGCTGTCTTGTTATTATTCAATTTATGAATCTATTCTTAATAATCATTGTGCATAAAACTCTTCAATTGTTCATAAAATTGAAAAAGTATCGCAGAATATAAGAATGCAAAATTTGTGGGCATAAATAGACATATGGTGGTAAATTATAGGAGTTGTAAGACTTAGATTAAGATTAATGGAGACTTTGGTTCCAGATTAATAATTTAAACCAAGCTTAAAGTGGGGAAAGTTGTATTATAGTCATAATAATGTGGTCATGTACTTGTATGGAAAATTGATTTGATATATTTTATGAAAACCCTATGCAGGAAATTCAAATTTGGTGTATACGATAATTCGAAAGAGGCAAGTATTTCATGCATTGGCTAGTCTCCCATCTGATCCTGCATCAATTTCTCGATCTTTGACACGAAGCAATACAATGTCAAGATCTAGCAGTAGTACACATATAGCATCGAGTCAACCTGCTCCACCATCAAACAATGCTCCAATCACCCATCCAAGGAAGCAACGCTCATCAACTTCTCCAGCTACTACACCCACTGTGTGAGTTCAATGATTACTTTCAAACCAATGATAATTGTTCCTACATTTCAGTATATTTTACATATGACTTTGAAATTGATGGTATTTGCTTATATTTAAGTTGAAGTCTAATATAAAAAATGCTGAAAAAAGCATAAAATCACTTTTTATGGGGTGTATTTGTTATGGAATGACATGTAATATCTCTCTGACCCAATGACTACTAGCATTAGGATTAGGTAAAGATGACCTATGCAGTATTTGAATCAATCAAATAAGTGCAAAACAATTACATATTTGATCCAAACATGTTATTTAATCTCCAACATAGCTTGTAACCAATGAATTTACATACTCCTTGACAACATTTGATGGAAAGTGAATGATAGGTAATTGTCCAAAAACTTAAGTATGCTATTAAGATATGTATTTTTATCAGGAATCATATGATGGAAGATACAATGGAGGAAGGTCGAAGGAAAGTAGGCAAAGGGATTCTTTTGTATGGTTGAGAGGAAAGTCAAGGGGGTTGGGGCATGGGTAAATAGTAGAGGAGTGAGAGATGAATGGTAAGAATGGATAAGAATGAATTGACTAATGAAATGTAATCTTCATTCCATCTTGAACTTCAACTTGGACAATAATAAGGTAATCCCTTTCCCTCCATTCTCATCAATGTTCTCCTCTAGCCTAGTTATCGCCACCACCATGATACCATATGGCCTGGCAATTCTCTTATTTTATAACAGATGATGTTTCACTTCAATACAATCAGGGTTTGCTAATGAAAATTCTCGTGGAAAACCATATGAAACTCTTTCTTAGTAGTAATGGTAGTAGTTTTAGGGGAGGCGACCAACAGCTAAGGGCATTTGTACCACCAGGGATGGATAGGAAAGGAGAAAGGGTAGAGATAAACCTGGCATCGGCATTAGCCTACTCTAAATGAAAGGTGCCAAGGTCCACTGTTTAACGCTCAATCTGACAGATGGCATACTCATTCAAAGTGCTCTCCAGAAAGCACCTCAAGTAAGGATCAGGATACCACTGAAAATTATCTGTCTTCTCTAGGATTCGAATACGGGCTCTTTCAGTAGGAGCCAGTAGGTTAGCCACCACCCAATCCTGATCCCCAACTCTTTCTTATGGGAGTAAAATTGGATAATAGATTTGGTAAAGAAAATATTTTTCAGTGTATTTTAGATGAAAGGAGTATCATTCAGTCTCTCTTCAGCTTCTGTTGGGGTTCTGAAGGGGGTGTTAACCCAAAATATGTCCATCACATTGATTTACATCAACTGTCTCATATAGCTGAGGTTCACTTTATATTTCTTCAGAAAGAGGAAAATAATATCTTAGCATTGCACAAGCAGGGTTATCCACTCCATCAGTAAAATTGGGGAAAAGTTGGAAATTGCCCAATTTCTTCAAAAACTTGGGAAGCAATAAGTTAAAGGGTTGATTTAAAAAAAAACCCAGGAATTTGGTGTGCGAATTGAGTTTTTGATATGTGAATTTGAAATTCCTGATAAGAAGGGCATTCATTTCAGTTGTGAAATCAGTTCATGTTTTCTGAAAACCAGCGCAAATGTAGGAACGCAATGGCTCATGAAGTGATGAGGGAAAGTCTATAAAAAGTAAAACTAATCAGACATTTCAGATTCTGGAGCCAACTCTGTTGAAAGAATGCCATATTCATTGGGAAAATAAGGTAAAAGTATGTAATTGGAATTGGTAAAATGAGTGACCACCCTGATGTATGCCTTATTTAGTATGTTTCTTATGTTAAAATGCTACAACAAGAACTTATATGTGCGGGATTGTTATTTAACCATTAAACTAATAACAATTGTAGATCATAGCTTTAATAAATGCATCCATTGACCTCCTGTATCACACTTAAAAATAAATTGCAAAACAAATAGCACAAATTCAAATTGTAAGTTGAAGCCTTTTAGATGGACTGGCTGAAAACCTCAGCTGAAAGTCAAGGGATCTGGATTAAAATCCCAGTGAAGGTGAATGATTTTATGGCCGGAAATTCTTGTATTTGTGTGCACATCTGCAGGTTACTTTTGTAAATATACTTACTTGGCATTTCCTGCTGTTTCTTTGAGTTTTATCCAGTTTAGAGGAATTCCTCTAATTCCTATTCTATTGAGTTTAATTAGTAGTCTATTGTGGTTTAAATTATCAAAAGCCTTTGACATGTTAAAAAACATTCCAAGAGTTTTGCGTTTAGCATGGAATGAATTAAGTATGCTGTCGGTTGCCTGACATATGGCAGTTGTGGTAGACCTTTCAGATCTAAATCCAATCATTTGAAAGTAGGAAGTTTTTTTCGAGATAAGATGCTATTTACATATTCATGGCTTTTTCTATATTTTAGCAAATGTATTTTGGATGGCTATTGGTTTGTAGTTGTTCAAATCATTAACACAGCCATGGTTTTTATAAATGGGCACTACTTTTGATTCTTTTAATTGGGATGGAAAATCCCTTGTATCAAAGATTCATTGATGAAAAATAAAAGGAGTGCTTTTATGGCTTCAAAACAATGATGAACAACTTTACCATAAAACCATACCAACTTGCCATAAAACTGCCAATAATAGTAATAACCATAAACTTATAAATATTTGGTTAATTTTAATGTTGTGTCTATGCTAATGGGTCAGTTTATGTAAATTGTGTAGCTTTTGTAATAGTGAGTACATGTCAAAGATTGGTGGTAAAATGCTTCATTTTTGATGTCGTTGATTTTAATTACTTGGGTAGCGATGGAGAAGCTGCACCTCTACCTCAGGTTGGTGAAGATGGTGAAGATCGAACACAGGATGAGAGCATGGAAGGCTCAAGTCCAGCAGTACCAGCTGAACCTGGCACCTTAAAGGCAACGCTTGCTGACACACCAGGTATTATTGATGGGTGCCTTTTTATATCCCTGAGTGAAATCCGAACACTCTTATGTTAACACCATTGTGGATTGCATTATTCCATTCCTAGCTCCTAACTTAAGATAGTTGAGGTAATGTTTTTAAAGTTTATTTTTTTCTTGGCCAAATCTTTCTGCAAAAGATTTAGCCAACTGTTCAGGCACTTGAGCCACTTTGGTCATGTCCATTTTGATTTCCTCAAAGTCTGTGAGTCAAACCCTTTAGTAAGTCTAAAGATAGTGATGAATCCTGTGAATGAAAATGATTCATCAATTGATTGAATATAGAGGCTCAATAAAGCGCAGAAATTGATATGAATCTATGAATGAAAATGTTTGAATGGTTTAAAATGAATGTGTGCATTTTCTGATGGCAGTTTTTCTTTGTAAATAAGATGTGTTAAATACAAACTTGGTACACTCATTTACACTTCATTTCACGCTTACCTGTTAGAAGGCTTACCTTCATTTCTTGCTTATGTGTTCCAGGGCTTGAACTCAATGACCGTCATAAAATTCAACTGTGTCTGGTCCAATGTAATATAATTTTTGTGTTGATAAATTTAAAATTTTCTAAGTATATGTATCTCAGCCAGTGCTACTGTTCATTCTAGTACCCAACTCTCAGTGGGTCACCTGGCCTATGCTATCACCTGCCCGGCTTTCTTCTAAAATAGATCTAGTAGGAAGGCTAAAAGCTATATAAATTGCAGCTAGAAATAACACATTACCAAGAAGGCAAGAACTTGCTGGCAAGCAGGCATAAATTCAATTTTGAGACAATTTTTTCTTTAAATGATGTTGGATGCACTCAGGCTGCTTGCTGTTGACTCTCTCTCTGTGTTGATAACATGGTAGATGGCAGTCAGATTAATCACAGACTGCACTTATTTGCAAATTCTCCATTGTACAATATGTTGGTTCATTTCTCAACCAATGTTAAGTCAGTGGATCAAGGCCATAATATAATTATTTTAATTGTTTGCTTTAAGCAACAAAATCATTTCATTAAAATGAGTTATAAGGTACAAATGATTACTTTAATATAAGCCTAATAATAATTGAAATTTTGACTAAGATACTTGGATTATTAGAGTGAATAGAATTTTAGTGGCTATTTAGAAAATATAAACTATGTGTAACCTGGGAAAAAAATATTAATGGAAATGTATTGCAACACTCTTGTTTAAGTACTTTGCAAATAGAAAATCCTTCTCCATGGACTATAACCTTGACCCTGACCTAGCTTTTTGATAACCCTTAGAAATGTACTGGTGGAAGCAATGATAATTACTCCTTGTAGGGTCACCCATGCAAGATGTATTGAATTGTAGAAGCCAGATGAAGGATAGTTAGCGCCCTGCCTGTTCCTCAGTGAGGTACCTGCAAAGAAGGCAATTGATCCCAGCGGGTTGGCCATTTGAGGGATGATATCACATTAAAAATGCAATGGTGGCAGGCAGCTGGAAACCACCTGTAGATCTGAGTACAAGTCCGGGCCACTATGGGATGTGGTCTGCTGGGTTGTATGTCATTCCTGGTAGTAGGAGAGGGAAGGCTTCTTGAGGTTGTCATCTCACAAAATCCTTGCGAAGTGAAATTGATGGCAGCTGTGCAGAAGAGGACCATACCTATTAGAATAGGGACTTTGAATTTTAGGATGATGTTGAGGGCAGGGAAATAAGCTCATATAATGCAGAAGAGAAAATATAAATATTTTATGGCAAAGCAAGGTGAGGTGGAAGAATAGCAGGGATTGCAGGAATGATAGTTAAAAATAATATGCAGCGGAGGAGATGAGAACTTGCTAGGGATGGCAATGACATAGAACCAAAGGGTATGAAGACCCGTAGTAAACATAGAGTAAGTGAACCAATTAATTTGGTCATTGTTGAGGTCTACATGCCAGTGAGCAATCATAGGGAGACGTTGACAGGGTAAACATTCAATTAAGGAAAATAATTGCTGGTGTTCCTGCAGGGAAACATTTGATATTAATAGCGGACTGGAATGTGACAGTAGGTAAAGGAAGAGATGGTATTGAGGTATGGGACTACAGTTCATGAGCAAGGAATAAAGCTTTTATAAGCAAAAATAAAGAGTTTATGAGGAGGGAGGTAGCAGTTGAGTTCTTTAGGAGACTGGGTTTAATCAAAAAGTACACAATCACACCTTAATAGGTGTATGTATGAATGGAAAGTCCCTGGGGGCTTAGGTTGGGCATCAGTTCGGTGATTTTATGATTAGGTACAGATTTAGGAACAGTGTGATTAACTCACACAATTTCCAGGGAGCGGATGTGGATTAATATGTTAATTTAGTTCTAATTAAGTGTAATGCCAGATTCAAGAGGATGAAACGGAGGAAAGGGTTTAGGAAATATCCTAGATAAAAATTAGTTAATGTGCTTATAATTCTCATGTCTTGATGCCTTGAGGTCTATGACTATGCATGTATAATAGATATTGCCATTATGATGCTTGGCAAAATTCATTCCTTATAAATGACAACAATGTTGACTTATATATATTTTATTTGCAGGCATAGAAAATATGACAGAACGTGAGTCTGCTCATCCATCTGCTAGTCAACTGAAGGAGTTAACTGATGGCCAAATTGAAAGTTTAGAATTGGACTCGGGGCAAAGTGAAAGCATGGTGAGTGTATAATTGAAAATATTTGGGCACTGTAAAACTTATTTTTTCCATACATTTAAATTCATAGATTGTTTTGGCAAAAATTAAATTGAAACAAAAATATTCTTTTTCCACAATGTCAGTTTCCTAAAACATTTTCCCTTAATTTAAGCATTTGATTCCTTTAACATTGTGAAGTTTATTAGATCCATTTCTGTGTAGAGGTAGTGTTAGAAATCTCACTTGCTATTCTTCTTTTTTTGTTGGGCACTCAATTCTTTCCAGTGTCGCATGGTGACAATCCCCATTCACTCTCCTCTTTTTGAGACATTTACTGTATTATATTCAGTATAAGATGCACTTTTTTGTTCCTAAATGGCTCTAGGTTGAAAAACCACTCCTGGGCATTATTTGTGTAGATTGTGAAAACGTTTCTCATGAATATACTGCACTGAAATGGGGATGCCTCTTATATACCTATCCATCATGTATATCATCAAATATGGTACATACAATTGGAAAGCTTCATGTACAGTGGAACCTTACTTAATGAGCACCTTGCGTATCGAGTAATTTGCATAATGAGTGAAAATGTTGGTCCCAAAAATAACTTGCCTTACAAGCAACTTTTCACATAACAAGTGATGAGGAATAGGGAATTTCTGGAATTATTGCATACCTGCTACTTCACTTTGTGTTTAGCACTCGTTTTGCTAGGAACTTATTGTCAGTTGTGATCACACATCTTTCCAAACTTGTGTTCAGACATATTATTTTTGATTTTTTTCTGCAAAGTTAAATAATATTTTGAGCAAAGTTTTAAATATGTCCCCAAAGAAAAATCCACAGAAAGCGAGCCATAAAAGAATAAAAATAACTATAGAAATGAAAAGTAAAATAATTGAAACTTGGAAACAAGGTGTGAGTGCAGCTGATCTTGCGTGCAGATCAACAATCAGTCTACATCAGCTCTGTAATTTCTTCAAAAGCAAAGACAAGACTAAGGAAATAGATGCTTGAAAGAGAGTGGCAAGAATATCTATGCAATGGTTACCTATTCTCAACGATGTTGACAGGTTGCTTCTCATATGGAAAAATGAAAAGGAATTGCAATGTCACATTATCAATGAGAATATCATTGGTGGGATGGGAAAAATGATTTTGTCAACCTCATTTAGAAGATTCCAACATCATCAATGTTCAAAGAAGTATTTAGGGTGAGCCCTGTGTGGTTTGAAGAAGTTTATTAGAACTGGCATCAATGTCATTGTGAGGCATGGTGAAAAGCCAGCTCTAACCTTAAGGCAGCAGGGAACAGCATTGGTGACTTCAAGAAGCTCCTAGATTCTGAGGATTACCTGGTACAACATGTTTTCCATTATGATGAGAGTGATCTCTTCTGGAAAAAGATGCCGAAGCAAACCTTCATTTGTATAGGTAACAGTGGAAGAGATTGCATAGCCTGGCCACAAGCCAATGAAAGACCACCTAACACTGCTTTTGCACCAATGGAAGTGGCAATCTGAAAATTAAACCCCTGTATGTGTACCATTCTGGAACTCCCTGTGTGTCCAAGAAGTCCAAAACAGCTGGCTGAATGTGATGTGCAGGTTGTGAGAAACTGTTACATTGTACCATGTGTACAAGGCATCGCCATAATAAGGCAGTGGCTATGTACACCAGAATTTTATTTAATCATAAATCTGAGTCACAATTTTGCAAAATTTTGAAGCGTCGGCAAAAGCAAATGCCCCTAGAAAGCTTTCTAGTAAAAAGGAATCAGGTACGTAGCATTTATAATAAACTATTTATTTTGATTCTTTTTTATTTTTTATTTTTTATTAATAGAATTGCATTTCCAGTTGCTTCATTCCACAGTAGAAGAAAAGGTAAACATAATATATGATCGTAAACTTTGACATTAATTTATTTTTTTGGTATGGAATTCATTATCGTTGTTTAAATTTAGTAATTTGCAAAATGTTATTGCACTTAACAAGTGTTTAACTTTACAAGAAAGATTGCAGAACAAATTATGCTCGTTGTATGAGGTTCCACTGTACTGTTTGTTCATCTATGGATATGATCTCAGCCAAAAATACATGTGAAAGCATAAAAACCTTAATAAGTGCTACAATTTTTGAATTATAATATGGATCCATCATCAGTATTGCATCCATTCATGCTAACTGAAAGAATGATTGCTTTGCATCTGATTGGAAGAAAATGAGTTTATTAAAACCTTTGAGACCTTGAGTATCAATATACTTATATTTTATGTATGTAACCTTTTGATTGCAAAATATTTTATGTAATTTTAGGACTACAAGTAATATTTTTCAGTACATCTAAAAGGGTATCATATAATGTAATATGATGAGGCTGAAGGGTGCATCTACAAATTGTGTATGATCATGTTAGCTTACTTTTCCCCAACATTATATATCATTGCAGAATGTCAGATCCCTCTTTATTTTATAGGCATGGAATTATTCTATGTGCAACAACGATTGATGACAAGATGGCGCCGGTAACGTACTGTTTACGAAGTAGCTCCCGTAAAAATAATAGTGTAACTAATATTAAGTGTGGAAAATGTCGTACGAATGTTACAATCGGTATAAATTGCCGTCTTTGTGGTGATTGGTATCACCACAAATGTACAGAATTGGATCCAAATGCTACATTTCCTAAAGTTTGGTATTGCAGTGATAGGTGTAAACAAAGCCACGTTGTTGAACAAAATCCTGAGTGCACGTCTCTCGTCTCGGAAATTGATCTCGAGACATTGAGAAATGAATTGCTTGTGATAAAGTCAATTAACAATGAATTAGTGAAAGAAAATATGAATTTAACTCAAAGGCTAAATGAGCTCAAGTGTATTATTAGTGAATCTATATCTGGTGCATACAGTGCGTGCTCAAAAGATTCAACTACAAAGCCTGCATGGACTACTGTGAAAACTAAAGCGGCGAAGAAAAATAATTCCAAACAGTGGTCAGATGAGAACAGTATTTCTCTTCAAAATAAATTCCAGCCTCTCAGTGACGAATTTGGAACTGATTTTCAAAGTACTGCTGATCACTCCGAAGAGGGATTTCTTCTTCCGACTGCACATCATGTGAAACTCAAACCGAGAGCTTCTGGGACAAGGAAGAGGCCCGAGACAAAAAGGAAGGTATCTATTTACTCCGACAGTCATGGTCGAGGTATGGCGGGTATGCTAAATGACATTAATGGAGACCAAAATTTGTGTTTTGATGGTTCGGTGAAACCAGGAGCTGAATTTAAAGATGTGGTTAATGGGTGTGAGAATATTGGTGAAAAATTTACTGGAAGTGATTTCATAGTTTTACTAGGGGGAACAATTGATATCTATCATAACAAATCCAACTGTGTAATTGAAACCTTGAAGCAATTGCTTCCAAAGTTGTCACACACGAATGTAATTGTCTGCCACTTACCATATCGGTACGACTTACCGACAACTTCTTGTGTAAATATAGAAATAGAAAAGGTGAATGCATTGATCTCTAAAATTTGCCAAAGTTTTAAAAATGTATGGATCCTTAACATTGGTAAACTTGATCGCAGGTTCCATACAACTCATGGTTTACACTTAAACAAGCAGGGAAAACGTTTTGTTTCCAATGAAATAATTAAGGTTTTGACAGAAGTAATACCTATTGCAAGCTCCTACTCTGCATGTGTTGGCGCTAGACCTGAATCAAACTCTGCGTCTATTTGACTAAACAAGAAGCTCAATGTACTCCATCAAAATATTCAATGTGTTAGAAATAAGGTATTTGAATTGGAAGCAATCTTATCCACATTAGAAACCAATATTGATGTGCTATGCTTATCTGAACACTGGTTATCTAAGACAGAAAGTGAGCATTTTTGTCTAGCCAATTACAATCTAGTTAGTCTTTATTGCAGAACACATTGCAAAAATGGAGGTACAGCTATTCTTGTCAGAAATAATATTAAAGCCAAAACACAATCCTTTACTTCATTTCTAAATGAGGAAAAAAACTTTGAGCATTCTGTCGTTGAAATCTATCTTCCCAATGGTAGTATTTTTATAGTTTGTTTCTATAGATCTCCAAGCGGCCTTGAAGATGTATTCTTAAATAAATTAGATACTCTTATTGGGTTACTTAAAAACAAAAAGAAACCAGTTTTAATATGTGGTGATTTTAATATAGATTTCTTGAAAAATTCCTACATTAAACGTGATTTACTTGCTATTCTGTGCTCTCATGATATGACAGAAACGATTAAAGACCCAACAAGGATCAACTCATGTCTTGATCAATTCATAATTGGGAATGACTTTTATGAAAAGTCCTCTGAAGTTATTTGTACAGGACTTCCTGATCACAAAGCAATTCTCTTATCCCTATCATATGACGATGGACACCATAAAAAGTTAAATGCAGAAATTGTCTATAAAAGAACATATGATCCTTATAGTCTTCAATATTTTAATGCATTATTGTCAAAAGAAACATGGGAGGATATTAATTACCCTACTGATCTTGATACTGAAGTTGACAGCTTTATCAATATCATTACTTATTACCATGATTTAGCATTTCCCCTTAAAAAAATTGTCAAGCATAATAAAAGTAAACCTGAAAATAGTCCTTGGTTAACAAGAGGAATAATTATTTCTTGTAATAGAAAAAGAGCATTGTATAAGCAATGTATTGATTCTAATGATCCAGAGTTAATAAAATACTACAAAAGTTATTGTAAAATTTTGAGAACTACCATTACTCTAGCAAAAAAGCTGTATACCAGCTCATTGATAACAACATCATCTAATAAATCTAAGACTATCTGGAAAGTAGTGAAACAGGAAACAGGGAAAAATAAAATTAATAGCAATACAATATCTAAAATATGTTATAATGGCACAACAATAACAAGTGTCCAAAAAATTTTAGATATTTTCAATGATTACTTTGCCCAAGTAGGTGTCGATCAAACTCCCAAACAGTCACCCACTAACACAGGTACTTCTAAAATGGTCATCAATTCCTCCTCTATATATCTAGAACCTGTTACTAAAAATGAAATATTGAGGATAATCAATCAGTTAAATAATAAATATTCATGTGGCCCTGATGGTATACCTGATGCTGTTATAAAAAGTTGTGCCACCTTTATTGCTGAACCACTGACTGAAATTTGTAATCTTTCCATAAGTGCTGGTCAATTTCCCTCCAAATTTAAAGTTGCAAAAATTAAAGCTCTGTTTAAAAAAGGAGAGAAGGAAAACATTGAGAATTATAGACCAATTTCCTTACTTTCAGGTTTCTCCAAAATTTTGGAGAAGGTCATGTATCTGAGATTGATTTCCTTTTTCGATAAATCCTCTGTCATTGACAATCATCAATTTGGCTTCAGAAGGAATAAGTCCATTAATGATGCCCTTTTCTCATTTACAAGGAATATATAGAATGCCTTAGATAGTAATAGTCATGTTGCAGGGCTTTTTATTGATTTAAAAAAAGCTTTTGATACAGTTAACCATGGAATTCTTTTGAAAAAATTAGAAACATATGGTATAAGAGGCAATGCAAAGGACTGGTTTAAATCATATTTAACTGATAGGTCACAATATATTGAAATGAATTCATCTGTATCAAGTACAACTTCTGTTATTTGTGGAGTTCCGCAGGGCTCCATTCTTGGACCACTACTATTTTTAGTCTTCATAAATGATTTACCTGCAAATTTACCACTCTCCAATACAATACTATTTGCTGATGATACTAACTTAATTTTTAATAACCATAATCCCATTCAGTTAATGAACGAGGTAACAGAAACTACACACAATTTGATGAACTGGCTCACTGACAATAAGCTATCTTTAAATGTTAGTAAAACACATTATTTAAATTTCAACCTCAAGAAGAAGTTAATAAATTATAATCCAATAATTAACGGTTGCCCCATAAAAGAACTAAAGGTAACAAAGTTTTTAGGTATTTGGATTGACTCTAATCTTTCATGGGAGGAACATATTAATAAATTAACTCAAAAACTGGCACAAATCTGTTATGCATTCCGTGTACTCAAGGAAATCATTTGCATTAAGGCATTGAGAACTATATATTTTGGCTATGTGCAGTCACTTCTCAATTATGGTATTCCCTTTTGGGGCTCCTCTATCTTCCTTCCAAAATTATTTAAAATGCAAAAAAAGATTATTTGCATAATAACTAATTCTAATAATAGAGCTCCCAGTAAACCTATTTTTGAAAAACTAGAAATCTTACCTCTTCCTTGTATGTACATTCTTGAAACAGTGTCTCTTATTAACAAAAATCAAGACATGTTTATTAAAAATTGTGACCTTCATAGACATAATACGAGAAGCCAAAATGCATTCCATGTAAGTCAGCACAGAGTAAATAAAACGATTAAAGGGATAGATCATCAGGGAATACTTATGTACAATAAATTGCCTGCTTATATTAAAAATATCAAAAGTTCCTTTAAATTCAAGTGTGCCGTGAAAAAACTACTTTCATGTAAATTATTCTATAGTGTAGATGATTTTCTAATGCATACCATTTTAAATGTATAATTGGAATGTGTTAATCCTAAGAAAATTGTAAATTGTATGTATTTGTATTTTTCATATTGTTTTAATATTTTGCATAATGTCTTTTATTGATATGAAGTGTAAAACATGTATTGACAAAGCCATGCATAATTCTATGCCTATGGTGAAGAAATAAATTGAATTGAATTGAATTGAACCCAGATATGAACCCACCTTATAATTAAACTTTTTGAGTCTTACTTTGAATTTTTACTCTTAATTCATTCTCTCTCACTTTTAGCTGTCAATTGTCATGGGACAATGTAGCAATTTCAAAATGTGAAAATCATTCACCTAGACTGGACTTTGAACCCAGATTATTCAATATCTGCCGAATGCTTTAGCCAATAATTTTTACACTTTGAAATCGTTGAATTATAATGCACAATAGAGGATGACTGTTGAAGTGACTTTCATGGCATCTTTTGCAGTTTCTTTCAATTTGAAAAGGTTAGCAACTTTGTGCTTAAATGTTGGCTTTAACGTCATGGTCTGTGGCACAATGTGCATGACTATGAATACTTGTGACATTGTATGTATGGTATTTTGTCGTTACATCTTCTTCCTTTAAAATACCTGAAATTTCAGTGTGTATAGCGGTGCCTCAGTAGCTTAATTGGCCATTGCACTCCAATAGATATCGAAAAATTGGGGTTTGAATTCCAGTCAGGGTAAATGATTTTTACACTTTGAAATTTATGCATTTTATTGCAAATTAGTGAACGACTCTGTTAAAGTTGCTGTTGTGGCATCTCCCATAGTTTCTTTGAATTTGTCATTGAATGTCCGTCCTAATCAAACCTTGACCTTACCCTGGCACTCTCACGGCCTTAGTGTTGTCAGTAGTACCAAATTAGTGCGTTAAATTTTACCAAAATAGTAAACATGTAAATGTGCCATGAAAAATGGTGTTGGAAATGATTAAGAGTAAGTATTCAAAAGCATGTACTAATTGTATCATGGTTTGGTATTTTTAAAGTGAAAAACTATTAGTTGGCCAATTTATGCTGAGAAAATTAATTGTGATGGATAAGATTATTCTTTAGTTGCATGATTAAAAAGTGCTATTATTACCCTGTTCTCAAAATTATGTGGGTAGATTCCCTGGCACCAAAATATGTATGTTACTTCAAACCAAGGAAACGGCTTACAAAATTTAATCTAGATGATATATTCTTCCAATTATGATCTTTGTGGTTTGATTTCATGGTGGACCATTATTATTTGCAGCCAAAGTCCTCATTACCAGTGCAATCCATGGAATTAGAAGATAGTTCAACTAAAAAACCATCTGTTGGAGAATCTTCTGCCACACCTTTTCGTAGGAATGCATCACAGGTACAGTATATTATTATGGGTACATCCTTTTTATGGATATTTTCTATAAATTCCTTATTTTCCTTGGTAATGGGTCTCTTCCATTCCTGAACTCATATTTCTGTTGTGTTTGAAGATCAACCTGAATCAAGCTAAATGCCAGTAACTGATAATATTTAAACTGAATTTAAACTGTTCAAAATTCAACTTCAGGCTTCCAGTGTTTGTGTGTGTGTGTATTCCCAATGACTGAATAATAAATGTACATATAAACAGAAATAGTATTAACATCTTTCTAAAGTTGAGAGATTTTAAGTATTTTTCTTGCTGGGGAATACATTGTTTACCCCTTTAATATTCATTTTGGCACCAAAATATATCACTTTTTAGTTATTTGACCTATCAAATGTCCATATGTCGTACATTTATTTTCTCTCTCTTCCTTTATTATTAGAGGCATAGTATTCGTCAGAGAGAGACACATTCCTTGGGAGGAGGTGGTGGAGGAGGTGAAATTGTACATTCTGCAGGTCCTTGGGTTGCTACACCAGAATGGGTTCAAAGTTGGAAGAGCAAGCTACCTCTGCAAACAATAATGAGATTACTGCAAGTGCTGGTGCCTCAAGTGGAAAAGATTTGCATTGACAAGTGAGTACCATATTCTGACCTAAGTGAAGCATCACCACCCCCAAATATTTTTAGTGGAGCAACTGAAGTCAGTGTATTTTACTTTAAATTTCTGTGCTGAACTGCTTCTATTTAGTGTCCAGTTGGCTTCTGGTCCAGAGAAAATGATGTATAAAATGGAAGTGAATCATCATCCGCCTCCATGTGATTAAATTTTGAAATTCATGCATCTTAAGTCATGGAAATAATTTGAGGAAATATAATTATGAGCCATGCTGGACTCTGGAAATGGATGCATTTTATCTGGATGGAACTATATCAAAAAGCAGAATTTTGTAAATTGTCTTTTGCACTTGGGCCACAAGCAAAATATTAAAAGGATGGCGTAACTGTTTCAAGCTCTGTTGAACTAGAGAGTTGCAAGGTGTGCACAGTGGATGAATTCACATAAATAACTACACAAATAAGTTTTATTTTGAATTGTACTTTCAAAAGCTGCAATAATTAGAAAAGCATGTATATTCTTGAATAATTGAAGCATCATCAGGAATGTTGTGGTGTAAAATACTTTACCTAACCCCTGCATAAGCTGGGTTGCCCTCATAGAATTTTAATTTTTATAGCTTTCGGGGGTGTTATTTCCTCATTATTTGGCTAGCAAAACTTGTGCTGCTAAGAATGAGAATCTCATGCAGTATCTGAATCTTCATGATTTTCGTCTTTTCCCTTGGCTGCTGAAATCTTCCTCCTTTCATGTTGGGTGTACAAATTTAGTTTAACAGTTCCTAGAGTGTTTATCAACACTTATTTCCCTTGGCATTAACTCTTATATCAAAAGCATTTATCAAAAACTGTTACATAAATATAGATAAGTCAGACTGGAATAATATTATGATTTACCATCTTTGAAAAACTTAAAATGATGAAGTAATTTTATAAAATCAAAATAAAAGCCAGACATGATTTAAATTTTGTCCAACTCTTAGTCCAGTATTTATTATCCTTGTCTTGGTTGACAGTATGGTGAAATTTATCTTGATAATTTCAGGGGTCTCACTGATGAAGGTGAGATTCTTCGCTTTTTGCAGCATGGGACTCTGGTTGGATTGCTGCCTGTTCCTCATCCAATCCTCATTCGGAAGTATCAGGCGAATAGAGGAACAACAGCATGGTTCCGTACCTATGTTTGGGGTGTTATTTACCTGAGGTATTATTATATATATATCATCAATTTTACCCCTCATGATTTCAATTTAGAGTTCTTGGGACAAGAAAAAAGTATTAAATGATACAAACTTTTAATAATTCTGTGCAATTTTCAATTTTTCTATCCAGTGTATGTATTTATTTCAAGTTTTAATGATCTCAGCGAACACAAAGGGAAGCTATTGTCAGTAATATCTCAAGACAGTTTTGCATCCAGAATGTTCACCCATTCAGACAAACCTGAGAGTTAGATCATCCCAGGAAAAACTGGCATATTAGCGGATGACTCAGTCAAAAGTTACTGCTGCGGCATCTTCCTCAGTTTCTTTGAATTCAATCTTGAATCCATGAAATCAATAGGATTCAACCAAATCACGAAATTCGGTCTTTGTTACTAATTAAAATGATTTTTTTTCAGGAATGTGGATCCTCCAATTTGGTATGATACTGATGTCAAGCTCTTTGAGATCCAGCGTGTTTAATTATTTACAGTGAAAAATATTCTTATTGATATCAAGAGCTTAGATGCCAATTGAGAAACAGACTTAACATGCAAGAGCCTTTTTTCTGTGAGGAAAAATGCAAAGCTGAATTAAAACATCATCTTGGTTGCATTGTTATTGCACATCTGTTGGAAATAGGTCTATTAATATTTTATGCTGAAGCAAAATGGATGTTTCAAATGTGAAGGAAGTATGTGAAAGTCAAAATCAAATAGTTAGTGTCCTTGAGAAAATATTTATCATGTCTTAATGTTGGCAGTTATTTCTCTTAAAAATCAGGAAAACTAAGCACGTGCTGATATTAGTGTTTAGTTTTCTAACTAAGAACTAAGTTTTACGTAATTATGAAGAAGTATTAGGGGTTTTGTTCACTTTTGAGAATTTTTTACAGTTATTGATTCTTAACACTGTACCAAAGCTATTTTCTTTTCATAAATTTTACTCTCTTATTTACTTAATCTGTATTTATTGTGTGCTGTTAATGCCAATTTGTTACCAAATTGAAATCTATATGAACCTCTTCCTTTATGACATTAAACCACAGGTATACCACTTTTATTTTATAATTCTCTAGGGATTAATGCATTTTACATATTTTATCAAATATAATGTCAGATATTTTCATTTTTGTCCCATCAAAAAGTTAACCCATTACTCAGGATTGTGTAATGACCATTGAAGTCACCTATGATACTAGCCATCTTATGGGATCCCTTCATCCTCCCATTATACATTGAGGCACTTACTAATTTGCATTTTTTGTTTTTTGAGTAGTATTGGAATTATTAGGGTCAGAATTCAACATTTGAGTTTTAATTCTTACCTCAAGATTTTTATGGTCTCTGGTCTCATTTCAAAAGAAAATGGAAAAATCAGATTACTAGGTGATTAATGTCATTTTTTGAAGTATTGATATTCAGGTAGTGTTTTATCTAATTTCATTATTTAATTTTGATTTTTATCAGCTGTTGCAATATTGTATTATTTTCAATTAAAATTAATTGATATGTAGTTGCTCAAAGTATCATGCATGGACAAAATGAAGAATATGTGTAAGGTTTTTACAACTACCTTTGTCGGAGACTGTATTTTTTATAGCAGGAAAGTCTCTTAAATTTCATAATGATGCTGAGCTTAGTATTTTGGGTCATCTCATAAAGTTGAACAAATTCATGACTGACTTAGCATTTCAAAAGGCATGTTTGCATCTCTTCATTATCATGGAATAATTTTCCTGTAGCAATGTTATCTTTGTGCAATGTAGACTAAATTAATCCCCAATTATTGTAGCATATAAGATGCTCCTCATTATGGCCATGAAATATTTAGGGAGAAAGTGTAGCTTTATTTAGAAGTGATATATTTTTAAATATAAACAACAAGCATTTATTTTTTAATTGACTGGTAGATTTCTCACCAGAGATTTGCTGCCCTAGCGTGGTGGGGGTGAAGCGTCAAAGCCTACCTGCTCTAACACCTAAAAAGATTTATCCTAGTCAATTATGTATTTAGATATTTTCTGTGAGAAGAATTTTGATTTTTGCTTTTTATCTGTTGTGGCATGGATCTGTGTCCACTTGTGCATGCCACTTTGTGCAAAAATTTGTCATGTACTCCTCTCAATCCATATACATATAAATGTGCATTATTATTTCTAGATGAAAGTTTACTTATTTTTAGCATTTTGTAAACTTCATTCTGAGGTATTATTCATGCATTGAACTCATATGATTTCTGAGTCACTATTATCTAGAAAGTATATTGTGCTACTGATTGTAATTTTATGCAAGGGTTTTTCATACTCTAATAGCTTAACTCCTGGTATTTTGTTTAGGGATCATTAACCTTTTAATTTCATGATTGTAAAAATTCAATATTTGGTTCAATTATTTTTGTTCACAGTCCCCTTGTGAACCAATTTTTATAGTCTAAAATATTCCAAATACTTTACTTGCTTGGTTTATTTAGCTTAAAAATCATGCAAAGTACCTTTTGAGATTATTTATTATAGAATGATCCTCTCAGGTTATCTGTGTACATTTTTTATTTGTGAATTTGACTTTGAATCTATTCACCTCTATAAATTGAAAGAAGTCATCCAATCTCGTGGAAAATATCAATTATATTCTCCAACTCAGTAGTCTGATGCAAAAAACCACTTTGAATGAACATTTCTGTTCCTAACATTAACAAATACATTTATGAAATGAAAATACCAGTTTAAGGAAAAGAAAGTGCAAAGTTACCGAAAAATCTACCGGTTATTTGGGGATGGCTATAATGTAGAGATTACATATTCTAAATCAACAAAGGTGATTCATCAAATCTATCATAGCTGTGAATGACTCATAAAACACAATGACCTGAGTTCTGCCAGCAGGTAACCTTAAGTTACCTAAGGATTCTAAAAGTTATTTGAATAATATGAAGTGTTGAACCAATAAAGTAAGAGCCAAAATACATCCTTATTTCAAAACAGCAAAATGTGAGCCTGGATGCACATGAGCACAGCCTTATCCCTGTCATAGAAATAAGTATTCTCTACATCCTATGATCAGGTTTTCTTTGCTCCACACCAATGAAAGCAAAATGTTAGTTTCAACTATACCCACTGCTGAAAGGAATACACTTGTTGAGGAAAGTGATGATGTGGCAGGTTATGTCACATTCATTGATAAAAAGAGTGATTTACAGAGAAAGATGAAAAATTAAGCATTTTGGATGAGTGCTTAAACAATTTTCAAATATCAGGAAGGCTAGAGAGTGATTCTTAAAAAAGAACTGAATCAGGAGTTGGCGAGGGTTATGAAAATATAGCCATGTAAAGGTCTCATTCATTTGGAAATCATAACATTAACAATAAATCATAATAATCAACCCAAATGTTGGTTTGATAGGTAATAGTAGGGTGGCAAATTCCATATCCTATGGTGCATATGCTTTTCCAGAGAAACCTGGTACCTGAAAAATTACAGCTTGGGAGAAGTTAAGGGTGCTTATAGGTGTTATATAGAATTAAGCCTGGGCCCTCCAGTCTGTAGATCAGCACTCAATCCACTGGACTTAGCAACAGTCACAGACTAATATTAGCAGCAGTCAGCATACATTTAATGATATTCTGGAACGTTCTAAAAATGATTAAACATCTCCTGGGCAATAAAAATACCAAAGAGACACCTTGTATAAGCCAGCATACATTAAACCATTTTTTTATTTTAAAATATCTTTGAAATGAAACATTTTTCCCTGGGCTTAGATGCTTCATGTGAAGTATCTTTGTCACAGAAATTTAAATTGATGGGCAACAGCTTTGAAAGGAAAACTATGTCAGATTACTGGTAAGGATTGATGTTATGATACAATGTAAGAGATTTATACGGTAATAAAAATTAATTGACCTGTTTCAGTAAAAGGGTTTCTTTGATGTTATGTCACCCAAAACTTGGTAACTAGGTAGATTGAAGACCAGAAACTGGAAGTTGGTGTTCATATTTTAAAACCATATGAACAGCATTAGAGAAATAGTAAATATGTCCCTCCTTTGTCAACATTGTATAACATGTTTTCCATCAGACAAAGTTGCAGTATCTAAAAAAAAAGTTGTTATTCTGAAAATTTGGCTTTCTGCAGATCATGTCCCCATTTTCTTATCCAATAGCTTCTTCATATTTTTATATCTCCCTGTTTTCTCATTACTTGTAATTGTATAAAGTTGTGAGTAGAGAAAGTGTAATATGTAATGTACTGATAGCCACAACTCATAACCTCTAAGAGTCTAAACCCAATGCATCAAAGTCCAAGGGATCAAACAGTCTGGCATGAAAAGTATAATTTCAATATGCATATGTTAAAAAAAGTAATATTTTTACATCTTAATCATCTATCATATTCATTTATATAGTGGGAATGTGATACGATGGCACTAATATGCTCCGATTTAACATTACAAAATTAAAAAGTCGGTTTAATAGAAAATAAACATTGCCTCTGAATTAATTTTGCAGCACAGAGATATTTATTGTAACTGGCGTTATTGAAATATATTTTTTGCAGAGGTGTGCATGTGGTATTAATCTTCCCCTTATTTGTGTTTTAGCTAAGGATCCAATAGAAAAATATGTGAGAATTAAACAATTTTCGATTAACCCCCAAGAATTTTACATGCCATTTTCAGTCGGCATTCGTTTTGTGCTTATTTTGATGCATGCAATCAAACTAACAATCCAAAAAGTAAGTACGTTTGTAAATGAAAGTCATGCAAAGCATTAAGTGAATTATCCAAAATGGTGTGATCCTTCGGTTGAAAAAGTTTTTATTTATTTCAATTCAAATTCAAAACAATTATTATGTAAGTGTTAATATTTTGGTACAAAATTCTGGAAATATGGACTTGCCTATAAACCAAGCTTTAATGTAAAATGTACCCTAATTCTCACCTGTAGTCAAAGTTTTTTTCTTTTATGAACCTAAAGTCCACTAGGAAATTTTGAAGTTACTGCCATGTTAATAATGATATTTCCTTTCAATTTAGGTGTAAGCATTCCATTTTTCATTCATAGCCATCCATGATGCAGCTGGAGGGAAATTAGGTGAAAGGTTTATCTTATTAACTGAAACTTTGTATAGTGAGTTATCAAGGAGCATGCATATTTGCTACATATATTCAGCATGCGTGCTATCTTGGGTGTAGACCATACAAAACATTCCATTATAAATTAAATTTACATTGTGAAATGACCTCTGCCTTTAGACTCCATTGTTTGAATTGTAATACCGTGCAGTGTGAAAAGTATTCCTAGTTTTGGTGGCAACTGCTGTTAATTAATGACTACACTTTATCTGGTACATTTAGCTGTTTTGAAAGGATACATTTGCTCAATCCTGGTCGTATCTTCTTGCTATTCCCTAAATTTCTAAAGATTACACTCTATATTTTGATTATAATCTAATTTCATATGTGAAAGCCCTTTAAATGATGTTATTTCAGTGTACAAGCAGTCGATTGAGTACGCCTATTAATTGCACTTTTTGACAAGAAAATGATATGGGTGGACGTTTGCGATTATTCAATTTGAAAAATAAGAATGAGAAAACTGGAATGGATATGATGAATGAAAAAATACTACCATGGTCATAAAGCATTGAAGTGAACTTATAAAAAAATTTTTAAACTGTTGTTCACATCACACATGTAGTCAAGGAAATTGGACTTTCTTTCATTTATTTCATGATATTTTATGCTTACAATGATAATATTTGGCTTTGTAGGCAAATGATGAAACCACTTAACTATAGGCAACTATGACATAAATAAAGCATTAAAATGTTTTTAAGTAATATTTCATGGGCAGTAAATACAAATGCTAACATTGTGCTTTCTCAGTCATTCCTCATGGCTTATTGCTAAGTATGCTGTGGATCTGGTATTACATATGTCATTGTGATTGTTTATTTTAATGTTAACATTAGTGAAACCATCAATGTTGTTTTATATTTAAGGAAAGTTTTTTGTCATTACTTGAAGTATTGTTGGTGAAGTAGGCACAACACAGTTATGTAATTTATTGAATTTTCATCCCGCCTGTTATTTTAGTATGAATAGTGCTGAAAAAAATAATTGTTATGTAAAAGTACTCTTAAATTAAAATTGAAGTTCATATTCTGTAAACATGTTCTAATTGGTTGACATGTTCTAATTGGTTGGTACATAGTTGTGATGAAAATATTTCATATTATATAATTCTTCTTTTTTTGGAAAGAGGGGTAATTGAAAATGAAGCAGCTCCATAATGATGGCTAATCAGTGTATACTTGAGATAAAATGTAAAGATAGTGAAGAGCTTTGCTTAAAAAAAAATTCTTGACTATTGTTCATCAATAGCTCAAGTACAAGATTGTTCTTAATTAAATGGAATTGCTGAAAATGCTAACATTGGAAAACTGTATGGTCAATGCAACAATTTCAGTGTGTAAAAATCATTCGCCTTGACTGGGGTCAAGGCGAATAATTTTTACACTGTGAAATTGTTGCATTAAGATGCACATTAGCAGATGACTCCATTAAATGTTACTGCTGCGGCATCTCTTGCAGTTTCTTTGAAACTGAATGGTGTTGTGCATACCCTGGTTAGTATGTGTTATTAAGGTGTGTATTAGCAGTTCAACATTCCTTACTCTTGTTTTCATCAGCATACTTGTAAATATTTATACTACAGATACATACATATAATTTGACTTTTTTGGAAGTTTTCATCGTGAAACCCTTGCTCTCATGAATGCTTTGCATATAAATTTTATCATTTAATATATTTTAATGAGTGTTGCTTTTGTTTCAAAATTTAATTTAATGAGGGGTAGTCTTTCCCTTTTGAAATGACTTGCACTACCTATTAAGTAAAAAGACATAAGCCATGGTAAATAACCCTGTATTTGTAAGAAAAAAATCGTTCAAATTTTTTAATACAAACAAGTTTGAGCTGTTGAAGTCAAATGATTTACATGTTGGAACACCATCTGTTCTATATTCCATTCTGTTAAATCACTAGAATTTTATTACATGTTCCTTTCCTCTTTCAAAGCCTAAACTTATCTTCACCTAGGTAGTCATTTGCTCTATCATTTACCCTTTTGTTGATGGTTCTCAGAATTCCATTTGCTGTAAGTGAAATCAAACTTAGAGCATATAATCTAAACTGCCTCTTTACTATTGTTTGGTAAAGATCCAAATTAATATAAGGAAATCCTCTGGCCAAATTCCTTCTACTTAATACTGCATATATGTTCAAACAATCTTCCCTTATATTGACAGGCTTATTCCATAGGTAGTTTCTTATTTGTCTAAATCCTACCTAATGCAATGGTGATAGTGATGGATGAGTTGGGAATAGAAATGGGCTCTCCCTTATAGGAAGTGAAAGAATCCTGAATTATATCACTAAATTAATAGAACTGCATGCCTTTTTGTTTCAAATCACAATGTATGTGAATATAATTCATTTTGAAAAAACTGTCCAAGGCTAAAAAATTTTTCATGTAATAAACAGTCCACTAAAGAGTAATTGTACTAGGCTCCCCAGCTAAACACAATTTTCCCTGCTTGGGCCAGCATTTCAACTGACTTGCAAGGAAATTAACAAATTTCTACCCACTCCTATGATAATATACAAAGAATGAATTTGGATTGATTGTATTTATCAATAAATGTGAAGCTAAAGGCCTTTATTATGTACCTAATCTTTTTTACTCAAAAAAAATATTATTCCTGGCCTCTGTTTATATTTCAGAATACAAGGTTGATAAAAACAGTTAAAGCCAATAGAAAATGTCTAAAAAATCACTTAAATCTTAAGCTTGAAACCTTCTGTATGTTCAGTTTGTACAAATGAGCATTATGGCAAAAGAAAATTACATAAGCAGACGTGCCATTGTGTGTAGTGTTCACATCTTTAGTAGTTATCCAAAAGTATACAAATAACCATATGGCTTCATCTCAGAAGTAATGTGTACAGAAGATCTAACTGTAAAAGGAAATTTGAAAAAAAACTAATCTGCTGACTATTACTCTTAGGTGTGTTTTTATTACCTATGCAGTAAATGCATTTGATCAGTCTTGGGCTGAGTATTTAGTATCACTAGACTCAAGATATTTTGAAATAATTTCTTCTATGTTTAAATGAAAACTGATATTCTTGGAAACATTCAAAATCATGGATCACAACCACCCTTGCTTGATTTGTATTACATATGTGCAAACACTGGCACAATTACTATTTGTCATAGAATAAGAAATTGGCATTAAGTTGGTTTGCATGATTTCATCAGTTTTGGAATATGTTAATGATTTTTTTCAGTATGATTTGATAAGTTAAAACTTGGTCCTATACTCTTCAAAATCCATAATGATGTAACTATACTCATCCCTAATATTTGAATTCATCATGAAAAGTAGTTTTAGGCTCTCATTTGTGTGCGCCAAAAATAATGTTGACCAGTGTTATAGCTGAGGATAGTGGTCACAGACGAGTTGTTAACATCTCTCAATATTATTTTACAAGTTAAGGTAGATTTTGAATGGAAAACTATACATTTCCTTGCCTCCCAACAAAACACTACATTTAGCACTACAGCAAACCTCTCTTCAATTATGAATTATTCCTTCCTCCGATCGAACATCCCTATCCTGTTCTTGCCCTTTCCTTGTTTGCCTAAATTTCTCCCCTCTATTAGTCTTCAACATCCCACTGCTGATCAATAAGCCCTTCATCCATTTTACCTGTCTCCCTATGATTTCTCCCAACCACCCCTCTTCTCCGCCAACCATGCCTAGCATTTTCTCATTTGTTTTCCTTTTTGTCCACTTTGCCTTCTCCACATATCAAAAGCCTCCTATCAATGCCTATCATCCTGCTTCAATTACCATGTTTCCGCATTGTACATAACCATGTTTTATTCAAATTTTAAATAAGCCTTTCCTTAAAATCTTGACTCGACATCCATGTCATCAATTCTTTCCTTCCTCGTCAAAGTTTCTTTACCAAATACAAGTCTTCTTATATCCCAACCACTTAGAACATTTTCATCCATTAAACTTTGGAAAAAGGTTAACTGTTCCACCTGCTCCAGTTTATGAATGCCTACTTTAATATTTAACGTAGCATTCCTCTTTTTTTAAACTGTGTATAACCTTTGTTTGGTATATATTTATTCTCATCCCATACCTATCACACTGGCTTTCCTAAGTGTTCAGCAATATTTGTAACCCCTTGGCTGACTGGCTAAATAAAATTTGATCACCCACATACCTATCAGATGTTATGGTTTCCTCACAGACTTTCATTCCTATCTAGAGTTCTTCCCATGTCTCTTTAACTACTCATGTATTTCATCCATATGGATGTCGAACAGCACAGGTGATAATTGATCCCTTACCCCTCACCCTAAACTGCATATTCAGACTTTCCTTCTACCAATTGCAACCAAGCATCTCCTATCATTCAAGCAGAAGTGGCAGAAGGGACCATTTGGTCTCAAATTTGCCCAAATAAAGACATCAAGCAATTCTGGCGTTAATAATATTTGGTGAAGGAGCTGTACAAATTGACTTACTTAATAGATTTATAAATGAGAAGAGTTTATTCATAAAAAGCAATATCAGTCAATTATATATCTCATTATAGGACATAAAAGGAAATATGCATGCATTATGATATAACCCAGTTACATCCTAGGTTTTTGGCATGAGGTCTTTGATACTTCACACTATCAAACTGACTGATGAGACACTACAATGGGAAAATTCAAATTACTGCTTCCTTATTTTTCAAAACATCTGCATTAGTAAACATGAATCTGTACAAAAGTAAAGGTTACAACAATATATACATATGTAGTTTCAGCTATAGAAGAGTAAAAAAGGTTAACCCAAGTCATTGATAATCATTACTTATCATCATTACAAACAAATTTAAGGAAGACAGTTTACAAAATCACTTCCACAAACAAGAAATATTTATCAAAAAAGAAAGTCTTAGGATTTTGGTTTACACAGGAAACGTTAGTAAAATGATAACCCTGAAACGAGTCGAGCTAAATTTTTCTCAATTACCTTATTCATTTGATTCTTACAGGCTCAACTGTTGAAGCTTACACTAACTTCTAAAATAAATAATGTAAGGGATTTAGGGGTGGAGAGGCAGAGGTGGGACAGTTGACAGTAAATACACCTTCCATGGCTCAGATCCTCTTTCAACACATTACATGGAAAAATTGCAACTGTTAATTAATATTCCAACAACTGGTAAAATTATCCCTATTAATCACTTCTGGCAATACATTTAACTTAACAGGTAACTTGGCACAAAGATCAATTTCACCTTTAGGTACGTTCATTATGACATTAAAGCTTCACCAATCATATGCAATCAAAATATCTGAAATCCATTTCATTTTGCCACCAATAAGGTGAAAGAATTTGACCAAACAGTCGCATAAACCAAACACACATCTGGTCAGTCCAACTCTTCTACTTCACAAAATTCTATATGGACATACATGCATGGCATAATCCTTCAGATCACTGGATGGCACATGAGACACAGTCTCTCGTGACACCGCCTGCTCACACTGTCCTCTGATGCCTGATGGCGCATCCTCTCACCCTGGCCACTTTTCACCATTTCCCCTCCAGTAGCCCACTCATCCTCATCCACAATTATCAATGATGGGTAAGCTAGGCTTGCATCCCCACAGGCCACCAGTACACCCTTCCCCTTCCTTGTGCCTAGCAACCACCAGAAGGAGCCTTCAACTTTGGCTCTCAGACCTGGAATTGACCAGATGCACTCCACAAAATCGCAGTTGGAATGCTGCTTCCTCTTTCGAGGGCACATCCGAATGTCAAGCTTAGGGGTTGGATCCACTTTTTCTTCCTGCAGCCATGCCAGCATGTTAATATGCTCTTTGGGCTTCACTTCTGAGGAAGAGGTGCCACTTCTGGGTTTGGGAAGACTTGCATCTGCAGTGCCAGTGGAGGGTGAACTGCTCATTCCTAACTGTACATGTGGTTCTTTTGTAGGACGTTGTTCAGCATTCAAAGTAGCTCGGAACCAATGACCTGACTGAGGCAATTTGCCCGCTGGCATCACAGTTTTACTTTCAACAACAGACTCCGAGTATTCACAATTTTTGCAAACTACATGACTGTTTTCCGATTTTGAGCCATTTTCTACCGAGTGAGAGCATGGCATTTTATCACAATTCTTGGAATAGAGCAGTCCTTTGGCTAATGCTCCATCACCCAGGTTATTTGAGATACAAAATGTACCCCTTCCTGAGTTGATGGAAGATGCTGGCAGTGTTGAACAAGAATGCCCATCAAGCACCTTTGAAAGGCTTCTACAAGATAAAACTTCTGCTGGTGCACCTCCCCTGTGACAGCTCGCTGCATCATTTGTGCCCTTCGTTATGGATGATCCCCACACTGCATCAGTGCCACTGCCATCTACACAATGCCTTTTACTCGGTTTATTTGGATGGTTTTCATACAAGGCAGCTTCAGATGCAATGCCAAGAGCACGTGTACAAGACAAAAGCAGTGTGTGTGGATGTGATGATGCATGGATGAGTCGAATGCCACTTTTGGCAGCAGTAGAAGATGCCATTGGATAAAGAGTTTTCCCATGGAGGTTGCTAAATGCCACCCCTGTAGAAGAGAATGGCACATGAGCACATGCACAATATTATTATAATTCTTAACACACACATGAGAATTACACATAAAAATCTTAAAGAATTCTATGACACACAAATGGAACACATATGGAACATAAATGGCACAATAAATTTGTGAAAAGCATGCTTTGCCTGATTTACCGCCAGGTTTGAATGCATTGACAGCATCATTTTTTAAACTTTTATTCACATGCATAGTTGGTAGATGTTAAAGTTGTCAACCATTTAAAAATCAGTGTCGTTTAATGGTGACTATTAAATAAGTTAATATTTATCTCCTAAGAGATTCAGAACCGCAAAGTGATGTCTTTACTTATATTCAAATGCTAAATTTCCACTATGGACAAGTTTCTACAAACAAACCCATGTGCTATGGCTCATATCCCAGCAGCGTCAATTACCCATGGTCAATTGTACACCTATCTCTAATAGTAAAAATGGCCTATGGTGGCCACAGTTGCAGTAATATTCTTCCCTCCCCAAAATACTTTTAAGACTTTAATTTCATTGCAGACGTATTTATAAAAGATACATAGTTCTATCTCTCTGTTCTCAATATCTCAAACTTTTCCCAGGATGACAATGAAATGCATTTCATCATGGTTTTAGAACCAGAAGGCAATTTTATGGCTACACAAAGAGTGAAAACAATGGAATCCTCATTGTAACCAAACATTCACTACCATAGTGCTAGGACCCCCACTACTAGGACCAAACTAACAAATTCTTGCCAAGAACTACTTTTATCAGTGAGTACATGATTTCTACTAACATACACACAAACAAATAACTTAAATACTAAAAGCAAAAATTACCTAATGGTTTTCTGTTGAGAAAAAATTCCAGTTTGCCATGCCAAAGATCCACGTGTACACCTATTATACTGCCCAATCCAAATGGATATCCATTATAAGTTTTCTCACCACCATGTTGCAAATTGCCTATGAAGGAGTAAATGTTGAGTTAATAAAATCAGCACTAGTTTTCTTTCATCCAACATTGGAAACAAAGAACAACGTGTGTACATTTATATAAAAATTTGTTAACATACAAAGATTTATCAAGAGTATTATCAAAAGAAAGCGAATAACATTTTAGATTTAATTGATTTTCAATTACCAGTTATTTTAGAAGCACAAATTAAAAATTGATCAATAACGATGGTTTGGCTTTAAGGTGCTCTGATGGCTTAGGTGGTCAGATGACCATACCATATCATCAACTTCTCTCCAGAAAAAAATTATGTGACAGCACAACTTCTCACTAAAAGACAGAAATTGAACTATGACTTTTGGTTAGGATAATCAAGACATTTTAAGGAATCTTGGCTTCACATTACCATAAAGTAGATGGTTATTTTATTAATTAAAATTCCTTTACTAAGCTGGCCAGTTCAGTACCATGGGTAGCATGCTTGCCTGCTTATGCTAAGGTTGAACGTACAAGTTCTACGGATTTCATGGGTGTTGTGAATTCAGCCTCTGGGGATCCTGAGAAAAAGCCAAGAGTGGATTATCTGGATCCCAGGGCAAACATACAATCATATACTTCTATTGAGCAAAAAAGAAAATAGAAAGTAATTTAAAATGAAAATTATGAATCTAAATATCTTTTCGAAAATTGTGTAATTTGTAATACCACCCTTCAAAAATTTGGCCACAAATGAAAACCATAAAATATTACACTTCTTGGAAATTTGATTGATGAAATTTTACATTAGATTACATAAACCGTGCTTATTTATAGGACCTCCAATATAACCAGTACAATTCTAACAGTATATCCACCAGGCCATTCACAGAACCATGAATTTTCCAATCACAGTAATATGGATTGCATACCATATTTGGAATGAAAGTCCCCTGAAAAAATTTATAGTGCTGTTCTGCTGTGATGAGATGGACCAAGGAAGAATATTAGGATGGTCCACTCCAAATCTCACTTGAATGTGGGGGGTAGAAGTTGAAAAAGCAGAGCCTCAGATGGGTAACTGCAGACATGTCTCACAAACTTGTGGATGATGTGGGGTGAAAAAAGTCATTAGATTATCTGTGCCAACAAGAAAGAGGAGAACCTTCATGCATTTGAAGTCCAAGTCGCTTTACATTTAAGGTCTCACACAAAAATGTTGAGCACGATGAGGAAGTTAATGCAGAGGATGTCAATTAATCTTGTATTAGAGCTTTAATGCATGGTAAGTAATTCTTAAGACAACTAACTACCCAAGCAGCAAAGCGAATTCTGCACAGAAATAATTAATGAATGTTTGTTCTAGTGGTATTTTCTGTCAACTAGAAGATTTTGCATGTGTAATGGTGGGCTCAACTTTTATAGGGCCCGTAGTCTAGTAATTTTTTAATTTTATTCTTGACTCCTGATTCAATTCTGAACTCCAGATAAAATTTCTTATGATAACAGCTGCAAATATGCTAGCATTTCGCATCGATGACTGATTGTGAAAATTAAGAACCATGAACCACTTCAACTTACTATCATTTAATGATATCTGAAAGTGGGTTAAAGATTCCTAGCAATGAAGACAATTTCTTTTCAATTCATTTTGTTTTACCCTGAGGTTTTTCATAAGAGAGAATGTTTGCATTTCTGAATTAAAACCACAATTATAATGTTGGCATGAAACAATTCGAATATGCACAAAATGTGGCCCCCACGTCGAAAATTGGTGCAAAATGTTGAAGCTTTAATGTTACATGCATGTGAACGAGTTGCAGTAGTTAAGGGGTAACGGAGCGGGTAGAGGAGCATAGGACCACTAATTAAGGGGCTCAGGCTTGCTTACAGGGCATGCCTCTCTGGGCATCCTCATCCACACAAGCAATGTGATTATTTGGGAACCAAATCTACCAGGGAAATCAAAACCAGCACAGGTAAAGGAACTTCCCCCCCACCCCCTGATGTGTGAATTTCCTATACTGTCAGGCTTAGTACTGGGAGAACTCGAGCATCACGGGGGATCGAGATGGTGCGGGGGCTAACGTACTGGCCTCCCACCATGAGGGCGCGGGTTCAAATCCCGGCGGTGTTGAATATTTTTCAGAGGTATCTCGATCCCTACTTGAGGTGCTTTGTGGAGGGCACTTTGAGTGAGTACGCCGTCCGTCGGATGGGATGTTAAACTGCGGACCCCTTGGCGCCTTTCGTAAAGAGTAGGCTAATGCCGACGCCGGGTTTCTCTCCACCCTTCATCCTTTCCTATCCATCCCCTATGGCGCAAATGACCTTAGCTGTCGGTCGCCTCCCCTCAAAACTACTACTACTCGAGCATCACCTACCAAACTGACCTTTGGGTTGATTGCTGAGTCTACGGTTTTATAAAAACCAACAACTGGACATGTCAATGCTCAGTACAAAACATTGTAATTAATCAATAATTAAATAAATTATTAATATGATAGAGCAAAAATTAACTAGTAAAATAAACAAAGTCAATCTTTTACAGAAAAAAACAGGAATACAGTCAAATTTAAACTGATACATATTTATATGTTAACCTAGCAGCAGGGTAAGTATGTCGTCTGCTCTTTACAGGGAAATGCCATTAGGCATTATCTCTGAGATATAATTGTTAATTGAGTTGATCAAACCAAAGAAACAGAATCAAGCTGGAAGTTGGACACAATTTTACCAGTTCCTACTCAATCTGATAGGCACACATTCATACTGTTCAGCTTTGTTTTCAAAGAAACATGAGAAAAACATCTCTATACTTTAGTGGGGACGGAGAAAGAGAAAAAAAACTTGTTTGATTGTCGATGCATGGCTGGATTCCAAACCTTATTTATGCATGCTAAAATAATAAAACATTTCATTTCTTAGAGCTGAACAGAAAATTGAGGGACACAGAAAAGTGTTACATTTATGGTTTCCTTATACATACCCAATTTCTCATATATACCATACTGAGCACCTGTATACACTGATGATAAATTGTGTGAGAATTGTTAAAGTGAGCAAAAATTATACACAAAATCACTGGAAAATATTAATTAAAACAGACCATTGTAGGAGTATCCCCAAGATTCATTGTCTTCACCGAGAAGGCTGCAGTATTTAAATATGTCTTTATGCAAGTCCACTTCGGCAGTTCCAACACCAACCATCTACATACAAAAAAGTATAGTTAAAATATTGTTAAATTATACAGTTCGTGACCATTTGAAATGGAGACAGAAAAATTCATAAAAAGGAATTTACTATCAATTTTCAGTAGTTTCATTTGAAAGGACTACTTCATTGTAAATTCAAAAATAAGAGATGCCTTATAGTTAACATAGAAACATTGACATAGGTCCAACAAAAATTTGAAAATACGAAATTCAGCAGCTAACATGGTTTAAATATAGGGACCATCAAAGGCATAATTTTGACAAATATTTCTCTGGTTAACCTGATTATAACATCATGACCCATATTTATAAATTAAATAATTCTTGAGTGGATAACGATGCTGGTCAAACACTAGGTAATCATTTTGTTTATCAGGTTGTAAGTCAGAACTGAAAGCTATTTCTGAATGTCACATACCACTTAAATTTTGTAATTGGAAATAAGTAAACATTATCTGGGAACCAATCGAATTTTTTCGAATTCACACCTTAAAAGAACAAAGTTTTTGCAAAAATAGTCCTAAAATAATCTTTCCCATTGTTAACGGGTAAGAAACGATGAAATGGGTTGCAGGGTCCCTATTGCAGTCATTAACTAAGTCCTTGAATAAAAAATAAAATAATATTAATTGTGCCCATGGAGTATGAGTCCGACTCAAAATTCTTTCCAAATTCAAAACACAGAAAGGCGTGATCGCTGAAGGAAATGTCAGGGGAAATTTTTCTATCTATGAACTAATTACAAAATCAAACACAGATAAATAACAATTCAAGACTTTAACAAAAAATATGAATACTTGTACATGAAGGTCAACAGATATTTACAGAAACGAATCATACTAAGTTAATGCATGCATGGTGGCAGCAGTATTTTTTAAACATATCAAATATATATAATCATATAATGAATAAATAAATCATATCCATAGCAATGATTTTGTTCCAATATATTGTGACATTTTTTCTAGCTTGCTTGGACTTTCTTGGCCTATGAGATAACAACTTGGACAAGGCGACAACTGCTAAACAATGTAGACACTCACCATATCTGTTCCATAGAGGGACGTTAAAATCTTTACTTCCCAATAGTGATGCATACCAGGCTCTAATGGGTGTTGCCCTCTCACAGCTACTGTTCCAGAGCTGTAGCTAGGGTGAAACATCACCTAGAATACAACATTCATTGACATACTTAGGGTGAATACATGAATTCATAAAGGAATGACTAGAAATTATATAGATCGCAAATCAGTGTGAGTTATTCAAGGAACATTACCACCAATGTCTTCAAATTGGTATTATTAAACCTTTGGAACAATAGGCTAATCCTAACCTGTCTATTATCTGACATGAGTTGTATTGGGGAACCAAGGAATGGTGGACGACCGAATCCACGTCCAATAAATGCTGTGCCATGTGGATTAGTGACAGGTGAACCTGGATCGCCTGGATCCCAAGCCCATTCCACCCAACCTGATGAAAAATAGAGTTATGGGATTAACAATGAGAAATGAATTTTTCATTTTGAAGAAATGATATAAATTACAGCGAACAAAACATGGGAAGTTCTTCAAAGTAATAAATGTAGTCGATTGTACTAATTTAGTATCTAGAAGCAGTTAAAATTACAATAAAATAAGAAACTTGGCAATATTGTTCAAACAGAGAAACAATAATATAGGATGGATTTCAAAGCCGTGGGCAACTTTGGTTGTCAACTGGGGTAGACTAACGAAGCAGGATGACCCTTAGCATCAATCTCAATTGCTACACCCTCGTTCAATAACATCGTCAACAAAATTAGCTGAATACTTTAATGAGGGAATTTACTTACATTACCGATTTAAGTAAGTGTTATTATCGCAAGGAATCTAATTTAGTTAAATACTTGATAAGCACCTTCGTCTTCTTCACCACAAGAACACTTTAATATGGAATGACGTCCAATATTAGCACCACAGTCACAAAAGGGACTCCAGTTGGCTTTTTCCCCGCGTTTTAATCTGCGACAGATCGACATGATGAAATTGTACGTACGAACACGTACGCGTCAATTACGTTTGAGCATACACTTTCATTTTCAAGAATAAATCTCGCGTGCGCAGTTCACCATAACGTTGACCAAGGTCGATTTTCATTAATAATCTTTTTCATGTCGAAGTTGGCGAGCGATATATCGCTTAAAACGAATTCCTTTTGAAACTTGAGACAATCGGAGTGCGTGTCTGAGAGGGTAATTCGAACATCACGAAAATACACTGCTTCATCAACGTCATGTAGTTCATGTACAGTGGGGAATTTATTTGCAAACATTTCGGTGACGTTATACTTTCATATGTCTTTACCTTGATTTACTCACTTAGTGAAGTTCGTTATATGCTGTTAATATCGAAATTCGTGGAGATAAGACTCATCTCCTTTCTTTAGGCCTATTTTACAATTTAAAAATCATCATTTTCAAAATCTATATTTTTGAAAGATGATTTGCATTCTATTAGCAATTGTCACATTGGTTGTATCTTTACATCTATTAGTCAAGCTTGTCAGAAAGTTGGCGAAACAATTGCAAATGGGAAACGAAAAAGAATGTAAACGAAGTAAATGGAAAAGTTGAAAACTGGAGCCAACCATGAAGAAGAGAGAAAATATGAGGGTACAAGCCTGGAGTAACATACGATAATATTTTTGGTTAAATAACTCAGGTAAAAACTTCGCCCGATTTTAATGACATCAGTGGCTGCCTTGAACTCATTAAAATGCACCTACCAGATGGTGCTATTATTCTCAATACCATTCTATTAAAAGCTGAGGAAAACAGGATCGGCAAAGTGACCCTACGACTGGATACTCTCCTATCTCTGGTTAAAAAAAGTCGCGATGGTATTCAACGCTTAACATATGAATTGTCAACTAATTCACTCTCGATCGCTAAATTCTATTTAAATTGGAAAATTTTAATAATATGTAATAGCTCCTATGGTTTTCAAAAGTACAGGATATGAACAATATCTCCAAGGTTTTGGTAAGCATTGTGTTCATTATTAATTCCTATATAATCGTGCCACATGATTTTCCATTTCCTGCTCCTCTTTTTAGACAATTCCAAATAAGGTCATTAGATTAGAAGACTAAAAGGCACATGAATCAGTTGCACCAAGGATAAATAGAGTAAGTGTCTCATTTTCTTAAATATTGGGTTAATAAAATTAAATTGATCTATAAATGATTGAAAAAAGCTATGGAAGGTCTACCACCCATTACCGTGATTTGAAGACTTCACGAGGCCAGAATGTCCTTTTCAATTAGGAATTGCTTACCAAATCAGTGCAGGCTAAATAATTAACGATATCACACAGCACATTTCCATTTAATACTATATGATGAATACACTCCCTATGTAATTGAGGAAAATAAAGTTCCTTCAACATAAAGTTACCAAATTCAATTTTCAATGCATTGTGCTCCTTTCCCCCAACCAAAGCTAATTTTCTGCAGAAGTATAGACGTAGTTACATACCGTTGCATTATAAAGAGAAGGCTGCTCTCTTGAATATTAATCTCATTCTATATTTGATTTAAAATGATTTCTCTGAAGTTAACTCTGATATATATAAAAATATTTGTTTTCCTCACTGAAAGAGTTGCGTGCTTTCACAATTAACAGTATATTATCTGTTTTCCTATCTTTAAAACAATTTAATTTGTCTACAATGTCGGGTGAAATTAGACACTTTGAGAAATAATTGTAATCTGAGTTAGTCTATGCCATACATTTATTGTGGATGAAACTTTACCTTTATCAATGAATAAAAAAACCAATTATTTTCCTAATTCCTCTTCATTTTGATGCAACCATATTTCTGCATGTCATATGCCTCTCATGGTGTAGAATGAACAAATTTATTGGTTAAATTCAAGTAAAAGGAGATTTATTTAAGAAGTGAGTATTATGCTAGTCAGAAGTAAGTGGGAGAAAATCAGTCAGAATTTTACTAATCCCCAATGCAAAGTTCTGTACAGTTAGGCTCAAACTATGAATATAATTAAAAATATAATTATCATATTTTTTTACATACTCATTAATGGATAAACATTTTACTTGATTTCATTCTTTAATACAAAATAATTTACCTCTCAAGGGTGGGTTAATATTTTATTTCAACAATAGCAGCAAACTAAATAAAGAGAATATTTTTTACTTCTCAAATGACTCTCCCAGTACATTAACTGGATGCAGTATCACTAAATTAAAATATATTTATTCATTATGCTCAAATTTGAGATAACTGTTGTTAATTTATGAAATTTCACAAAAATGTGCTAAGCATGGTCTTATTTCATAGAAATGACACAAATCAATTATATAAATCCCATAAAGATATTCCACCATCATGAGAACCTGCTGCTAACAGACATGAGCTTTCCCATGACTCCACTGGGCCAACTGAGAAAACAACACTTTGGATTGCTTTGGTGTGATGATTTAACACAGCCAGAGGTTTCATTGGTTTCCTATAAGCTGGCACATGTTCATTATTGGTCCCTTTCGATGAGATGCATTTTTCACTACTAATACTCCCTCTATCTTCAGCTGGTCCAGTAGCTATTAGGGCACCCTTTTCTAAAGGTTGAAAGGAACTTTTTGGAGCCATTAGATTTAATGTACTATCTTGTGAAATTGACAGGGTATGAGCACATTCATTCTTTTCCTCTACTAAATTAACATCACTTGTTTCTTTCTTTCTTCGCTGCCATGAAAAAATTCTCAGCCTTCCATCCCAACCTCCTGTAGCAACAAGCTTGAAATCTGGACGAATTTCAATGCTAGAGATTCCTGGGTTTGTAATGGCAGTAAGGCTTCCTAGTTGACAGTTTCCGGTTTGAGTGTCAATGCTAAATTTTTTTATTTGAGCACCCTCTGGTGAGCCATATATTCCAGTTCCTTCATTTGGGTCAAAATCCAAGCACAGGATTGGTTCACCGACATTAAGACAGCAAATCTCCTTCCCTCCATTTGAAAGATCTTTCAAACTAAGCTGACCTGCTTCATGTGCGACCAAAAGCATGGGATGCTGAGTGTATGGATCATTAAAAGCCTTAAGTGCCATAATGTATCCATAGCTCTGAAAAATAAAGCAAATATAGGATAAATAAAGGTTTGGTGAAGTTAACCTCTACCTAATCTTTCATGACAGTAAAAGATCAAATGCTACGCACTTCACTCGTAATAGCTCTCAGAAGGGAAACAAATACTAAAAAAAAATTAAATCAAAGATAACACAGCTCCAAGAGATATTAAAAGAGAATTTAATTCTAAGAAATGCATCTAGATCAAGATAAGAATTAGCAAGGGAGTCAACATAAAGGGCTGATGCCACACGCAGTCACTTAGGTCAAGCCATATCCTCAAATAAAACATAGTATAACTTGATCACACTATTCTATAAAATGGAAATTATAGTGGCATAGAGCTGTGATGGCCTGGATTTCAGATTGACGCCAGGGTCTGCTCAGGTCATTAAAATAAGCCTATGAAAGGGGAGGGGCTTCAAATATGAATTAGTAGGAAACAGCTATTTGCAGTCTCACCCTTGGGTTCACCCTCTCTGCAGTAATAACAAGTTGCTAAGTCACCACAGATTATTGCAGCAATAACCAAATAAACACCATCATCACTGGGGAGTAAATTTTTGAATAGTGTATGATGCCATCTCTGATTACTCTACTGTGTTCTATGCTTAACTTGGAGCAAAAAGTAATTCAGACAAAGATTATGTAAAACAAAATGGTTTGGCTTATACTATAGTAACTAATATGTTTGCCACCTCTTCTGTGACAACATTGAATTCCTTTGGCTAGGTACCTCTAATCAGCAAGGACATACACTACAGGAACACTATGTAGAAATAAAAAATTCTCCCTTACCAGATTTCACAAAAGTTCTATGTGCGAGAGCTTAGATTTTTTTAGAAATGCCTTCCTGTTACTGGGTGCAGACACTGGGTAGGAAACAGAAATCTCAAAGAAAGCATGCATTGCTCCTTAGTTCTAATTCAGATCCAACTGTGTAAAACATAGCATCAAAAAGAAATATGATACCCTTTTCCAAGCGAGATACATGTATATTAGTGGAATACAGCTGATATATGGTGGGAATATATATGTCTGATGTGATGCTTAATGTGTATTTGGATGAAAGAAGAACACCTAAAAGTATTTAAAAAGGTTGTGATCAATGCATTATCAAGAATACTTCTCAATGCACATATTATTTATAAAATGTTTTAGGTGGGAACAAACCAATATCTCAATTGGACTTCAACAACTCTATAATAGAAAAGTTTGCCAAAGAATAACAGAATAAGAAGTTAAGAGGTGGTGTTAACAAATCCCGCAATCAATAAGATCAACCAGGTCTCTCGCGCAAAGAGATCATAAAGATTCTTCCAGAAAGCAAACATTGTGTAAGGAGTGATCAAACTGGTATAAAAATCAGGTTAAGAATTTAAGGTGTGAGATGTGACAAAGCACTGCACCCAAGATGTGACAATGACCACAATGTTAATATGTAATCATTTGACAATTATTGTACTTTTCTTTTTTGCTGAAACACTTTTTCACTGTTGTTATCTATTGATATATGACTCAGGTGCATGCTTAATATGCATGCGGTGCATGGGATCCGACTGAAAAAGGTCTCATTTATGATATTCAGGAGGTTCAATGAAGGGCAATGCTGGGTTGAAGTTATTAAATAATTTAGAGCTGCTGGCTTCAGTGCCAAAGTCTGTTAATTATTTGAAATCCAGCATACATAGGTCACTTATATCATCAATAAAAGATTTGAGGAATAGATGCCAGAACTAGCAGACTCAAGAACTCCGTCCCACGCACTATACATTATAGTAACGGTAGGGCTAGAGATATCACTTGCCACCCACAGCATCTTGGGAATAATTAGTTGAACATAAATACATGAACTTTCACTATCTTGAGTGTTTTGTTGGCAAATACCTTCCTGCATGGGACTGTAATATAATGAATGTTGGGCCATTACAATATCCCCTTCCCTTTAAAGCTATTTTTCAAACTCTCTCTTCCATCCCTTGTCCCTCTCTGAGGAGGTGATGCCTCACTCCATCCACTGCCAACAGCAGGCTGACATATTCTCTAGCTGTGACTTTAGGGATCGGGACCATTGTTGCATGTCCATGGAATAGTAGAATTTCATCTTCTTACTTCCCAGTTCTGCATGACCTGCCTTGGTATGGTGATGATCTGTCGTATAAATGGGTGTGGTTCATTTTTATCCCCTTTTTTTGGCATAACAAAAAACTGTTGTGTGAAATTGCCAGTTCTTTTGAACTAAGTTTTTGCCGCCATTTATGATTAAATATGCACATTTTTTGGAGTTTTTTCCATTGAATGGTTTTTCCCTTTTCTCTTTCTCTCCCGTATCCCTTACCTATCCCACCTGGTGCTTACACCCCTACTACACACATTTTTGGTGGATGATGAGGTATTCATGCAGATCTAGTATGAATACTGTTTGCGTTCTTTTTTTGTATATAATAGAGCGTTCTTTTATAAACTCATGCAACATTTGGCATTTTTCTTGCTTTTATTCCATGCTGCTATGTGCTTTTTCAGATTATATTCATATGTTTTATATTAAACTACATAAAAAAACCATACATACAGTAATCAACCCGAAGGTTGGTTTGGTAGGTGTTGGCAGAGTTCACGCTTCACTAAGCCTGGTGGCATGTAAAATTCACACATCAGGATAGGGGGGCCAGTTTGTTTCCCTGTGGCGGCTATGATTTCCCAGGAAGATATATTACTCAAAAAATCATACAGCTAGGGTGGAACTAAAGGTGCCCAGAGGGATGCGCCCAGGAATCGAAGCTGGGCCCTTCAGTCAGTAGTCTAATGCTCTACCCTTGGACTACCATGTCCTATTGAAGGATAGAATTTATTTTCTCTAAAATAATTGCTACAATATAATTGTAATGCGATAATTATTTTTACTAAATATAGTTAAAGAGCACTACCAGAAGAGTGCATTCCTGCATGGCAAACAACAATTAAACCTTGGTCTGCCTGAAAATACGATGAGCTCTGTGAAAATATAAAAATACTAAAATAACTTCAAGACATAGTGAACAGTTTAAAGGAGAAACTACATAATAAAAATAGAATGATCAGATCACAAAACAGGACATCAGAACTAGAGGTAAACTTTAAGATGCGTGCTTTTTAAAAATGTGATATCAGAACACTAAAAGGTTGTCCAAAAAGTTCTCAAACAGGCATTACTATTACTTTGAATCTTTGGGGTAAAAAAATGAACATGAGAAGAACAGAGGCAAGCAAAAATAGTAAAATCACTCCAGCTTACCTCCAGAAGACAAAATAATTGCTAATTATAAGCTCAAACTATTATAAGATTGGAAATTAAGAAAGTGCCAGAGAAACTTTTGAAGATAGTCATTGAAATTGTGTCTTTGAATAATATACATCACCTGAAGATAAACATTTTGGGAGATAAATGGAAAGACCTAAGACTTTCATTATGAAATTCTCCAGAAGCCTTGCAAACAACTTAAGAATACAAAGATCACAGCAGTTTGAACTAAGGGCTATCGGAGAAGAAATTAAATGCTTTAACCACAAGACACCAACAGACCACATGGAATAAAATTGTATCGCATTTCCTGTCTTCCTACCATAATTCATCACTCCCACATAACGCATTTAAGTGACTCAGCCATAATATCTCCTCCAAAACATTTAAAAAATTGATTTACCGGATCAATAAGATATGGCAAACTGTTAAATAGAAATTCTTATATTTGTAGAAACAATTTTCATCATTCTGTAGTAGATGGTTATGTTCTATTCAAAAGTTATCAATAAACTGTAGGGGTTGAGTTTAGAGTTAAAATTGCTAAAATATTTATATCCACAGTACACTGACAGAGTCGGAATCAATTAATTCCACTTGGGCGGATGAGCATAAAGTGGTTTTGGGCACCTTTAGCCAAAGGAGAGAAGGTCCTTAGCCAGAAACCTTCTACTCTCTTTGTATAATTCACTAAGAGCTTATCTTATGTTGCAATGTTAGAGAATTCAGTTATATTTACTTTACCTTTGAATTTTTGCTGAAATTATCAAAGTTCAAATGAGCAAATCGTTCTCCTGTGTTCAAAGAGTATACAGCAACTGAATGATCATCATCAGGACATACAATCATGGCATTCTCATCTTCTACGGTCTTCAAAATACTAAAGCGGCAAAATATTGAATGCTTGGTGTAGATTGTATATGAGGGTGCCCAACCACCCCCTTCAAGGGAGTGCCATAATTTAATATGCCCATCTCCTTTCCCTTGAGTGATGAGACTATCACGGAAACAAGCGACGTTGATGCATGGCCCAGAGTGAGCTTGCAATCCCTCCACACTCCTGTTAGTCTGTTGCAATAAAATGAAAATTATCAGCTCGGAAGAAATAAATCGAACATATTTAATAAAACACATTGAACTTTCAGATTGAATATCAACGAAAACAATAAATCCAATACACTTGATTAAGTGATCTCATGCTTGGTCACGATTTAAAAAGTATTACATTAAGGCCGAAGTGTATATTAGTTGTGTGTATTTTTTATATTGGAACCCGCGCGAGGTACCAGTTACAAAGACCAAAATTCATTTGCATTGTGCAATTCCATTCGAAAAGTTTGTCCAAGAGCCCGCTATCTATCTCAGTATGAATGCTTTAACAAATCTTAAAGTTGACAAATATTAAGGATAAATGACTTCGCCACTGGCTCATGCGACTGTTAAACATTAACTATTAGGAAAATGATACCTTTCTTCGGAACATGAAAAATTCTGAAACATTTTGTTATACATACTTTACAATCTAGAGCATAATGAATCATAAGTAGCTCACGAGATCCAATATAAAAACTTGTTTCCTGTCATCCCCTTCGCTGTTTTAACGTAAAAATGCACGCATGATTTTCACCTTTAGACTCCATAATTGAACTTGTCCTGATTGACAGCCGGCAAATAATTTGTCATTTCTTGATTTTTCCCAGAAATGTAAACTGTGTACTGGACTTGGATCTCCTTTTAATGTGTATAGTGGACCTGGAGGTGGCTTTGGCATCCTCTACAGCAGAATTAAATACATCGAACGCAACATCACATTAAAGGGTACATTAAAAGGAATAATGTACATCTAGGTTTTAGAGTAGCGATGAAACAAAGTGGAACATACCACCTTTTCGACAGAAAGAAGACTTCTGTAGTGTTTGTAAACAAACGTGGAAGTACCACTAGCACATGTTACGAACAAATCACAAACGAAAACCGCAGTAGTTTAGTATTTGGACAATAGAGAGCATGAGTATGGACTTCGTCTCGCTAGTGACCTTGCGAGAGAGGTCTCGTGAAGGCATTGGCCAAGTTCTACAGAGGGCCTTGCACCTTGGTTTTCGTATATCGGCTGTGCTAGCTGTGATTGTTGGTGGTCGCGGAAGGTTGATTACGTCATTCAAATTGCTAGGGAGCCCGTGATAGACTAAGCAGCGCGTAGTTGGAGTAGGGAGTACTTTTCTGTACCCTGGTGCGCAAAAAATAGTTTGATTACGAAATTACCCTTTAGTGACCTAGGACGTATGCGTATTCGAAAAATTAAATTGTTAATCAGCTATTCGATACATATGGTTTTATAGGAAATAGTGTAAGACCATAGTTGAGTTTTTGTTTGTCAACTATATATTTTATGCATTGGAATTAGTATGTATAACAAAAAGTAATTAATGATTTAATGAACGCTAATTGTCAGGAACTATTAAATCAGGAACTATATTAAATATAAAGAAAAAGAGGATCCAACAGTTGTGGCGAAAGACTTCCAACTCAAGGGCTGACCAAAGTTTTAGCAGACAACGTTAAAATTATTCAATCAAAAAATGTTAGGTATTAATGCCGATATATCTTTAGCGTTTTTGTAGCTAGAAAGGGAATTAGGCGGCAATTATCACTGGAAAACCTGCAAGGTTGGCGATTGCCCATTTTTGGGTAGAAATTTCTTTTAAAGGCCAATTGAGGACCTTCGATCGTGCCAGGAAATGCAGCGATTTCTTTTTGCCAATTGAACGAGCAAAATAAGGTTCGATTTACCCTCCCTGAAATGTTGATAAAAAAATCGAAGGAAAATATTTACGATATCCGCCTTCTGGAGGATATAAATAGCCATCTTATTCACACAATGGTTTTAAATTACCATACTATACGCAGTACGATGAGAAATTCGTCGAGAATGAGGTCCGGGCATGTAAGAGCGGAGATAAATAGTTGGTCCAGCATTTCACTCCCAAGGATCAACATTTTTCTTCCTTTTATAGAAGAATAACTGGAAAATTTCAGACTCATTACATGCATGTTGAAGTTCATAAAATTATAGACATCTCTTGTACCTAGTCTTCATAATGGTGCGTCTTCGGCATAAGTCATGTTGTACATTTTTCCGTGACATCAATTTAATGATGCGATTTTTTCTATTTTTATAGTTTTCCAATGTGTTTCAAAGTCTTTCAACTATGATTTTTTTCGTGGGAGAAACACGGAGACGGAGTTTAAATGAGGATTAATGTTCAAATTGAATATGTGTATGCGATAAGGTACGATGCTATCAACCATCATCACAAGCTATCAAACCGAGGATTAGATGCTTGCAGCTCTTCAAATTATCCTTTTTATCCTACTTGTATTTAAAATTTTCTCACAGCTCCTTTCACCGAAATTTTACATTACTTGTCTCATATGAAAGTATTTCATTTTTGGCTTTCTTCGGTAATTATTCCTTAGTAGTCTTCCCAACAACTACCGTGCCTGATTATATGCCCTCTTCTTTTAAGTGTTCGCCACTAACTTCTCTCTTCACCCTCTCTTTGAAACATTTATTTGTTACTCTATCCATCCACTGCATTCTCATCATTCTTCCGTAGTACCACAATGCCATCACCTCCAAATTGTGCATCCCTGCCACCTCTGTTGTCCATGTTTCACATCTGTAGAAAAGTAGACTACATGTATAAGTCTAAGCAAATCGCTTCCTCATGCCTACGCTAATATTATAAGACGTAAATAGTTGTTTCTTCTGATAGGAAACCTTCTTTGCCATTCCTATTCTGCTTATTTCGTGTATCACGTTTGCTTCTCCCATCGTTAGTGATCTTGCTCCCTAATTAGCAAAACTCTTACACTTGTTCTGGTAAACTTTGAATTATATATTTTGTTCCTTACTTCGACTGCCGAACAATACCTAAGTTTCAATCTTTGGATTGTAATTTCTCATTCTATCTACATATATGTTGGATAGTTAATTTTTAAGTCTTCTTTTTAATTTTCAAGTCTTCTTTCTTCTCAACAAGTATAGCTGTGTTGTCCGTAAACCGCAGTAAACTTATCATTTTTCCTTGAATTCATAAACGACTGTGCTGTGTTGCCAAATGCCATTACTGTCAATAACGTTGTTCATAGCAAAAATGATACTTCTTTCCTTTTAGTCAAAATCCAGGTGTGCTCGCCGGCAAAGAGTGGAGGCATCATGGGCTCATTTGAACATTTATGATGGAGGATTATGGTCGAAAAACTTTATGGGTAGATTGATGATTATAAATTACCATGCAGAAATAAGTAGTTGGCATTATTCGAGAATTATAGGATGATAAATTTGATTTTCTACGCTTCAAAGGTGGTACTTAGGATCACCAACAGAAGGACCGATAAGATAGCATATGATTGCATAGGGTTGGAAAAAGTGCGGTGGGTATGCAGGATGTCATAGCAGTAGTGAGGTCACTTATAGAAATATGATAAAAGTATTTCTAAGATATAACTAAATGCAGCGTGTATTTTGGAAAAGCTTTCGGTAAATTGGGAAAAATTAATTAACGTTTTGCTTAAGATTAATAGGAGTAGCCTGGGCGGATAGATGGCTTATTTGGAGCCTGCACCTTACACTGCGTAAGCGTGGATAGCAGATGGAGAGTGGGGATGAGGAGTAACGAGCAAGGGGATAACATAGGGCTGTCCATTATCACCAGTGTTTTTCCAGATCTCAGGAAGAAATGGCATGGGATCGCGGCTGGATGGAGGAGTGTAAGTAAGTGGGAAACTCATCAAATTAGTTAGATTTGTGGATGATCAAACATCAATCAGTTATCCAGTCAGCCAAAAGTTTACCACCAATACTTGGAGCATTGCAGAATCAGTATGGTGGGCATGAGATGAGAATTAATCGTAAAGAAAGCGAATTTCATGAGATTATCAAGAAATAAAAGAGCTAAGTTAAACATTGAATTTGGGATTGATAAACAAGAACAGGTAGAACAGTTTACATATTAATGGAGTATGTTAGTAGAATGTAGGGAAATAAGTGAGAGCATTATAAGACGAATTTATTTAGGTAGAAAAGTGTTTACTATGAGGCCGGAGTTGATGACGGGCCCCATGAGTAAATCTATAACGAGAAGACTACTGAAAAATTCTATATTGAGGGTAATTTTGTAAGGCTGGGAAACTTGGTTGCTGGAGAAAGATGATAAACGTAGAGTGGCGGCTTTAGAGATGTGGGTATGGAGAAGAATGACGAAGATAACAAGGCCAGAAAGGAAAACAGACAATGAAGTTCTATGGATGATAGTGAAATAGAGAAGGTTGTTGGGAGACATTCGATGAGGGCAGGAAAAGTGGATGCTGGTTATACCGAGAAACAATAAGATGGCGAAGAGGGTGATGGAAGGAAAATGTTTTGAAACCTAGGCAAAGAGAAGGGGGAACATGGTGCTAAGGTAGGTGTAAATTATGAGGTGCGAAAGAAAGCGTTTTGCAATTATGTATTGAGTTTAAGGATATATTACATCAAGTTAGTCTGGAACTCAAAGTAGGGCAGTGTCTTTTTAATTTTTTTTTAAGTTTTCCTGGACCCAACGAAAACCTACCCTATCCCGGTAGACCACAACTTATAATTTCAGGATTTCGTTTTAACTGTTATTTTACATATTAGTATACTTAAATTACCCCTATATATCTATCTTCCAAGGAAAAGTATAATATAAAGGCAATCAGTGCGATATATTTGAACATTTTTGCTTCACCATTATTAAATTTCCAAATATTAGTCCTCAGGGTACCCATCAAAATGAATTAGCATATTGGATGTTCCTGGCTGAAAATGAGCTTAATATTTACTATTCGACTTGTAATTTAATGTCAAATGGCGACCATACTTATATTTGATAATTTGAAAGAGAGAGCCACCTTGTCAGTGCTGATACCTCAAGAAATTATTGTTTTCAGTTTCTTATATTATATAATTTATAGAAGTCTTACATGGCCGGCACATAAATTCAGAGGAGCTTTCAAGTGTGTGTCCTATAATTCTCATTTAGATATCTCGGGAGGACTTAAGTCACAGTTTTGTGAGCCGATTATCTCTATAAGTTTTTGAGCCTACGACCTCATATCCGGAAAAATATACAGCAGGCATTCCATATAAACCAGAGTGCCGTTCTTATCGTTATCTACCATCGATCACCGTCGTTATTTTCATGTTTTGTCACCAGCGACTGCACAGTTTTTACCGATCAATATAAAACGTGGCGTAACAGTTGCTTAGTTAAGTAGTTTTTTCTAGGAGTTTGAAGTGTTAGTCATTGGAGAAGTTAAGCGAATGCTAAGGTCATTTGCGCCATTAGGGAAAGATGGGTAATTCGGTAGAGGTAGTATTATCAGGGAATGGGCGGAGAGACGTCCTCATTATTCCTACTCTTAACGCTAGACACCAAGGCAACACGTCACTTAAACGTCCCATCCGACGGACAACGTTTCCCACTGGAAGTGCTCTCCATATAGTATCCCAAGAAGGTATTAGGATACCTCTGAAAATACTGCTTCCACCGCCGTGATTCAAATCCGGGTTTTCGGGGTGGAGATCCAGATCCACTATAAACCGCAACAGCCCGATCTCCTTAGTTATTCCCATTTAATAAGATAAAAGCGTAAATATTTTCTCCTGAAACTCCAAGGGTGGTCGTGTACACCCATGGGTGATCGTTTTGTTCTTTTGAGGACAACCATTTAGTTGGGTCACTCCTGGTCCTTATTCCTTGCGATCCTCATGTTGATTCCTCGTCTCCATTCCCACATGAATTGTCTTTGCTTCTCCGAACCACATCCCACGTGTAACCGCTCCTTTTCCATATTTCGGTGTGCACATCCACCCACGTACGACCCCTGCTATCTTCCGGCTGGTGTACTTCACCTTTCCCCTCTTTCCCCGAGTTAGGAGTTTTTTCTCGAGGAGATAGCGGAGAGGCAAATGCGCTTCAGCGTATCTGTGAAGGACAGGTGTCAGAACACTGGTGATTTGCATCCAACTTGACATAACGAGCCAGAATTTTTCTGAGCGTTAAAGTGATTCGAATAAAATCCTGTTTCAAGCGTTTTAAACTACCAGAATGTTATGTAATTAATTCATCCACACTGGCAAGAATTTTTGTGCGGTGTGCGAAATATCGACTCGAAAAAAAATAAAATAAGTATATGCATAGGGTACAGAAATTGCATAGTGACGGTTGTTAAAACTTTAAAGCTTCATTTCAAATTCCCATTACCCTCCTACAGTTCATGGCCACAACATTAAAATAAAACACGTGCAACCATTTGAAATACTCGAAAATAAAAATTTTCCAATTCCCCTGCAGGATACAATTACTAATTATCCTTATGGCCGTTGACCAAATGTCTGTCATGCTTTCGTATTTTGGCTTGGAGAATAATTTGCATAATTTAATGTGGAATAATTATTATATTTAGCAGTAGTTGCTAGATAAACATTCGCAGTATGTAGGATTTTGGGGCGAGGACGAAGGACGAGGAAATAGTGACATATTTATCGATAAAAGTAGCCAAGAGGTACATAGTTTTAACGTCCCGTCCAACTTGGTTCTCAATTTTTCAAGTTTTCTTCGAGCTGAACCTAGATGTCGGCATAGCACCGTCGGAATACACGTCTCCGCCAGTGTTTGTGCACGGGTCCTCGACGTGGAAAGTCATTCTACTCCAATTTTAACTCTTGTGTTACTTAATCACTCAGCTGTTGGCATCTTACGGAAATTTAAATGTTCTATTGATTTATTAAACTGATGTACCTAAGTTTATTTTCCCAGCAGTACGCGCGACGCCAATTTCATTTCGCTGATATTAACAGTGTACCTATGGGCCATGAAAGTTGTATTGAGGAGCGAAATTTTGTAAGTATTACTTGACTATATATTTAAACTCATATTGATAATGATTTTCCACAAATTAACTTTGTTATAATTAATAATACCAAAAAGTACCAATTTTGTTTATTATCACTTCAATAAGAATCATAAAGCATTAATTCTCATTTAAATCTGAAATGGTTAGTAATAGAATCGGAGGATATAAGCGGATAGATTAGTTAGATGGGAAATAAAATTCGAGAACCTTCACCTTAAGACGGTAAATTGTATACTTAAGATAAAGGGAAATTGGTTAAAATTTCGATGAATAATTCATCACTTGTAGCTATGGGTAGAGTTAATCAGCTTTTTAATCGATCTTGAAAGAATAACTTAGCATGCCCATATTAAGAGTTGTCATTATGATTCATTGACCTTGAATGGAGAATTTCAATGAAAATTCATCAATATCATTATTTTGATTGCGCATCAATTACTCTTCACTACCGCAGCTATTCGGTTTAATTCTCATCCAAAAGGTCGAAGAATGCAATTATTTTTCGAGTCTCACGAAAATGTTTTCATTCCTTTTTAGTCGACCCGCTTCGGTAATTTCTCTTACAATTTACCCCCGCACCTGGATACTCCCTCGAGCCCGGCCATTTCCGCCATTCCCACGAATTCTAGACTTTTCCCATTACCAACTACAGGTGCTTCCCTCCAAGTCAGCGTTTCATTTCAGCGTCCACCCTTTTTCGCCCTGTAGTTCATTCGGAAATAAAACCCTTTAAATTCAATCATTGGAGATAAAAGTGCTGCTCCATCGGCAAACAACTTTTTATAATGTAATTCTAGTGTTTGTCTCGTTTGTACGAATACACGTTTTAAACTTGAGATTGAATTGAATTCCGCTTAACTAGCTAAACTAAATTGGTTAAGTTAACATTTTGGTTAAATGTGCTGAATTAGAGGCATTTTTGAAATTGAATAATCTTGGACAATCCAAAACAAACTCTTTCCTAAAAAACAAGAACCAACGGCATAATGACATTATCGGATCAATCAAAAATCTTAGCGTTAAAAATATATTTTTATCTTTTAGAGGAAAAAATCACATTGAATGCACGCACGCATGAATGCCGAATAGTTAGCTGCAATGAATTTCTCAGGTTAATTTCACATTGAATGAGAGCGTGTGTGTGTTTATATATGTTTATACATATATATATATATATATTCTGAATAAATAAATATTATATATATATATGCATATATATATATATATATATATATATATATATATATATATATATATATATATATATATATATATATGCATACATAGAGAGAGAGAGAAAGAGAGACTGAATTTATGTATCTTATTTCGATAAGATGTCATAGATAACTACCTCTTGTCTGCCCACCCACCACGTTATTAAGTACCCCTGTCCTGTATATATCTTCCAGCGTAAGTTCCTACCTTATATGTGCTACGAATTAGTCCATAAAAACTCTTCTTTCCACGTTTTCCTAAACTCTTAAGCATTTCCTTAGGAATGCCATCCTCCCCCAAGGTCTTATTTGAAATTCCTTATTGCCTTCTTTCTGTCAATATCAAGTATACCTGGAGCTAATCTATCCTCATCTAGGTAATATTCTCTTTGTATATCTTAACTTGCTTCACTGATATCTTTACCGTATGAATCCTGTTTATATTCCTTCCATCTATCTTGAATGGTTCAGTTAATAATTTTCCTTACCTATACTAATCTTTGATTGTTTGCATTGATTTAACCGTATTACTTCTTGAAAGTGCTTTAACCTTCCTGTGAGGTGTATCCATTTAACTATTTATTTGAAAACTTTCCGTATCTTAGCACTGCGTATTGTACCACGCCTCTTTCGTCATATTAGATTCGATACTGTCTATGATTCGATTGTACTTCCTTCCTAACTCATTATTTATATTTTTCCTATTTCTAATCTTGTCTATCTTCCCAATTATCTTATATGCAATCCATAATTTTATCATATTTTCCTATTTACTGTTCCTATAGTTTTCTTTGCGGCTTTTCTATATCCTTTTTTGATATGCATCCATTTTTCTTCTATACTATTCAGCTCCCTTTTCAATCACTCATCATTTCTCTACTGCCGCTTGATACTCCGCTCTGTTACATCATACATAAGCGATCAATCTTTTCCCAAAGTTTCTTTTAGATTTGAAAGATCCTTCAAAGTTGTAGTTAATTGGAATAATCCCTGGTTTTTGCAGAATAAGCACAATAGATTGAATTGTTTTGCACTTCATGACAGGTCAAGCAACTATTTTGGTGCGATCACTCAGCCAAATACTAATATTGCGCTAAACATTCGATCCATCCACTGAGAGGTCATCCAAGATATTAGTAGCCTCTAGATAATGCAAATCTTTTTCTTGCTTTTGCTCCGAAGAAGTGTTATTTGGCCATAAATACTTAAAATGGTTTTTGGTGGACTCAAGTAGAAGGGTCACCGCTGGCGACTCTCCATGTGAGCCACGGTGTTGTTTCTTCGTGATATTACCGTGAAATGTTAGAAAGGATATAATCGAGGGGTGGTCCCTACTAATACGTGCATCCGAAATATTTTGAATATGATAACATGGAGTTGTCACCCTTGGAAGAGTGCTTAAGATATTGGAAAGTGGTCATAATGCACACACACGCCCGGGTAATGAAAAAGAAAGTGCGTAGTCCAAGCAAAGAGAGATCGTCAGTCAATATTCGAAGATCTTTTATCAAATTTACAGGCATCGAGGGAAATTTTACTGTAAACCGCCTTTTTCGCACAAATAGTTTATTGTTATTAATCAAAGGTATCCATTAATTTAAGAAGTCGAGTTTTTGTTAAGTGTTAGGGAGCCGCTTTGAGGGTCATTTCGGTACTCTTGCACAATTAATGCTGTATTTAAATTTGTGATTTTTTTAGGAATTAACACATAATTTTAGGCATTGTCTAATAGTTTACACCCACTTCTCGTAAGAAGAGCGAATGCAAAGGTACCGTCGTCACGTAACCATACAAGGAAAATTGCAGTGTAGTAGTGCCAGGGTCCATCAAAAACCTACACTAACCCGCTAGGCTTTTGCTATTAATGCCTATCGATTCTCGCAAAGGATGATTTTAGGAAGTAATAAAATCTTTCCTGAAATATTTAGGGTTGCTTCTACCGTTTAAAAAATTGTAATTAAATTCGGATATAATATTTAAGAAAGATTGATGCCGTGCTTCGGAAGCGTGGGCATAAGAACTTTATTTTTCTGATTTTTAGATATTCCAAGTTGTTATGTAATTCACTGAACTAGATGGATCATATTGGAAGAACCATGTTGCTTGTAATACGATATAGTAAAACATAATACGTTAAATTTAGGTAAATGTGAAAATAGATTTTGAAGCGAACAAACATTAAAATTTTTTATGGCTAACCTACCACTCAAAAAATTACAAAAATTTAGGTAAAGGTAACCATTAAAATCATATTCGGAAGCCACCATCTATTGTTTATATACCAGATCATACCTCTCAATAGAAAATTTCTCTCTGAAAGTTCCAATTTTATCTCTGAATGTGCTACCAACATCCCTGTTGTATGTCACCGATTCGAAGCAGGGTTTAGAAAGGTATATTTTCAAAGTTCCACCAACTCTCGAATGGGCTTGAATAAACAATTTTTCTCCCAAAACTACGGAGCACCAGTTGACAAGTGTATTATTCGGCCGTTCTGTTAATAAAGGTGATGTGATTTTTCAGTGTGTATTCCCAGCTAATGTACCCTAACGAATATAGACACTGCGTTTTTTCTTATAACGACTTCTTTGGCCAATGGAGTCTATAAAATCACTGAATAGCAAACTGTTGACCATGTGTGTGGATGTACTTAGCGCAGGAGTCTCGATGATCTAAACGTGAGAGTGGTCAAACAAGGGCACGGTTTCGAGATTGCCGGATTCATGAAATTTTCCCTTTTGCCGTGGGGATTTCTAACTACTAATGGACTGCTGACACAATTTCTTGTTTCAATATCATTTATTCTTTTGTAATTGATTTAGTCATTGCAGTTTATCTATCGCATCTCCTAATTATTTCCAAACAAAAGCGTTCAGGTTCCTTCAAAATCACATGAATCATTCAGAGAGAATATACCTGTAAAAAAATTTCACCTTTAATCGTTTTTGATCTTTTATGCTTTCATTCATCCATCCACTGAAAAATAATAGATATATCCCTACTCGTTCACTTGATGGGAGTGTAGCAACAGCTGTATTTAATCTGATTAATTGTCCTACTTAATATACGCTTTGAACAAAACCTGAAGATTCAGATGATATTGGGTGGAAACGAAACATCACTAAGAAATCACAAAAAAATGACGTCAGACCTGATGATACTGTAATAAGCGATACCTAGATCATAATTAGTAAGACATTTGTGGTATTGTCCATTTATTTGCAATTTTTAGCTCAGCCATGAACAGTTTTCCCTTTGTTACTGGGAAATTTGCAGTGAAATTTTTCAAAGGAAGCGAGTTATGCTGGCAAGATAACCCATGACATTTAACAGAGAAGCATCTGAGACTTTAGGAAACAAGATTCCTTATTTATCATTCTCCTTCCTGAAAATGCGCAATAAAATGAAATTGAAGCGTCGTTCTCTTTAGGATATTTTGAAAAAAGAATAAATTAATGTGATTGCGCGTAAATTGAATGATAATAAGCTTTTCATAGTTATATTGGAATATGTATATAGTTACTTGAACCCCTTATTATTATTTCTAGAGTTGAAGAAACACGACGTGAGGTCAAGAAATTCATTCTGATAAGGTAGAGTTGTTTTTTGGTTTCAGGTACTTATCGATTCCGTAACTTTGACATAGTACTAATTTCAGTGTTAGTGAATATAATTAATATTTTCCCTGGAATAGTTGTTAACAATTTCAGAAATGCCGACGCTTTAAGGAATGAGGTATGCGACGCAAACACAATTGCAGACAGAAGCAGAGGACATTTATATTTTAGTTCTTCAGTTTTCCATAATCGGTGTTACACTCTTTAACGCATGTAATGCAGCCCTATTGCTAATGAACACAGTAATATTATTATAGGTTATTCTCCGGTTAAGGTAGGTATTAGATGGACATAAGCTACCAAACATTTCTCTTTTCTCTCCTAATAAGCTCCACATCAACTCTATATACTTCCTTCCTTCCTTAATTCCATTCTACATCCTTATCCCATTCCTCCCCTTTCCTCGTTCGCCTCACATTCTCCCCTCTTATCACAGTCTTCAACTTCCCACTGCAAATCAAAATACTTTACATCCATCTCTCCTCCTGCCGTCTTCGAATTCCTACCAACAACCCCCTCTCCTCTCACACCATAACTTGTACTTCCTCACTTGTTTTTCCTTCTGTCCACTTCCCCTTCTCCATCCTTCTCCACACCCACCATTCAAAACCTCCAATCTACGCATATCATCCTGCTTCAATGAATATGTTTCCGCGCTGTACACGACTACGCTCAATTTTAAAGTTTTAACGAGCCTTTTGTTAACATCCTTACTCGACGTCCCTGTCATCAATTCTTTCCTTACGCGTGGATGTTTCTTTGCCCGACGCAATTCTTCCCCTAATGTTCCCACTACTTTGATCATTTTGATCGAAGAGACTTCCATGATACGTTAACAATTTCACATGCTCTAGTTTTTGCCCTTCTATTCCAACGTTTAGCATAGCCTTTCTCTTTATGGAGAACCGCATAACTTTTGTTTTATTTATATTCATTCTCTATCTCATTTCATGTGGTGAAATAGTAGGTTCTTCAACGCGAATGAAAAGCTTTATAGTTCACTTATTGCTTCAAAATTTCTGTGAAATCTTCGCTCAATATCTGTTTTGAAAAATATCGACATTCCCAGGAACTACAGAATATTTTAGGTCCTTACAATGCTTTCTCTTTTGTGTGAGCGCTAAGAAGTTTTGATTTTTAGTTACGGTTTAATGACAATTTTTTTAATGATAATTACGTCTCGAGTGCGGTAATAGAGCTTTCAGAAGATCATAAAATGTCTCTGAATGAGGAGTTACATGAAATTCCTCCTCTAACCGTGTTAAAAAAACTGTCGTCGATCTTTTGCCTATCAACAGACAGATTTACTCCTTCGAGATTTCGGAACGGAGATTTAGGGATACCTTTTCCTAGAATGCCACTCTTCTGGGATTTGGTCACCATCTCGATCTGAAGAAATGTATGGGACCCAAGAGTAAGGTATAAAACACAAACGAGACTAGTGTCTCAGCGCTTTCAGGATTTCAGTTTTTCCTACGAAATTGAGGCCTTTGGCGACTTTTCGAAGGACACAATGGAAAATGTACGATAATTTACCAAATACGAAGAATCATCGGTCTCGTCGATAATATATATTCTATGTAAGGATAGTAGCATTGATCGCTGCTATGAAAGGCTAAAAAAATTACTTTCTACGTAAAAAAATATGTTTTTAAAGAACAGTGTTAATCAGAAATGTCTTTCTAAACTTACTCGCTAATCTTAGTAAGCTTATTTGCTAAGCTTACATGATTAGATGTTTATGTGCTTAGATATTTCTGCTTAGACATTGAGTTCGAAAAAGTCAATGTTCCTCCTATGGTAATCAGAAATGTCCACGTTCACGAAATACTCGCGAATACAATATTACATGTCATTATATATTATGTAGTGCACTTGAACATACAGAAATATCCAATGCCTTTGGAAGTCCTATATTTATTTGTTATTATTCCATTTGCAATGAGGCCTCTAGGAATAAAACAATTAAAATATTTTAACAGGCAAAACTAGGCGCATCAAATATGTTCGTTATTCAATCGAATGAATGGAATTTATGTATATTTCGGTTTTTTGTGAACCTGGACGATAGTACTAAGCATCGGCCTTTGTATGACTTCGAATCAGCAAAACCTACCTTTCACAAGATATATTGCTTTTCTTCATGAAATCTCATGTTATAAGGTTGCATTAATATTATCTGGGCTTGCAATGAAATACTTCTTACTTGGGCAACAAAATTTGTTTATTTAGAAAATAAACAATGGAATAAATCTTTGTTACATTATAGATACCTAAATGGCTCATTAATATTGGGCTCGATTTTGACTAATCAAGACAGCTTTCTAATTTATTTCTTAATCCATTTGACTGTTTCCCCTTTTTGCCGTTTTCGGGTTTATTTAACCATTTACCCAGGTGCACGCTTTTCCTCTAAAATTATGGCAAAACTTCTTGTTTAATCATCCAAGAAACTTCGTTGACTAATGAGTTTCGGTTCTTAAAAGATCGCTCATCGGTTTTAAACTAAGTCGGCTCGTTTGCCATTGTTCTGAGGAACGATGTGTTTAAGACCACTATACGAGCCGCACCGCGGAAGCAATTAAACCTTAGGGGTAAATAGAAATTTTCCAGGAATTCGGGGTATAACCTTCATCGACTTAACCCGGTCACCCTCAGGCCTCTTCCGAACCTACACGCCGAGTTTAAACGTAAGTAACTCCACCTTGCCGAAGGATTTGGCAACGTTTAAATCGTTTGACCGTGAACGTCTTGAATTCAACCTTATATCAAGAGGCGCGAGGGACTTTCCGTGAAATCTCACCCCCTCACTGCGACCCCCGACCTCTCCTTTTGTCCTTATCGCCCCGTCCCACTCTCACCTCTCGACTGCTCTCTGCCCCGGGGATCGCTCCAGCACCTTTCGGCTGCTACCATCGCCCTCCTCCTCCACCACCACCCCCACGACCACACCGGCCGGTACTCTATCCCCACCCTCTACTCCTTACACGCACCCCCTCAGCGACCCTTCCCACCTGCTCCTCCTCCTCAGATCCCCCTATGAGCAACCCCTTAATCTCATCTCTTCCTTCTTACCCATTTCCTCCTCTCCCCTCCCTCCCCCCGCACCATTCGAAAACCTATCCCAGACATTACGAGGGGAGCGAGCTCGAGAAGGAAAGCCCGGCTGATGAAACAAAGGGGTCCGTTATGAACACTGATTAAATCCGAAGGAGGATTTTCGGAGAATCGAGAAGGCCCGAATGGAGGGAGGTGCTGCCTGGGAGTGATTTGTGGGCGAGGGGTGGGGGTTTGGTCGAGGGAACGGGGACGAGGGAGGGATGTGAGTTAGGAAGAGGGAATAAGGGATGGAAAATGGAACGGTGCAGTGGTGTGTGCTATCCGAGAAAATCCCGTGGAGGAGGGACAGGGGAGACGTTTGGGAGGACAAGGGGAGGGGGAGGGGCCGACGATATGGGATCAGGGGGAGGGAGAAGGATGCGAGAATGCAGTGGGCGGAGGATGGGGGAGAGGAAACTCACTCATTTGCGTCTGCGTTGACCTTTTCTCTTGGCGTGAAAATTCAAGAGACGGGACGGGGGAAGAGGGCTGGTTGTTTGGAGCGGCTGCTGGGCAGGATTTTTTTCTACATCTCGCAAGCGATTTTCTGATTCCCACCCTTTGAAAGGTTATATGGCCGGAGTGCCTTTTTAATTTTGAAGCAGATCGTACTAATACCAAATTCATTAAAAACGATGTCAAATTTCACTTAAATATTGTATCTTAAAATAATAGTATACACTCGGCTTACGAAAAAGAATCACAGTTTTCACTCAAGATCGCGTCATTGAACAAGATCTCTTTGTCCATAGTTGGCTCTGAGAATGGTAGCATTGAGCCCATACCATAGTACTCCTGTGAGTACGAATGGAATAATCATGAATGAAAATGATTTGGCAGAATAAAATTAGTTTTTTATACAGCAGTGATAGTGATAAAAACAACTGAATTGAATAGCTATTCAAGAAGACTACTTTTTCAGGGTCGGAGTCCATGCACCGTGAAGTACAAAAACTAGCGTATTAAGGGCATATTTTCTCGGAAAGTTTCAAAATATTTTTAAATACGGGCTTAAAAAATGTATTATCTTGGACATATATGAAATTCTTTCAATGGCATATACTGTGAAAATGTACTTAAATTGCTCGTAAAATTGTCTTAATTGATAATCTTGTGATTGAATTCAATCCTGAACTTGAATTATTCATATGCCATAATTCGTTTTACTGCAGAACTCATGTAGCTACGTGAGAAGCTAATTGTTCTGAATTTTTAATTTTTAACATGAAGTCATAAAAAGTACTTTCACCGCTTGACTTAATTTAAAGAAACATTCACCTTCATGGCAAGAGACAGCTCCCATACCAGTTCCGACGGGTCTGAGGGTAGTAGAAGAAAATTCATTTGCGAGGGAAGAGCTCACTACTCCTTTCTATTGGATGTCCTTCTCCGCAATGAGAACAAATTCAAACATTTTGCGAGCCCTATAGAGTGGAAGCACAGAATGAACGAGCAAATAACTGGCTAATTATGAAAGCTGGGCTTTAGAAATCCTTCTAAAGCCCGGCTTTAGAGTTACTACATTTCCACTAATGAAACGCGCACGAAGTTTCGGATTTCATTGGCCTCGTCGACTTTAACCACGTTGAACACGGACTTGATGAAAGCTTCATATTTTATTTTATAAACATATTTACTGCTAAATATTTATGAAATAGAAATACGAGACATATTCATAAAGTAAGGGCCGTTAACTTATATTTAAATATTGGCGCTTCAGAACACAGTTTTACTCCTGCAGCGCCATCTACGGAATCATTGAGAAGCTATAGTAGCATTTTTTTTGTTTCAGAAGTCGTTTGCTTGTCCATGCATGCAAACAAGAATGCCCTTGACAATCGCTGATCCCACCAGCTGTGAAATGCTTTCTGTCATTCGATTCTTGTATGCAAAAGGATTGTCGGTTGCTTAAATTCATCGGGAGCTATGCCTAGTTTATGGACCTAAGGTTATGAGTGAAGGAAAGGCTAGTTAATGGTGCCGTGATTTTAAAAATGGGCGAACAAATGTCCATGACGAAGAGCGAAGTGGCAGGCCCAGTATTCTGACCTATGACATTGTTTCGCAAGTGGAACAAAAACTGCGATGTGATCGTCGATTGACGATTACATCGCAGCCTGGCTGAACAATTTCCTCAACTTGGACGCAATACTGTCTACAATATTGTCGCGAAAAAACTCAGATACCACAAATTGTGTGCAAGGTGGGTACCGAAAATGCTCACCGACCACCACAAAGAGCAAAGAATGTCCAGTGGACGAGAGTTTTTGGGCTGTTACCAACAAGATGGAGATGACTTGTTTTCTCGCATTGTAACCGGGGACGAGACGTGGATATCTTATATCAATCCAGAAACAAAACAGCATTCGATGCAGTGGCGACACTCATATTCACCAAAACCGAAAAAGTTTAAACAAACTCCGTACACGGGTCGAAAATTGATGGCTACCGTTTTTTGGGACATGGGACTGGGACAAACGGTGTTCTTTTAGCGAATTCAATGGAACGTGGGAAAACAATGACAGCTGATGTGTACTGCGAAATGCTCAGCAAACGGAGACGTGCGATCCAAAACAAACGACGCGGTAAACTGTCATCTGGCGTAATTCTCCTCCACGATAACGCGCGTCCTCACACTGTTGCCAAAACCAATAAGAAAATTCAAGATTTCCGTTGGGAACACTTTGTCCACCCACCGTAGTCCTAACCTTGCACCTAGCAGCTACTTCCTCTTCTTGCACTTGAAACAGTGGCTCGGTGGACAACGTTCCGAAACCGAAGAGAAACTCAAGAACGGCGTTGTCAATTGGTTCAACAACTCTCAGGCGGCGAACTTCTATGTAGAGGGGTTAAAGAAGCTGATACAGCTGGTAAAGCGGTAGGAAAAATGCTGTGAACGGTGATTATGTAGAGAAGTGAAGTAAGTTTGTAGCTAACTAAAAGTACCAATAAAATGTGTTTCATATGGGTATATTTTTTCCTGTTACCAAACGGCTCTTACTTTATGAACATGCCTCGTACATTCATAGTCTGGAAGTATGATCCATAAAGCTCTCTACCGATTAGGATAGTTCTAATAACTAACAAATATGTCATTCTACTGTAGTAGTGAAATATATAGTATGATACTTAGGAGAAAATTTTAAACTTAAAATTCACATCTGTAAATGCAATTTGATAAACATTTTGTGGTGATTAGGTTACTTAAACGCGAATAAAACCGATTATCTCGCTGCTCATTAGGATTCACTTAGGGTCAAACTTTTTGTATGATATTTATGCTTGCATTTTTATATAAACCTATGGGTGTAAATCCATCTCATTGCACCTTAATACACACTTTGAACATTTACATTGAATCTTGTGAATTTCATAGATTTTTTGAGGGATTAAGACGTCGTCGATGATTTCTTTAAACAGTAACTGATTTTTTAACATAATGAGAAGCCTGTATGCACTTATTATCACATGAGAGAAGTAAATTCATATTAATTTCACAGTTATTAGTAATTGGTGGTGTCTACTGATATTGCTTATGCTTGAACAGTATAGAGGTAACAGAAGCAATCAAATGCTATACGATCGGTGAAACTGGAAGGTGAAACGGATAATTAATATATACTTCTGCAATATGAAATGAACTATACATGTATATTGTAATTTTCCTACAGTGCGAATATTCAAAGGGTGTTAGGTCTTTAAGATTGATCGGAAATCAAGATAACCTGTTGAGTTGTGTGCTGCAAGTAGTTATTGACTGTTAAGTAATTGAGGGAATCGCAGTCAATTTTAATATATTACCTATAATGCTAGTTTATGGTATGAAATAATGATACAAATGAAAATAATATTAAAATTGAACGGACGAGTCAAATCGGAGTATTCCAGCCAAAGGTTTATATTAAAATGCAACAAAACGGATGGAGTTAGAAATATACTGCAGTGTGAAAATCACAGAAATTGAATTATACGGTACTTCTGGACACACATTCTCAATTAAGTTCTGATTGTGACTGAACCAATTTTTTTAGGTTTGCTTTAGGAATATTAAAAATTGTAGAATATAATTTTCTTTCCAAAGAGGATGGTAGGGTGATGAGCTAATTTCATGCATTTTTTTGGCATGAAAGACTTTATTTTCTGTATTTTCTTGTTGTATGACGTTGTTTAGGTGAACAAATGACAAAGAATTTTGACTTCAGACGAAATAAAATAAAATAAGTTTTATTCCTTCTGTGTGAGCATATTATAAAGCGTGAAAATATATTCATTTTTTATAGGTTACCTTATGGTGTTTTGTATATATTTAATTGTGGCTGCAGAAGCGTTCAATAAAATGGCAAAAAAGGGACCGAAGGAGAATGAATGCTGTGCAATTGAAATATAGTAATGAAAGTCATTCAAAATTTTTATTGAAATTTTACATCACCACATATTTTTTTATAATTGCTATCCACAACTGACGTGAAATATTGGTAAAAATATAATAAAGAAAAATTTGCTTTTGAACTTTAAGCCAATTAAACGACAGCCGGAAATTTAATCTGAGCCTTAGGTCTCATGTTTTCAATATTCAAACCTTAAAATGAGACGTGTATATTCAACTATAGTTGATTATACACGTAATCGTATATGGCACTAGTACTGTATAAAAAGTACTGTCTTACAAACTATTTTGATCCTTATTTGGATTTTCGAAACGAGCCGGCCTATCTATATGATAAAACTGCTTTACTGTACACTTTATTTGCCTGTTTACACTTTTTATGAAACGATCCTATTTGGCTAGTTCTGAATATTTGGGCACTCTTAACATATGGCAAATACTATTGGTGCATTTGGCATTCTTAAAACAATATTTTTCAAAGGTGTTCATGAAAAAATAGCCACAGTAATGTATTGTCCTCTAATTTCAATGTCATACATGCACATATGTTCCCTGTATTTTATATTTTAGGTAAAAAAGCTCATAATTTTCGTTAATTCTATAACAATACTTCACAGAAATTTGAACTAATGGAAACAGGGTAGGTTACTTTTATAAAGGGGGTATGTAAAAACTCTTTGGTATTAACAGTCAGATGCTTTTTATTTAGATAGCTGCTTAAGCGACAGAGTGGCAACGATGCTGCAAGTACCTATTTATCTCTTAGTCCACTATTTTACTCTTAGTGTATTTGGGATTTTCAGTGCTACATTTCACTAACAATTACGAATGATTTAAGTTATTTGTTTATCGGTCCAGTCTTTGATTTAAATACCAACCAATAAATGTAATTTTAACACTTGATAAAAATAAAATATCTGAAAGGCTTAATGTTTGAAGGTCCTAAGGCTGCCTGAAAATATTCATATTTAAATATCCTCCAAGGACAAACTCTAAAAAGAGTCATTATTCGAAACCAAAACAATCTTAAAAATGATGATAAATCACCTAAAAACCAATAAATCCACTATTTCAGCCTTTATAAACAGATTTGTGATATTAAATAGAAGCAATGAATATTTTTTTCACTGAATTTTATGAAATTGCTATTGTAATATATTTTACATGCTAAAATTGATGGTTAAATCAAATTACAATGGTACTAGTAATGCTCATCTATTAGAATTGGAAAGCAGTGTAATTATGAAGTGTTCTTCAACCAATGGCTTTAGATTACTTTTTACTTGTAGCCGCCCGAATTTCGCAAGAATGCGTCAGTTCATGGGAAGTGTTTGGAGACATATCCTTCATGGAAATTTCCATACGCATTGCTCAGCCCGTCTATTCATTTGAAACTGTTATATCTTCCTCCTCCCCCCCCCCGCATACGGACAAGGATACAGTTCCAGGTCATCACTCATCAAGTGTGATGGATGTGGAATGGAGAATCTCCTCCATGTGAGGAATTCGCCACGGTATTTATTCCCCAGGCGTAATTTGTCACATCTTTGGGTGCTTAGCAGCCCTCACCTACTTGTCTTTCACTCATAGCCATTAGACCTCCGGAATTACCTTGATAAAATACTTGGGAATACCCATTGCTAGAAGCTTTCATTCACTAACCAGCAGCTGAGAACTAAAACCACAATAGATTCATGATCTAACTTTAGATTGGTTTGTTGCAGCTCTCTACTTATTTCTTCATACTATAATATTTCTTCGCTTTCATGCATGCGATTATTTGATTCGTGCATCTAATCCGGGGTCTTTCTTTGTAGCTGCACTCGTTCACATCCCTTTCCAGCACTGTCTTCAGAAAGCGACGAAGTATGTATGGAAATAAATCAAGTAATATGTGTCCCTTACTTCATACCTGGGAATAGGAAATGACACCTATATATATATATTACCACGACTGCACATCCGTAGATATGATTTAAAATGTATTTATTTTATCCAGCGCAAGTAGTACAGAATATTGCTACTATTATTTTTGCAAATTCCCTTTGACAAATGCGAATTATATGAGATGAGTCATACATGCATTGTCTACATTCGAAAACAGTGGCTTTGCGCCCACTGACCGCCTAGGGGAAACCCCTTAACCACGCTATTTAACGGTGGGAACGTGATAAAAAGTGTAAACGGACCGGGGAAGGAACTTGGCAATACAGCCCACGCCTTCGGAAATGGCATTGAAAAAATTTCAATCCCCTAAAGAGGCATTGTTGCTGATCTTTAAAAGTGTCCGAGAATTGCCTCATCCAAAGAATACGACCAAATGGTAAAACTAAAGCAGGAGAAAAGGAGCAACAGAGCAATGCTCGGCTTTTCGAGATAGGCGACTATTTTCTGATCGCCACTTCGCAATGCGTTCACATCTTTGTCGTAATTCCACGTTTCCACCTCAATCGCTCTTTGGGGGACGTGACCATCACGCTAAAAGCCTTTCATTTAGGAGATAATTCGTTTTTATTTCCACCGCTGCGAGATACTACCGGGTCATTAGAAGATTAAAGATTGAATTCAGTACCTGTGAGTTATTCCACGTATATACGGCTTCCTTGGGGGCTTGTGTGATTTTATGTGGGATTTTGTTTTATAGTCATGGTAACTGCATGCATTATTAAAGCCCACAGGATCGAAGGGAGATTGGAAGTAATCCTGAGAACGGTCGGAAAGTGGATACGGAAAATGGGAATTCAAAATGACTAAGCACCATAGCAGAAACAATTTTTAAAACTAATGAAGATGCCCGGGCTCATGTAAACTGAATCAAACTATTTGCATTTTACGCCGTATTCATGGTTTGAAATTGAACGGATGAATTACCTTCAGGAGCTCTTCTAGACTATGGACCATCTTTATGATGACATTTTCTTTTTTTTTTAGATGGTAGGCGAATATCTCAGAAAGCATAACCAAAAGGAATATGAAGCAGCTGAACAAATTGTGTGCTTAAGCGCATGTTCTGAGAAATTAAAAAACGCCATTTCTTTCCGGCCGGGTCATTCTGCCGGATGTCGCGTCCCACCTGATAGCTCCCGAGTCCGACGGATCGAAACCCACGTCTGGTATGGATCTTGTGCAGACTCTGGTAGCTTGAACCCTGGGGAGTTCGGGCAAAACCAAAATTGACTTATTTGAAAACTGGGGCTACACTAGGCACTAGAAGCGTTCAGAACGCAATAAAAACTCACCGATTCAACGGTTACTGTATGAAAACATAAGGTTCTCCGACAATGTGCATATAGGAAAAGATATTTTGGTGAAATTAACTATTCTGTACTCAATAATTGCAATGATTTTAATGGGGAAACAAAAAAATACATAAAATAAAACTCGAATGAGTCTATTAACTCGTTTTTTCTTTAAATATGGAAAAATAATCTATGAAGTTGGTCCGGTTCCAAGGTTCCACGGTCAATTTTTTGCAATGATAAGTCCATATTATATTTGCGAAAAAATATATACAAGGGTTTCCTTTAAATTTTCGATAAAAAACCTGTGCAAACCTTTAAAGGGTCTTAAATACATGTTTTTTACTTCGTCTCTGGTCCAATTTTTTTCCAATCGTATATAATATTTTTATGTATTTGGCGTTACTCAAATGACACAAAAGTGTGTTCCGATCTGACCAACCGGTCTTTGTGCGAGATAGTTGAAATTTAAAAAATTAAAATAGCGTGAAACGAATTCGGTTTGTAGGTTCGAAGTTGAATGTTTCCAATTATATAGACTGAATATTAACATGCACTTGTAGCTTATTGTATAACTCATTATCCTATATATGTGTTATCCCAACTATGAAGCTCTCGAAGGATTCGTACTGTTGATGGAAAGGTAGTCATAATGGGTTTTAATCTGCATTTCTGATTTGAATCATTAAATGTAGTTTCAGTCAGCTTCTTAGCGTGAAAGGTTACATATTGTTTCAATAGACATTTAGGTCCTAGTCCAATGCGCTTTAATTAGCCCGATCGTTTATCTTCAATCCTTGACTGCCATTTATTTTTTTCTCGTTTCAATAAGCGATTTTTTTCCGTTGTTGGATAATAGGGTATTTTTCTTAATGAAAATACTATATGCATATATATATATATATATATAAATATGATTATATATATCTATATATATATGATATATATAGGATATACATAGGATATATATATATATATATATATATATATATATATATATATATACCGCATTCCTCACCTCCCCTTTACCAGCAGGCGGTACTATCGTTTCTTCCGAGAATATTAGTATCAATACATATTAGTAGGTATGTATATATACATTTTTTTCCAGTGCCCGTATTATCTTTCTTGATAATATTATGCTTTTTTCAGTTACCATGGCGTGTTTAAAGTCGATGCTTTGCTATTACTGCTAGGGCGTTATACGGTTGTTCCGACTGGAAAATGTAGCTGATATCCGAAGAATTAAAAATGCTGTATACGCAGCTAATGTGTCTAAAGTATTGCCAGTGATTTCAGCCTTTTGGCTTTATTGCTCATCGATATGATATTTGGAGATGCATAAAAATAATTTCATCAGTTAATACCATATTACTTAAAATTTCAACACCTTGATCCTTAGGGGCAATTTTTCTTTCTCGAGAAGATGTTTAGAAGGTCAGAAATATGATATCCAGGAGGATATCATCCATGGCCTTCGACAGTCATCACCTCATCCTAAAGTCACCAATGGGGTGTGAGAGATAATATTTGAGATAATCTTCATTAATTATGTATGACATTCAATCTTCACCATATCATCGCATGATTGCTGTGGCATGTAACTAAAAGTTTTTGGGGATGTGACATGATCTTTCGTAGAAACTTTTATTTTATTTAAGTTATATCGGTGGCCAAGACGCATTAGGTATGCTTTACTCTGTTCACCAGCATAGCTTTCAGAATGATCAAAGTCAGTTATACGATCCAGTGAGGTATCCGAATATACAGCACCCTGTGATCACTTACTTGCAATGTTACCTATTTTGGGTGGATACACTTTTCATTATTCCATTTTACAATTTTGCTGGCAATTAGGGCGATTCGAAAATTAAGGTCTCCTACTTTTTTTCATGAAAAATCAAATTTATTCTCAACTTTTCGTACATCGTTGGAAAGGCTGAGGATTTAGCTAATTTTCTACATAGTCGCCTTGACGATGAATCACTTTTTGCATCCTTTTAAGCAGCTTTGTAATGCCAGCGTCGTAGCTTTCTCCCGCCGCGTCGCGAAGCCAACTGACGACTGCTTCTCTGATATAAATTCATCGCCATTCGGTGGAAGTGTAAGATGAGAAGTGTATGGACATCAAAAACGAGCGAAAGTGGTGCAGGGAGTTTTTTGATGGCCGGGAAAACGTCCACGATGAGCAGCGGTCGGGGCTGCCGAGTTTGCCGGAATCAACGATGGCTCCAATTGAGGAGATGGTGCACAATAACCGGAGAATTACCCTTCATGAGATAAAAGAAGGCCTTAATGTAGAGAGTGGCTACTTCTCCGTGCAGAATATTGTGTCGTAGGTCCTCGGTTACAACAAGGTGTCTCACCAAAGGAGTGTGTTTGCATCATGACAATGCACGTCCACACCAACATGCACGTGTCACATCAAACGGCCACTTTACCCAATGAACTCGGCTGGGATATCATCGACCACCCTCCTTACAGCCCAGACGTTACCCCCAGTGGCTACCATTTATTTACCGCTCTCAAAAAACGCCTTGGAGGACAGAAATTCAAGTAAGACGAGGAAGTCGAAGATGCAGTCGTCAGTTGGCTTCGTGACGCGGCGGGAGGAAGGCACGTCACCGGTATTGAAAAGCTGGTTCTAAGGATGCAAAAAGTCATTGATCGTCATGGCAACTAGATAGAAAAATAGCTAAATGTTCAGCCTTTCCTACGATGCACGCAAAGTTGACAATAAATTTGATTTTTCATGAAAAAAAGGAGACCTTACTTTTCGAATCGCCCTCGTAAGATGTGGTGGCTAAGATAATAGCGATTCAGATTCTAGATAACATTACAGGTTCTGGTGGAAGACAGAGTTTTATTCAAAGCTTATTGATTTGTATTTGAAAGTTCTTTAACCTGCCATAATGATTTGATAGTCCAGTGCTGTAGTAAACTTGATATAAATGCATCAGTATAGGGATTTTACTTACATTTTCATCAAGAAAATAATTAAAATATCTCACTATACAAGGAATATTCAATAAATACGTGAATTTGTGCAATCTGGCTGCCATGAAGCGGACTATAGCCCCACACACTTGTGGCGCTAGTTTTATTAGACCCAATGAGTCGTCTGTGCTTAGCGGATAGGCGAGATCTGTGCATGTTGCCAGCCAGTTTCTGTTGTCCTTGTTTTTACTGTTAGTCAAAATGGAAATTGACGAAATAACGGAGCAATGAATCAACATACATTTTTTTGATGAAGTGCAGTAAAATTTCTCAAGAAATCACTGAAATGTTGACAGGTGTTTACAGTGATAATACTCTGAAGAAATATCCGTTTTCAAGTGGATTTAATCAAATCAAAAAAATCAAGAAAAAGCCGATTGAAAATCAAAGTCATGCTCCCGGTTTTCTTTGATGTCGAAGGTTTTTCATCATGAATTTCTTCCTGAAGGATAAACAGTAAATGCTGAGTTCTACCTTTCAATTCTCAAGCGTTTGAGAGATCGCGTGCGTCGTGTGCGACCAAATTTGACTCAAGGCGATGGTTGGATCATTCACCATGACAATGCACCTGCACATTCAGCATTGATTGTTCGCCAGTTTTCGGCAATAAATGCTAACACCATCCTTGATCATTTTCCTTATTCGCCAGATCTCACCCACTGCAACTTTTTTCTATTCCCAAAATGCGAAAATGTGATGAGAAGACATCACTGGGAAGATGTTGACACTATAAAGCAAGAATCGATTAGAAAACTAAAAAGCCTAACTGCCGAGGACTTCCAAGGGTCCTTTAAACAGTGGAAAGGAAGATTGAATAAGTCTATTGCAATGAATGGAGAGTCCTTAGGAGGGGACAAAATGGATGTAGACTAAATTTTGCAAAATAACGTTTTTATGGCCTCAGTTCGCGTAGTTGGACATACCTCGAAAAGACAGGTTGTCTGACAGTGAAAATATTAGAGAGATTGTCTTTTGAATATTCAAGATGGTTTTAAGGTATCATTTTTCACTTGAACGTAATTCACGATTACAAGACAATGAACGATTCAGTGACAAATTAATACCAACATCCGATTTACAGGTCGTCGGGCATTTATATTTTCACCTCCAGGTGTCATAACGCCTCTTGCCATACGATTTCCTGGTATCTCGCCAGGCATAGGATAGATGTGTCCGAGAAATGGAAATGATCTCCAGCACCGCCAGTAAAAAAAAAACTCTGTTGGACCAAAACTGATTCTCCCCCTGGAAGAGATTGATTTTCCTTTCCGACTCGTCTCAATAGCCTCCCTGGCCCTGAGATTTGAACCCACGACATTTCAGCTCAAATCCAACTGTCGACTCTGGTGACATTTTGAACCCCTGTCGGACTCCAAAGTGAAGTGATCCCCTACGCCTGACTCGCATTTTCGCTCAGGGGCTTGCGACATTTGAGCAGTTGCGCCCCTTCCCATGCTGGCCTGACCGATGTCCGCTGGCGGTGTGAGGAAACGAACGTAGTTAACAGCAAACGGGTGGGATGGCGGTGGCGGGTGGGATCGCCCCGGGACGGCGCCATTAGCGTGAGCGGACATAATGTTTGTGGGCGAGTGGGCGGTAGACGCGGCCAAACGACCGAGGTAACACCCACGCACCCTTCCTTTCCCTTCCCCCGCACCCCTTTGCTCTTTTTCTTTTCTGACGGCGCCAACAGGCATTCTCGCTTTTATCTCGCCAAAAAAATAGTGAAAATGCTTCGTCCGGGAGATGTTTTACCCGAGGGATGGATCACGTTCTTTGAGCGAGGGAAGTGATTGAATAGTCGTGCACAGTATCGCTCGAAATGATTCACCGACTTGTTTTGGGCTGTTTGCAGTCATCTCCTTTCATCAATTTAAGTAGAGATCGGTCATTTAAAATAAAGCTTGGTCTTTTGCTTCCCTCGTGCGTATAATCGTGGTTTCATTATAAAATATGCGTCGCTAAAAACAGCCTGTATTGGCAACATTAATGTAAAAAGTTAATGGAAAATGTGAAGGAATATATTTTGAACCAATGTATTGGTGGGAGTAGAACGTAATCCGAATGAACCCATTAAACTATTTATATTTCCTAAGGATTGAATTTTTCATCGTTTCATTGTGATCTGCGTCATACTCGTCGCGTTAATTTGTTACATCTGATAATTATAAATAGATAAGCCCAGTGCATTTATCTCAGGCAAGACAAATTGAGGAATAGGAGATGGGAACCTTCTTATTTTTTCACTGAAAAATCTGTAAAGGTTCTAAAAATAGTGAACGAAACTTGGGTTTGGGTCAAAGTTTTGCTTCCTCTTAAAATCTAGTATCGTCTTTGTCGGCTCTAGTTTTACCAGAGCAGGCTCTTTTTATGCTCTTGGTTTCTGGGATTAAAATAATATTCATGGAAAAGAAAACTGGTTTTCAGAAAGTTTCAAGAATTCAGGGCAGTCCTCGAGTTGTCATGACGTGCATATCACTTCATATTCGTGAGTTCAATGGAAATACTGATAAATGCAATCTTCCACGTAGCAATGCAGAGTAACTGCCTCTTTCCATGCAGAAAGAATTTGGTAGACGTTGCTAAATTACTTCATGGGGTGGGTGTAGTTTTGAGGGAAAAGAGAATAATTTTTTCTGTTGAAAAATATTTCACTCCTTAACATTTCGGCATGCATACTTATATCCATGTGTAATTTTCTTGAGATAAAATGAGGACTCTTGTCTTTTTATGGAGAATGAGCGAATAACTCTTGCTGTAACAATGCTTTTGGCGTGAAAATTTCTCTGCTCCTGATTCTCCACTCTGTTCAAGTTCCCTCTGGTAGAAGTTTTTGTTGTTCCTTCCCTTCTTAAGCTCTAGTATTTCAAGAACCTAAATCCGCTGGAGGGGAATGAGAATTTCCTCGAAAGCATAGAATGTCTCATGAAATCTTACGCAAGCGTACAAGCAACGTTTTTTAACTTCTACATCTAGCCGCTTCTCAGGGTGGAAAAATGCAAATTTTCTCGAAGACGAGAGAGAGAGGGAGAATGAAAGGGAGATAGATGAAGAGGCAGACTGGAGAGGTTGAAGGAGGTTAACGATATTTTCATTACCCGAGATTTTTTTGGTCGTCAAGACGATTTAACCTCTTTCCTTCCTTCCTTTTCCTCTCTCCTCTCCCTTCTTCCGGGACGACAGTCGGATATCCCTGCTCCACTCCTTGTCATGGGTCATCCCACACCCACAGCCGCACCCTTCCTGCCTCTTTTTCTTTCTCATTCCCCACGTAAAGCCTCACATTCTTGAGCCCTGTCTCCCTCTGCCCTCTTCTCTGCGTCCCCTCTAACCGTCCGCCCCTGCCCGCCGGGGCAGATCCTCCCGTCTTAATGGTAAGAGATTCTGTCGGATGTGCTTCCGTGCGAAATGGTGGCCACCAATCATAAAATTTTTGTGAGGACCGACTTTTGAAATTTTTTTTCGTCTCTCCCTCTCTCTTCCTTCTCTCTTCGTCTCCTCCATCCTCCCACGGCTCATCTCTCCCAGTTTGTCGCGCGTCCCGCGTCCTGCTAGCAGTTCGTCCGACCGTGGGCCGACGACCACGTCAATTGCGCCATTAAAATTCATGGCGGCGTGTCTGAAGATGTTGTTGGATGTCGTGGAGGTGTTTCTTCTCCCCTTCATCTTTCTCGTTCATTCCCTCTTCCTCGTTAACCTCCCTTTTTTACTCGTTATTTTTTCCTTTCTCCCCTCTCTGTTCCATTCTTGCTTCACGGTTCTTTGTTAAGGATGTTTCAGGTGGTAAATGCCTGTTTGAAATCGCGGAAAGAGGGTAAGAGCAATGGAGAAGCCTTCCTCTTTTTCCCAAATGCATGGTCTCCAAGGACCACTTTTTTAAATGATACTCGCCAAACTTGTTGTTCGATCTCATTGATATTGGGATGTCTTGCCTTGGATGAGGGTTGGTGTACCCAAGCACTTCCATTTCGTTTCATACACATCCATAAAGAATTGGGGGCACAGATTCGTTCTCCTCTATCCCGTTGCTGAAATCAATAACATTCTTCATTCAGCAATCCTTTCATTCGTTTCGTCATCCATTACAAGGAAATTGAGAAGAGTAATGTGAATCATTCAATATTCTAGAGAATTGACTCTCAAGAGGTCATTAATTTCTTACATTTCCTAATTTCCTTTTCACAGTCCAACACACCTGTTCTCTTCCTTTTGCAATTTATTATGCTCTTCAAAGGCATAGAAAAATTCTTCTTTCTTCTCCAAAGAGAAATCACGTACCTTAAAGTTTCTCGGATCCTGGGTTATCCTCGAAAAATCTTAGGTTTGAGTGTAGAAGTAATATCGTAGGAGCCGAATCCATCATTCTATTCGAATTTTCGGTTGATCCGATAGCTATCCAAGTATTCCCAGTAAACTCACCTACAGTTGATAACACGTTGGAGTTTTGATACTTAAGTCTCAAGGATAATTTATAATTCAAAATTTCATTTGAAGAAGGGTGTCAACCACAGTTTTGAGCATCATCGTTTTCACGATATGCTCCGAATGGATTTCAAAAACATAAAGTAACCCGGGAAACGCTACAGAATTTTTTCGTCTGACACATGGGAACGAATAAACTGTGCGCAACGGTCATATTAATTTCATCTGATCTAGGGATGGAGCTCATGAGTGAAGGAAGGGATGGGCACTCAGATCTAAATGCGCATTATGCAAATGATGTATCTCTGCTAGCGTTGCGGGATCACATAACAAGGGCGGGAAAGAAAGACGGCTGACATTCTTTGCGAGGTGATTTTCACGACGTGCGAGCGGGTTACAAGTGAGATGTGGCGGAACTGCATGTGGATGGGGGAACAGAGGTGCGAGCGGGGGTATCATCATGGGTGGACAGGTTAAGAGCGAGAAGCACACACATAAAGTGTGCGAGAGGATGGGAAGAGGACTACGGTAGGGGAAAGAGGCATAACCATCTCATGAAGTCTTCCATGAGGAACTCGGGGGAATTGAATCAAAGTCATTTGATTGTTTTTTCGTGTGCTTTTTTTATACATGCCCACCATGGTAAATTCAATATATTTATGAAATACATTCTATATAAATAAATATGTATATATATATTTGTACAGGGGTGTATGTACATATATATATATATATATATATATATATATATCGGCCAAACAGCGAACAAATACTCATTTATATAGAAACAGATATAAGGAAAAGGGATAAGAAGATATACTACCTTGATCAAAAATTTCCCGGAATTTATTCAGAAAATTAAAAATACAAGTTTATTCATCTAAATCTATATTGTCCCCTTCAAAGTAATCCCAATCGACTGCAACACACTTATGCCAGCGCTTGATCCAATCCTCGAAACATTTTTTATATTCGGTTTTCGGTATGTCCATCAGTGCTTCCTGCGATTTTTCCATTACTTCCTCTCGGCTGCTAAAACGCGTTCCCCGTAATGGTTTTTTAACTCGATTGAACAGAAAGAAGTCACAGGGAGCCAAATCAGGTGAATTCGGTGGCTGTTGGATGGTATTTGTTGCATTTTTCGTCAAAAAATTACGAATAATGATAGCACTGTGCGACGGTGCGTTATCATGGTGCAAAATCCACGAGTTTTCTGCCCACATTTCTGGTCTCTTTCGGCGAATTGCTTCACGCAAACGTCTCATAACGCCCAAATAATACTCTTTGTTTACTGTCTGGCCTTCTGGCAAAAATTCATGATGCACTACACCGTTGGTTGTTATCCATGAAAACCGTCAGCATTGCCTTCTTTTTTGACTGAAAACGACGTGGTTTTTTTGGTCTCGGCTCATTTGGTGAACGCCATTCACTTGCCTGATGTCTGGATTGCGTGTCGTACTCATAAACCCACGTCTCGTCTCCAGTAATGATCCTTTTGATGAATGTGGGATCGGATTCAGCCTCGCAAATCATGTCTTTTGCGACGTCAACACGGTCTCTTTTTTGCATGAAATTGAGGTCTTTTGGCATGCTACACGACGGAAACCCAAATCATTAACCACAATGTCTTGGGCGGATCCATAGGCAATGTTCAAGTCCTCCGCTATTTCTCTGATGGTTAATTTGCGGTTATTGACCAACATTTCTTTTACTTTATCAAATTTTTCACCGACTTTCGATGTCGATGGTCTGCCACTGCGTTCATCATCTTCGATTGACTCACGACCACTTCTGAACCGCTCGTGCCACTGGTAAACGACCGTTTTTTTTAGAGAATCGTTGCCGAAACACTTTTCCAACATTTCCAACGTCCGTGCGCCACTAAATCCGTTTTTACGCAAAATTTAATACAAGTTCGTTGTTGCAAATTTAAATCCATTTCTGCAATTGTAAAAAATCGCCAACACACACAGAGATAGATGTACTCTTGGCTACGTAACTTTTGCAAATGTCAAGTTATGACACTAAGATTTAAAGGGAATATCAACAACAGATGTACCAATTAAACAAAAAAAACAGAACTCAAATCGGAACGATGGGAGCGCCACACGGTGGTTATTCCGGAAACTTTTTGATCAAGGTATATGTATATATTTTCGGAGGACGAAGGAAAAATATTTTCTTTTCTATTGCTGAATTTGAAAACCTAGTATATTCCCTCTAGAATCAAGCCAGAAAGCACGATGACTTTTCCTGGGTCAGCATTTCTATTGCCCACATCAGATATTGAATTTCTCTGCTTGGCGTAGGCTACCAAAAACTTTGGTCGTGATTTTTAATGTTCTACTAAAATGCTTAATTGACATTTTTATAGATTAAATTGACTAATTACTTTTTCATGCGTTTTTGTGGTTCACTTTCGTTACAAATTACATTTTCATTACTCATTTAATAATTTTTATGCTTTATCCGATCAAAGGAATTTGAACGATATATTTGGTTAAAAAGTGGGCTTCATAGTATCCTTGAACTCGACATTATTGCGATAATAACTTATTTTGGGAATAACAATGAAATACTTGCACAAGTTTCGAGGAGATCGGCCTCTTTTCTTACCTCTTCTATTACCACCATTTTACTCAAGTCCTTCCCGGGTGGACATTTTTGTCTTAGTTTGGCAAATAATCTACAATTTTTCAATAATAACAATAATTCAAATAATGTACAATTTAAAATAAGTCACGGGTGTCATGCAAAGTATGGCTTTGCAGCAATCATCCACGTGGTATAATTCTAAATATCCAAGCAAAAATTTTCACAGTACTTATAAAATCTGCCTAGATACGATTCTTTTTTGAAATGAGCTTTCCAGTGGCCAAAAGTGAGGCACCGTATCCCATTGGAATTATGATCCCAAAACGGCTGAAGAGCTTATTCCAAATTTTTATAGAGGCAGTTTTTTTCTCCAGCTAATACTAATATTACTAAGAATCACTACTCAATTTTCTCGGGAAAAAATAGCCAAATGGTACATATTCATCATCGAGACTACAAATTCAAACAATTATAAGCTAATCATTGAATCTGAATTCCCACATTTAATCGTATAAACTGTAAAATGCGATCTGAAAATCTAAGTTCTAAGTTCAATTTTGTTTTGAGTGGCTATGTTAGTCTCTGAATCTTTTGGGGGAGAAAAACATTGAATGAGCAGTTAAACTGTTGAAGAGAATTCAAAATGAAGTTGGGAACAATTTTACGACGCCTTTATTCTCGGGGCGTGGTATGAATAGCAAGCTGTCCAAGATAAAAAAAAGAGCTACCGGGCACACTTAAGGTCATATCTTTACACAGTTCCCCCAGAAATGAGTAGGATAACTGCTTTGACTTTGCAAATCACTTGAATTTTATCTGGGTTAGGGGAGGAGTGGGTCGTTTTATCAGAATCCGGCGGACATGAGAACAGTGGAATATATGTACTTGCAAGCTGAGGTGGGAACGGGGCAGGAAGCAGGAGTTGAACGGTTCGTGGGCGAAGATAATCAATGGGAGGCAGGCGATTGAAGGAGCGGGGGAAGAAGGGAAGCATAAAGGTGAGGAGGTAGTGACGGCAATCTAGGGCTTGCGGCGGCGATGAGGGGCGAACGGAGGTCATATGAACTATTAAGAAAAGATCGGTAAAGAGAGCAAGCAAGATAGATACGACAAAATAGAAAGAAAAAGAATTTTTAGAACGTAAAAACGGCTGTCGAATTACTAAAGGCTATGCACTTCAGAATGTGGGCTGATTATGACGGTGTTACTTCATTGGTGGTTACATTTTATGACCTTAAGCATATCAAATTTCTATTCACAAAGGTTTATGGGGATACGTTTATCGCTATTTTTAATGCAAACTTAGCTATTCGTCTGGGGATGATGATGATCATTTAGTATGGGGTTTATTTTATCAAGGTTTCGGGGTAGAAAATGCTAGAAATTAATGCATTTTTCTGCCTCTTAACCTCCAAAGTTGCTCGAAAAGTTTGTTGCTTGCTTTTTCTCACCAAGTTAATCCCATTGACTTTTATTATTATTTCCCGTGATTTCCTTCTTGATTAATTCAAAAAGTATCTCCGGACACCATTTTCCCTCTTTACTCTTCTCATTTTAACCTCCAATTCTGCTAAAGAAAAGCAAGATCACACATATTTACCATGCAGTCCATATTCTATTTTGAATTTCTTCATACCGAATCACATTTTGGTGCATACTTCTGTTTTATGATTTTAAAATTAGGTATTAGTAATGATCACATTTGTTTCCTTTTGAGACTACAACTACCTCTTTCTCTTGGCTCATTATGGTACAACGTATTGCTCCGCAAATACTCTCACTTTCTCTTCTAAACTCAAATTCGAGAACCCATCACGTGCTTAAAGAATACCCGGATTTTTTCTTTCATTACTTCCTCTAGTCTCTCAAATTGTGACGCTTATAGCCATTAATGGATATTGGATCGCTAGATGATCTTTATTATTCCGTAAATATCTTCAGATAGCAATCTATAGCAGTCATATATACCTTTGATAACACCAGCCTTAAGGTCAATTAACAAAAGAGTAAAAAACATTAATTAATTAACAAAAGAAACTACATCAATATTTCATCTTTCGCAACTGTAGAAGGAAAATGTGGCGTCTTAGCAAGAAGCCTCCCATCATACTCCGCTTACTCTTATCACACCCGTGTTATTTTTAATCATCTCTTACCTAAGGCTTCCTGGCTTTTTCATTCTTCAAAAACACTCCTTACATTCCAAGTTTCTTATCTTAACCTTGTCACTGTCTGTTCCTTTTTTTCCTACCATGGCATCTCCTCACACTCCCTCTCCTATACAAAGATCCGAATGGATTTTTACCTTCGTCTGTGGATTTAGCATTCCAGAAATCCATAGTGTTTATCCCGAAGCCTCGTAACACATTTCTCTGGGGAAATTTCGGCAGTGGTTTCCAGTTGCCTTCCGTTTTTGTTTAGGACGCCCTTGACACCGGAGACGGACGCATTTGGTAGCCGCCCCTCACCTAAGAAACAAGCGCCACCTCGTGTTTCTTTGTGTCAATTCCCCCTTCACAGTCCACTTTTCACCTTGAAGAGCCTTTTCCCCGGAAGGCTTTGGTCTCCCAAGTTTTACCGAGGTAGTGGCAGGTGCTTAGCACTCGGTATTTTGAGCTCCTCTGCGTTACCCATCGGGCGTTCATGCGCAAAATTTATGCCTATATATCTTTGAATTTTGTTTATAAATGACGGAATTCATCGGGTATAAGTTGCAAGTAATTTTTAGCTCTTGTATAGTACACTCTTTTACTAATGCAAACATGAACCTCTGACATCAACCAGTGAATGTCAGTTTTTCTCTTTACGACTGGGCACTAACATTCATTGTATTAAGGACTGTTATCAGTTAGCAATTATTCAATAAAAAGTAGCAAGAAAAGTTAAGGTATAAGCACAGGATTCGAGTCTGACTTTTCATAGGGAGAAAAAGTTTTGTTTATATCTCGATCGACAAAAATAAGGGCCGTATTTTACTGGTGTCAGTCAGATAAAAATTGTTTCCTGAAGTAACCGAGAATTCTGTACTAAATTATTTTACCTTTTTTAAATTTGATAGATGTACCATGCTGGTTAAGAATTACTGCATGGCTTCAGTTATGCATTCAAATGAACGTTACCTTGATCACAAACTTAGTGTAATGCATGGACCTAAATTTTGTTTGACATGGTATTTATATTACTTCTTCAATGATAACACAGAAATTCTTCATTCTTCAGTTTACTCACGATGATTCCAATTAATTTCCCTCCGGTTCCACCATCGGTTTCTTTGGTCAAAGTACCTTTCCTGTTGGTTATTCTGTATCTCTATTTTATTTTTATTATTATTCTTTTCTCTGCTGCCCCTATTGTCCATACTCATAGCATTTCCTCATAGTAGATAGATAGCATAGTCGTTGTAGTTATGCATATCCTCTGCCGTACCCAATTAAATGCTAAACGAAAAGAACTGGAATGTTGAGACAGAAGTCTCAACATTTCATTTCTTTTTGTTTAAGATAATCAAATCTAGTAACAATTTTTCCCTAGCCCAATGGAATTTTTCTTGATAATAGTTTTAACTCTTTGACTGGGTAGCAAGAATACTATTCTCACTGTCATTAAAGTATAGCATGCATCACGAGATAGAGTTTGTTTAGCTATCATTTGAAAGTCAATGAATTCGCTTTCGGGAAGATATTTTTTATCGAGATCAGGTGAAAGACTTGACGTGGCTTGAAATAATACATCTTACGGCTCCAAAATATCCATAAACGCTGCTTTTTGCAGGAATGTATTAACGGCCTACATCTGCAATAACGTTTTGTAATACAGAAGAAGATTTTTAAAAACTCCACTGTAAACTTAAAGTGCGCACTTTGATATGCGTCTATTCCCAAAGAGTTATGCTTAAAGTTGCTAAGTGCATTCGCTGGGCTACGGGGGTGTGGGTCAATATCTAGACTTGAAGGTTAACTGCGAAATAAGCGAGGGCGTGCACTGTGCGAATAAACAGTCATGGGCAATAACCGGCAAAACTCGGAGGGCGTCGATGTCTATCCTTGGGTAATGCGACCTAAAAATACCTCTAAACTCTATAATGGTGGCGTGACTTGAAGAGTGACCTCCGTCAATAATCCGGCGGGGGTGGGTAGCAGTCTTTCTTCATATGAGTGAAGAAGTAATCGATGCGGTAACGCTCATTTTATTGCGGCCACGATAAAAATTACTTTAGCAGCAGCAGTACTGTGATAAGGGTGGAAACAAGAACAATACAATATTTTCACGATCAATGAAAGGTTTTTGCCACATTTTTTCACTTGCGTCGATTGAACGGAATACTTGATAGCATTCTCTCTCAAGGCCGTGACATACGAGACAAGTTTTAACGCACCGTTTCGTCTAGGAAATATCTCCGAGGAATTTTTGTGAGGTGACGGAAAGGCTTATTGAAATATATGCAGCTTAAAGGCATGGGTATTCTTCCCTCGTTAGGAGGTGGATACAAAATTTCTGTGGCGTCCTTATTCCAGCTTTTATTTATGTTTGTGTATCATAGCCACCCATTTCCCCTTGAGAATCGTTCGAACAGAAGACATGATTAACAATCATACCACATGCTCACTTCTAATAGGTAGTTAATTGAAATCATTCGGTAAAATAGAGCCTTCTCCAAACTCTTTCTAAGCCACCTCAGGTACGATTCTCATGCAATTTCCACACAAGTCCATGTGCATATTTTTAAAAGGGAGAAGTGCGGTATCTTGAATTGTATGACTCTGAATGCTGGTAACATATTCCAAAACAAACAATTCTACATTCGGTTCTTTGTGCGGGATATATCAAAGTGAGTACAAGCCAGTTGTACCTAATAACTCTAGTGTATTCCATAGTTTAAGTCCTTAGGAAAAACAGAAATATAAATTATTTTGGGAAATTTTTTTTCTTTTTCAATATATTCTCTTTTTACCACGATATTTTTTCCTAGAGTTTAATCAACTTTTTTAATCCACTCAAAAAGTAGGCTTTTGGAAGGTCCTCGAAATAGGCATCTGCGTTGGTGATGGCCTCGTTCTATGTGAATTGTTTTCCACAGTGTCAGTTTTTCAAGTTTTAGGAATTGAAAAGTCTCTGGGGGCCAAATGTAGTGAATATGGTGAATTTTATAATAATAAGAACTTTTATTTCATACTCTTCACCACTAAAATGGCGCAAGTGTGCACATCGTGTATTGTCTTGGCGAAAGAGATTTTTTTTCTTTGCAAAATGAGGACATTTTTTCTTAATTTTCTTGCTCAACCGGTGCAATAATGAAACAAAATACTCTCCGTTGACTATCGTTTTTCCTTCTTGCAAGTCATCGATGCAGATGATCCCGCGTGCATCCCCCAAAACTGTGGCCATTTCCTTGTCGGCCAATTTAACCGTCTTCGCCTTCTTTGAAGCTGGAACACCTCTTGAAAGCTACTGTTTAGCGACTGTTCTTTTATCTATGGAGTGTAGAGTGCATCCATATTTCATTCACAGCTATACCTCGTCAGGATTGCGACGGAAAATCGTCAAACCGACCCTGCGAGTCGACTGTCGTATAGACTGCGCTTATTCTCTACTAATAACAAACGCACTGACCATCAGGCCGAGATTTTTGAGCACCAATTTTTTCGTGCAAAATTGAAAAATTACCGTGTGATATGACTGTTGCATCAACTTTGATTCGTCCATCACTCAAAATCATATCGTGGATTTTTTAAGACATTTCGGCGGTAGTTACTTGCAATGGACGTTCCGAACAATGTCTATCATTTAAGGATGAAGGGCAACATTTTGACTCCTTTACCCAATTCTAAACAGCCTAAAACACAGGAGCAGATGTGTGCCATAAGGTTATCCAACTCGAATTTGATATCTTTCGGTGTTCAGTTTTTGAACCATCCACGCAAGGAAAACGCCCCGTGACATGGTAGGCACGTATTACACGGTTTGTTTATTTCTGTACTAATATGACCATATATTACTAAAATATCTCCTCCGAGTCTACTTTATATAATTAAAGAAAAAATATACTACGCCTATGTGACTGAAATGAACCATATATGAACGTATATTAATACCTACGCCAGCTCCCCGGAGGTTGCATCATAGCTTCGAAAGGAAGCGTGAAGTTATCGTTCATTTCATATTATCAATAGATTGAAAAATATAATAGTTAATAATATTGTTGGCTCATTAAATTTGTGTTTGACAGAATCCGCAAGTGAAAAATTATAAACAACCTTTAAGCGAAATAACGTAAGGAAATATAACATAGCTAAGTAGGTGTTTATTAACAAAATTCAACTTGTAATTTGCAAAAAGTGATTCATTCTCAATCTAGATGAATTAATTTAGACTAAGGTTAAGCCTTGGACAATTTTCATTTGCCCAAAAACAGGCTGTTTATATCCGAGTTGCATTCGAATGAGACTATTCTAATACAAGTGACGGATGAAAATTCGGAATGGGTAGTGCTAGCCAGTGAAGTGAGACAAGGGTGTTCATTACCACCCGGCCTTTAAAAAAGGGAGGGTAAAAAATAGAGCCCTTTGAGTTGTTTACCTAACTGAGCAGTGTTTTGAGTCAAGATGATGAAACTACTCGAATAAACTTGAATCGACTACTCGAAACTATTCGAATACTCTGGACATAAAAAGAAGAATTGTGTTAGCCACAGAAACTTCTACAAGGAGGAGAAAATGGACGACAGGCACGTTGAATAAGGATGTTTAGGAATGACTCGTCAATTCTTTGATATGGAGCGTAGTTTTTGTACGGCAAGGAGACATAGTAATTGAGGCAAGATGATAGACGTAGGATGGAAGCTTTCGAAACATGAGCGTGGAGAAGGCTGGGAAAGGTTAAATGGACAAAAAAGAAATAAGGGTATGCTAGTGATGGGGGAGGAGAATATATTGTTTGTAGAAATTCAGGGGCAGAAAAATGGAAACAGAGCATTTTGATTGGTTATGGATTGTTGAATACGGTGATACATGGGAGACAATGATAAGTGAGGAAGGGGTACGAATATGAGAGGCATCCTTGATAGAATGAAGTGAGGAGACAAGTATGCGGAATTGAATAAGGGTTTATTTCAGTCCTAGGTCGTGTTTAATTAGGAAATTACAAGGTATTTATCGTTATTCAGCCTCTATCTATCCAAAACCAACCTTAAATGGAATGCTAAATAATAATAATCACCCAAATGACTAATAAGTTTGGTGAAAATGCCGAAGAATAATATGAAAACAAAATCCCAGAAGTTAAAGCGGGATAGAGAGCGTGTGTTACAGAAGAAGAATTCAATCTAATGAGAAAAATATAAAATATACCTGAACCTATGAAGGACAAAGATTAACAAAATGAACAAGAATATAGTTAGACAAAAAGGAAGGAGGGCCAGGGAAGGTAAATGAAAAATACGAAAAGAACTACAAGTTAATTAGTGACAGATAAAGGTTGACACAGCTAATACTTTCTGTATAACTTTAAGATGCTAATAAAGAGAAAAAGACAACATTAAACATATTACAAATATAAAGCGAGATGTTTTGAAATAATGCTTAGAGAAATTTAGAAATAGAAGGAGTACAATAAAATCTTTATCTTGGGACATCAGAATGCTGCACTTTGCTGATGAACAATGAGTTTTACTAGAGAAGAGAAAATATCTGACAAAGACCTTGATCTCCATTGAGAAGATAATGTGAGAAATGCGGTTGAGAGATAAATATTCATTACCCGAAATAATTCATCATAAGAAGAAGACAAGGAGAACATGCCAATATTTAACTAGGGTAGCAAAAACTGGGTCAGATGAAATAAGCTTGTTTCCTGAAAATTAAACTCTGACTTCATTAAAAATGTACGTGTATTATAATAATTTAATCATTCATACATTAGTATATTGTCATATAAAAATATTTATTGGAAGCATAGCTATCTATGAGTCAGGTATACATGCAGATATTAGGAAATTCAGGGAAGATATCGGAATGAATATAAATATAATGATAAAGAAAATGAAGGAAGGAAAGGAATCACCACCAACCTTTGAATATTATGAGAAAAAAATCTGAAACCCCATGAAGAAGCATAAACGTTTCCTCAGGGCAGTTATAAAAGCAACACTAGTTGGGAAAACTCGGTGGATGGCCAAAATTGAAATATGAGAATAAGTAGGCAATGGGAACTGTGATTATAGAAAGTGACGAAGAAAATCTTGCAGGCTCAGCCGAAATTATTTTACCCTCAAGTCAGTCTAATTTTCCCCAACTCAGCTAGCGAGTCTACTTGACCCAGCTGGCCGACCTCTTGCTTTAACAACCAACAATAAGGTCGGGCCTTGCTAACATATAACGAGGAAGCCTTCCCTGGTAAGGTTAACTCAAAAGATAGAAGAGTATATTAGTGAAGAGTTGGCAAACTCTAGAGTAGGTAAGACTCGCTTCTTGTTAAGTCGCCAGTTGAATCTTGCTGTTAGAGGAAGGGGCTTTCCCAAAGGGGGGAGGAGAACCGTGTACCCACCCTAGGGACTATTTTTCGCTTTAATTAAGTTCGAAACTAATATCATTTGTCCAACACGAATTTTCCTTACCTGTTGTTCCCTGATTATAAAATTATATACGGCAGGCTTTATTGTGGTCAGTATATTATTGCGATTAATTACAAATTTAGCGTTACTTTCAATTTATTTTGTTGGAAAAAGAATATAACTTTAGTTCATGAGAAAATTTCCTGCCTAAGAGGTTTTCTAGATCTAGATCGACTACTTATTAAGGCGAGGCATTCTTTTTTCCCCTTTAATAAGGATTATATCTATCCCTGCGATGGATTTATTTGTATAACTGCTATTTCGAGTCCTATTATTTTATTTAAGTCCACAACCATATTAAATAGAAAAATTGCGTGGGATTTGCACAAAATAGTTTTTTTATATTCGATTTTGGCTTCTACTTTGGGGTAATCATCAAAAATCTAATTTTCAAATTAAAAAGGAGAACATCACAGATTGTCTTTATCAATAAAAAGGTGCCCTTTGACGTGGCTCTCTTTGACGTGTATACTTACCTCTTATTATTCAAACCATTTTTCCAAGTAGTTATAACTAAACATTAAATTATATATAGTAGCAATAAGCCTTTGTCACCATCCGCCGAAATCATTAGTAATAGATAGATAGATAGTGGTCTTTATTTGAACGAAATTGAGACAAAATGGTTCCTTCTTCCATTAACATATCGTCGTATACATATTATATTAGTCTATTACAGGAATCAACATCAGTACATATAGACATACATACATTATGCACAGATTTGCACATCGACAAAAAAGAAAAGAATATATATACATACACACACACTTATATATATATATATATATATATGTATATATATATATATATATATATATATATATATATATATATATATATATATATATATATATGTGTGTGTGTGTGTGTGTGTAGGTGGTCAGAAAAATTTCCAACCTAACAAAGATACAAGTCATTTTTTCTGAAATTTTTGAGGTAGGAAACTTTTCAGACCATCCTCGTATATATATATATATACGAGGATGTATGTATATATATATACATACATATATATATATATACATACATATATCGTATATATATATATATATGTATATATATATATATATGTATATATATATATATATATATATATATATATATATATATATATATATATATATATATATATATATATATATAGAGTCTCTCTTGAAGAAGGCCCCTGAGAGGGCCGAAAGCTCGAACAATTTACCGTGTGTTCTTTTATATGTGTCTATTCTTTTCTATTTGTGTTATGTTGTGTCAGCCCATTATTGTGCCGCTCGTATGAGTTTTTCCGGACAATGGTTATATATATATATATACATATATGTCCTGTATATACACATGCATATATATATATATATTTATATATGTACATATATAAATTTACACCTACACGCGCACTCAGTGAAGAAAGGCAACAATAAAATAGAGAAATTCTAAGCATAGAATGAAGTTAGTGGGAAAAGCTATGGGGAGCGTGGCATTGCTCGCCTAGTACAAACCCACGTGGGTAAACACTCACGAAGAGGAGAGGGGTGTAAAAAACCTGCGAAAATACTGTGAATCAGAGAATAGATACATGTCCATTTTTCAACATTTTTTTTCCTATAGTATAGATTTTATTATGATACCGAAATTGAAATGAAGAAATTAATTACATTAACCACACATGAGGCGAAATGAGAAACACAACATAAACTAAACATAGTGATGCAAAATCCTACTGCTTTAGATGGCAAAAGAAAAAGAAGAAACGTTGATCAGTTTAGCAGCTGAGTGAAATGAGGGAGGGTATACTGGTTAAGTTTTGTAACTGAGGAAAATTAACTTGTGAAGTGCTCACTTAAATTTTGTTGTGGATGGAGAGTTTTTTTATGTCATCTAGGAGAGAGTTGTTACAGCATGGACGGCATGCTCTAACATTCCGTCCGTGGTCTTTGGTAGGCAATACGCACAAACTCAAATCATTGCGATAGAAAGATATCCTTCAACTGATGATATCCATTGAGAATTATATCAGGTGTGGGGCTTTTCAGTGGTTCTTCTAGCTTTTTGAATTTTGTTATTCTCTTTCTGGTCTTTGGAATTGGTGAAGAGGAGGGATTTTATTTGATAAATTCGGTTGATGCTAGGTAAAAATATATAATTATCACAAAACATGCAAATGTAGGGTTAAATTCTGTGGGCATGCTGTACAAAATATGCTAAGCAAAGAATATATGAATAGTGTTTAAATGCAAAATCAACTAGGAATATATATATTCCAACATTTGAATCATTAGTTAATGGATGGTAAAAAATACTTGAGATATAAAATTGATATTTCAAGTCATTTTACTCTGAAGGCAAAGAGCAATTGTTTAAAAGACTATAATCAGGCACTAAAAGCCGTAAACATAATTTATTACAATACTTGTAATTGTGCTCTATCGATTACTGCGTATGGTAAAATAGATATCATGCCTCATAATACCTATAACGACTATATGGCAATGCATAAAAACTATGACTAAAAATCTTAATCATAAGTTATATTAAAAGAACAACGTTACTAAATGCTATTTCGAGGAATTTTCAATTGAACTAGATAAAAAAATCTGCTTAAAACTTCATTCGTAATTTATGGACTAAAAATGAACCCAAGGATGAAATAAAACATACCCCTACCGTGTAAATAAACACACGATGACTGAAAATACTCTTCAGAGCTAATTATAGAAATAGTCAAAATAAACATTGATTTAAACCATACGCTATATTATCAATAAAGAGCATCTTACCTGAAGAAGTGAAAAAGCAAAATGCAGGACAAAATATTATCTTTGGCAGAGAGAAAGAAATCAACCAAGTTATGAAATCGTGATGAGTTTTGTTATTTGGGAAGCTGGAATATACTAGAAGAATTCAAAATATGTGAGATAAGCCACAAGGGATTTCTATTGGAAAAAATATCTTGTGTAATATATGCCAGAAATAGAAAAGGCTTATTGGATACTTAGTAATAGGAAGCATATATAGTATTTTTATGACTGAAAGTATGAACAGGGAGTGTAGTGGATATGGGAGAAGTTTGGAGAAGTTTGTTTTAAATAAAGTCAGCAGCGTAAGCAATGATAATCTGCAAGCAAGAGTAAAAAAGGGTAAAACGCTATGAAAAACCTTATGAAAAGTACAAACTGATGAATCAAGCACACAACGAAAATGGCGAATTCCAGGAGAAAGATAAGCTTCCGGGAAATAGGTGAGAAATATATTGAGGTACTCCTCGCATTTAAAAAGAGAATTTAGGCATGAAGTTAGATACAAGGATAGGAATAAATCACGCAAATTTAGGCAGACGAATGAATTCAGATGCACGAATAGGGGCATCTCAAAGATGATATGTGAGAATTAACGAGAATTGGAGGTTTGAGTTACCATTGGTGGCTTACTCGATGGGAGCATGAAAAGAGTTGATTCGTCATGTGATCTGGAAAAACGACGAGAGATGAGATACAGACAAAGAAAGGTCAGCGGCGATGCTCCACCTGCCCCAGGAACACGCCAGCCGGGAACGAGCGGAACGATGGATGTCGATCCTCCCTAACCCTTAGGGAAACGAGCTTATTTAGAGAACTTTCTTTCCATTTAACCCCGTTAAAAGCGTGGTGGAATAGGGTGGGATGGGAGGGAAGATGAAGAGGGGAGAGAGAGAGCCCTCAGTCATACATCGCATCCACCTACCCTCTTCCATTTCATGTATCCCTACCTACCCCCAACCCCTAAACTCTTTGATACATTTCTCCCTCCCTAACACCACACCGTCGCTTACTACACAACAACGAGATACATCCACTCCATCTCCCGGTCTCCATTTCCCAAGTCTCCTAGGAAACTCCTCACGACTTTACTTCTCCGTCCGTGGAAACCTTATACTTTTCCCTGCTCCCCAGCGCCGCGAGGAGTAATAAATTCTAACCATCCCGCGGGGGTGGATCCGTAAGTCCCACGCACTCGGAGATTCCATGGAATGCTCTCGACGCTGCTGAGGGCGCCGTGCAGCCTGGCATCCGACCTTCACGCCTACTCCGCACCCCTTCGTCTCCTCCTCCCTCCCTCTCCTCTTCCCCTCCTTTAGTTTCATTCATCTTATACCGTCCGGGGCCTCCCTTCAACATCCGACCCTTCTACACCCCTCCCTTTCCGTCCCTCTCTCTCGCCCATTCACCCGTTGATAATTCCATTTTCTCTCGATTAGTCCCGACCTACCGAGCAAATGCTTACTCATTGCCGCCAATATTACGGCGCAGGGCCGGGTTAACTGCCATCGCATCTGAGGTAGGGTTTCTCACTGAATGTAGGCCTTCTCCTTTGACGCCATGTGTGCACCAGCCCGGTTTCTGTGACTGTGTGGTTCTGCTGTTTGATTGTTTGCGAGTGGTTGATCGCAAGGCTAGCTTGATTGTTGGCGGGTAGGAATCTTTTTCATGTTTCCTTGGTCGGCTTGCCGCACAGCCCAATACATCCCCACTGTTCTTAACAAAATCAATTCAATATTATAAAGGTCGCTACGTTTCAAGATCTCTATCCTCACATTTTAATCTCACCCAGTGTGCCAACTATCTCTTCTCGTGCAAATTGCTCACGAGTTCTCTAATTTTTGAAAAGTATACACGACAATGTGGTGGCTGATGCATTGGACTACCACGCCGAGGGTTTCCAGCGTCCCTACTTGAGTAATATGTTTTGTGCTATATATTCCATCCGCTGCATGGTAAGCTTAACTTCATGACCCCTTGGCGCTAATAGTTGAGAGTAGGCTAATGCTTACGCAGCTTCTAAAACATATTTACCTAAAAACCCTTCTTTTAACATGTTACCCATCCAAAGGCACAAATGTCAGATGTTGATTGCCCTATTGAATAAATACTGAAAGAGAAGGAGTAAGAAAATATTCTTCGTCAGGACTGCTGATCTTAGAAAAATGTTTTTCCTAATCTGCCTCGAAAAAATATTACGCGCAATGCCCTTCTTGGGAAGAAATCAGAAATACTCCCTCTGCTCAATACGATGATTCTGTAGTAAGGCGAAACTCGTACCCTAAACTATTCTGGGAAAGAGTAAGATTGCGAAATCAAAGATGTTGAGTTATTGGCTATGTGTCGTCAGAAATAGATGTTATATTTTTTTAAGAGTAAGATTATTCAATTCGATTGAAAATTCGCAGGGATTGTTTCAACATCTCCGCTAATCAGTGATGATACAACAACCTCCATACTAGAAGGAATAAATTGGTGATATAATTTAGGAGTTTCTCCTTTTTGAAATCCGTTTTGGATGAAAAACTGAGTGCTCGTAAAAATCGAGGTGAGAACAGAAATCGAAACTGGCATTCCTGCCAAGTTCCATCCAAAACGTCAATGGTCAATTAAAAGATGAAAAAAAGAGAGCAGAAAATTCCGAAAACGTATTAACCCATTTCCTGTCTTTCAAGTTAATATTTAAAGGTTAAGTTTGTGTTTGTTTAATACTTCTCTCTTTGGCATTTTCCTCACTCATGCTTTGCGTTGGCATTACTTTATTAAATTACACATTTCTTTAAACCACCTGAAACTTGGGCTACTACTTTGGACAGGATTCGACCCAGCAGCTTTTATAAAATATTAAGTGTTCATAATTTCCATAATTGCTATCATCGAAATCATAATAATTAAAATAGCAACTTTAACTAAAAGAATGGTTTACAAATAAAATAGTTCATTATTACACCAGAGATCATCAGTTAAAATTTCCCTATATAATAATTTTTCTTGTTGGTAAAGTAGTTTTAATTTGCTGTTCAATGATAAATTAATAAGGCAAATTTCATGGTAAGAGACACAATATTAGCTTCTATGAATTTCATATGGCAGCAACGCTTCCCGGTACCGCTCTATCAATTAACGCAGTTTCAACTCTGAACCTTAAATAAAAGTAAACATTAAAAGTACTATCTTCAAATGTATATTTGGAGACAATATTTATCGTGCATAATGGAATACGTAACAGAAAGTAGGTTAGCTTCAGAAACGTTTAATTTTATTCAATGCATAATCAAACATGAACTGAATATCCGAAATAATACTAATTGACTGAACCCAAAAGACTTGGTCACTCTCTCTAAAGAGAGCGGTTTTTCGAATTGAATCGTTCAACCATCTAGCAAAGGTTATTATACTTAAGGAAAACGGGGTGAAATGCGCGCAATTTCATAAATATGCATATTTTGTTACATAATTGCCCGTAGAAGTAAATGTGTAGAAAGTAAGGAGGTATTTCGGGTCTAATAACAATTTTTTACTGTAGCGATTAATTTTTATCGATGTTGTAATGCCTTATAAAAAGTAATTGGGATGATGGTCATTTTATTTATTCATAAGTAGCCTCCTTCGTGCCAGGAATATCTATAGACGTGTTGAATATGGACTATGAAATCAATTAAATTTTCAGCTTCAATTTCGAAACAGGAAAGAGTTCATTTATTTTTTTAAAGAATTTCTTTATGGAGCTCGGTTTGAAGGGATTATATTTTAAATCCAGAAATATTTAGCAAGAACAACGCAAATGGAGACTTTGGAATTCCATTTTAGTAGAAAGGAGTTTTTTTAAAAACATTTCTACATGATTCTATCATTTAGACTAAGGTAACTACAATCTGTTTACACAGCATGTGAGAAATGTAATATTTGTATCATAAATTTGGTTAATATCTCTCAATTTTTCATATACACATAAGGAAAGTACTAATAGGGTATCGTCAAACGTGAAGGAGATTATCAAAAATTACATGATACAATTACATAAATGGATATGTTGACATACAGTGCAGTAAAATCATTATACATTTCTGAATATCCTTGTCATACCATGTATACTATATATGTAGTTATCTCTTAAAAAACACATACCACCATGAACTTCCATTGCATTTCAATGAGCACGCTGTTGTGTTTTCTAATTAATGGTAAAACTGTATTAATGACATTTATTGAATTTATGTTATGCATTGTAAGTTATGACAGCATTTTATTGCCTCTTTAGTTATAGATGCAGGCCATGGGCCTACAGATACCAATTAGAATGTTGGAAATTGTGTCATCCCATGGAGCCGATAAGCACTGCAATGGTGAAATTTTGAAGTCTTCCAAAATATATTTACTACATGCAAGGGATTCAGAGTTTGAAGGAAAGGTAATACCAGATATGACTTTAAGAAATAGTTAAGGTAAGTTATTACTTCATCATCCACTTCATCCATTATTTGAATGAAACTGTAAAAATATTTTCTTTCTCAACGCTGAGTTTCTGAGAATTCATTGTTGTACTATTATTACCATTTTTAATTGTTACAAAAGTCATGAAAAATAGAGTCATGCTAATTTAAAATGCATTTTTGAAAAATGTGCAACAAGATTCAAGCTCTGTATGCTTTTCAATGAAGTACAGATATTTAAGGGGTTGACTCATTCTCTAGTCACTCGATTGACAGACCACTAAAGCATTACCTGATTTGATTTAGGATTTCATGAACTTTTGTATTTATATAGATTGAGTTAATACTTTTTTCTACTATGATGCAAGGAAATAGTAGGCATGTATTTCAAAATCACGATGGGAAAAAGCTAAATATTGAATGGGATAGTCATGTTTTATGTACTGGTTGGATGCAAGGGGAATATCCAGACTACTTCTAAAATAAATTCCATAGCTTAAATCCTTGATGGGTTCAGACAGAATACTTAGTTCCTTTTAAAATGAAAGTTTTCTTCCGCCAACTGGTGAAGAAGAAAATGGAAATTCTTTATATGAACATACATAATTTCAGCTTGCTCTTCATTGAAATGCATTTTTGTACTCATGAACCCTAATTATATACCTTAAAGTTAAATCCTGGAGATGATTTCATGAAATCAGAATATTTTGTGGTGTTTATGCCTCTGCATTTTATATTTTGTAATGATATCGATATTTAGTAGTCATATTCTTTACTCATATCTGACAGTTGATTCTGGTTCTAAAGGACTAATTGAATTTCAAGAGAATGTGACTAATATACTTATGTATAATTTGCTCATGTATAGGTGATAAGAAAGGGTTTCTCATTGGTTCATTTTTGAAGAGTGTAACAGTTACTTATAGGTTAAGTCCCATTAGCCCTGTTTATTGGTCAATGGATAAAAGTAAATAACTCCTGAACACTTTTTGCAAATTAACATTGTAAAATAATTGGATCTTCCAAAGTTTTATTTCTTTGCCTTCAGTGGCTTATAGGTAGTTAGTTTACTATTGGTGCAGCACTAATCTAGAAAATAATAGGACCATTCTGATGAATTATTGTCTAATATCAACCTGCATTTATTTCGCTATTTTTTTATTGAAATGATTTTTCAAGTGAAGCTACGAAATTGGAATTATGTCCTTGGGTAGAACTTTGGTCAAAATAGTAAAAAGTAAGCAATTATTTGTTTTAACTTTTCTTTGTAAATCCATTACTGACAAAATTTAGCCCAATTAAAAAAAAATTAGCCCAATTTAAAGCCCAATGAGAAACAACTCAATGTCATGTGGACATTGTTTATAAATAAATTAATTAATAATTCCATGATGCTAGTAATGCAGTATGATACAATGTACATATGTCATAGACAAATATGACTTACACTACAAATTAAAAATGTGAATATTAATGATTATTATTTAATAATAGTAATGTATTAACAACAAGTATCTACCATCTCTTTAGCAGTTTAATACAAAATTTATTGTCCTCTTTTATTTTTCTTTATCTATTAAAATGCGTAACTATCCCTTGAATTTGACATTTTAATCATACCAGTCATGTTCTACATCTGGTCAAGGCTACATATTCTGTCTTCATTGATGGTGGAGTCACCGATGTTAAGTTCTTTGTGGCCCAAGAGACAGCACCATAAGCAATAGATCAGTAATTTTTGTAGAAGATACCCATGCCTCTTGCACCTTATATTTACTTTGGGACATACTTTAGACCCTTGTACTGTGTGCCTTTGGTACAATTATTTTGCTCTAAGAGTAAATTTATCAATATTTGTCTCAATCAGACAGCTTGGATTGAAGCTGCTTTACAATGGATAAAACAGTCAAGGATATTACCCCGTAAGCTTCAGTGGAAAGAGGGTAATGTCCTCACCTGCCAACACAGATGTCATGGGTTGAACTCCCACCTAGGTGGGTTTTCCTCTAGTTAGGGCTTGGGTGTTTTAATTGCCTTAAATGTAATTCTTATGGGTTAGATGGAAGAAGGGTCTCTAAAGTCTCAATCTTACTACAATAAAGTTATTAAAGAAATAAATAAGCTTATGATTCCATTCCCTGGGTGCATGTTTCAAAATGTATAAATTCCTATTCAATTTACAAATGACTTGTAGGTCTGCACCAAGTCCCCATGGTTGTTTCATTGATAATTATTATTTTACCATTGTAGAATAGAATTCTTTCTATCAAATGACCATTTGTTGAATACTCTTTGAGAATTCCTAATTGCTATCAACCTTGCCATTGCGTGCATGAAGTTATATGTAATCAACCCTAGCTTCTAAGTACATATATATCCTTTCAATCCCAGCCTTGATTCAAATTTTTGCACTTCTTCTTCCTTATATTTCTTGACTCTGAATACCCATTTATTTACATTGCTTTTTCCAGGTGTTAAACTCACTAAGAGCCCAGTGTTGTTTTCTTATAATGCCTCAATGTATCCCCTAACTGCTTGCATCTGTCTCAATCGTCTTTGCAGCAAGTGGTTTTAAATATTTTGGCTCGTATTCAGTATAAGTTTAGTGATAAAATTCCAGGCTAATATAATATTCCAGGTATTTTGATTTTTGAGTATTCCTCAAGCTTCACCTGAGAACTTGCTTGGCATTTTCTTCAATGCCGGTTAACTACCCATTTTTTGTCAACAAAGTATCTTCATAATTTTTTATCTTTTCATTCTGTATAAAAAGAGACATTTCAGGCGTGATATGGTGGAATACCATGATTAATTATAAATTCAAATTTGGCAATATTTTCCACAAAATAAAATTTATTAATGCGACTGATTTCAATGTAATTACATCATCGTCAGGTAGCCTGACCTGCTTGGTACTATAGTAATGAATAACTTGCAGTAATTACTGATTTCGTCACAAGAATTACTTTAGCAAAGGAAGTGAGCAACAATTGGATTTCCTTCATTGGCATACGTGATAATATCATTTGTTATATTGCAATGAGTTTTCATGTGTAGGTTAGGTTTGATGGATTGTCGCAAAAATAGATCTTCAACCGCAGTGACTACTTTTGAGGTTCGATTTGTCTTTTATTTGACGTAAATTCCGTGAAGGAGAGTAGGATCATAACATTAGTATCGGGACCATGAACAGCGATTATGCTAGTCGAGTATTTGGAAACTAGGAGTTATCTCGAGTTTACTAGTTCATGGACTGCGTCATCGTGACGAATTTCTAGGTTTTTATTGCTATTTCTGTCAACTTTTCTTGCTATATTTTTTCCGGGTACCTTTTTCCTCTCGACTGGATTCTCCTTGCTTGATACGCGAGGCAATGGAGATTTTAATCGCGACGAAGGCATGATAATTAACGTTAGCATGGGTGTTCTTTCCCCCAAGGTCAGGACACAGCGGCAGTAGCAGAGACAAGATGAACTCTTCAGTCTCGACGGGTGGGAGGGGAGACTGAGAGGGCGGTGACCGGCCAAAGGCGGGAAGGATGGCGCTGCTCACATAAGTAAATATACAGCAGATAGGGAGATGACAACTCGCGGCGTTACACTGGTTGCCTGGCTTAATCTAACTGGCACCCTGAGAGTTTTATCTAGAAGGCCCCCGGAAAGATAACTAATCTGACAGCATTTCAACAATCGCAGCGTTTTTGCCGAAAATCTACGCAGCTTAAGTTCAATTTTTCGATTATCTCGTACATGGTTTGAAGTATCCGTTGATTGTTGACTCAGTTTTGCCAGCGGCTTTTCCACGACTCGAAGACTCCCAGGTAGGAGGATTCCAAAAGGACATTTAGAGTATGCGTGCAAACTTCTTTCACGCCACATAGGGTCTCATGGTGGGCTCTTTTAAGGGAAAATTTCACATTTGGGAAAAGGAAATAGTGTTTTGATACCAAGTTGGGACTGTAAGGGAATTGGAAATCGTCGCGGTGCCGTCACAGGTCTCCACAAGCAGATCACTCGACTCTGTTCTTTGTCATTCGTCAAGACCTTCGGGACGAGTTAAGCGCAGATCTTTGGCATCGCCAAATTTTCAGTGATAAGGTCGTGTACTGTCAACTTATCAATGCCATTACGATCTACAATCAGGCGTCCACTTAACCGACGGTTTGAATTCAGGACTCTACGCACACAAATCAGGAAAAATTGCTACCGATACTTTTTATATAAACGTTGTACGCTTATAAAACTTTACCTGGCATGGTTACCAGCTATCACCGCGGTTGAATCGCAACCTTCGAAAGAAAACGCTTGAATGGTATCGTCGGACCGAGAGATTTGGCGTCGAGATGGACTTCTATGAGGTGACCAGGAGTTCGGAACATTCTTCACTTAGCAAAGGAAAGTTCGAGGAATTTATGGACTTCCCCGTATAAACATTCCGAATATTTCATACGCACCATCGGGCCTGCTAGAACCTCCTAGGAGTGTAAGGGTATTGAAGCTCATGTCATCTGCCAGTATCCACGGGGGGGAGAGAGAAATTAGACATTACTTCCGATGTAACGAAGGACGTAGGATTCAGGCGGACGGGGTGAACGCGGCCTGGCTAAGTCTCTTTCCGGAAGCATAAGCACAAGCCTACAAGAGATAAATTTGTATAATGGATCGTGATTACTGAAGACAGCTCATTATCTCTGAGTGTACGACCTTAATCGGACGAGAAATATGGAACTAACACTTTTCTGATTACGCAGAAGCTCCATAAACCCATCAATGCCAACCTTTTCTCTCTAATGTTTCAACGGCTTGAAATGGGCTCTTAGAAAAGAAGAAGACGTTAAATCAGGACCAGGCTTAATTCAATAAAGAACCCGTGCAACTAGTCAAAATATTTAGATAAAAATAGATCATTGAGTGAATTTTAGTTTTTAAGCAAAGATAAAACGTTTGTTCGTTTTCTTTTGTTCGGGAGGAAATCATATTATAATCGTACGTTGGAGCACATAAATTGGAGAAAAAAGCAGTCTTATTTTTATAAAAGCAGTCTTATCCGTCTGGAAACATATCCTTAGCTCTAGAACTTTTGATCGATCTTTTTTTTCATTTTTCCGCATTGTACTTTGTATCTCCTAAATGACGCCCGAAGTAATGAAAAAAGTAATAAAAAAGAAAATGTTTTTATATTTTCTATTTATTATATGGAATAGTGTACCAGAGAAGGCAGGTTTTTGATGGATCACTACCAAAAAATTCTATAGTTCAATTCCCCACATGGCATGGTACAAAATAATAACTCTACAACCTACATTACTGTAAATTATTCTTCAACTCCATATATATCCTGCCTATATCCATTCCGCCCAGCATATTTTTTCTGCCTCCATCCCGTTTAACCAACATTCTCCCCTCCATTGCGGAGCAATATGCTCTACAACAGCTTTTTCTGGCTTTTTCTTTCTCCCAAGAACTTTATCTCCGCTTCTACCAACCCTAGAGCTTCCTAATTCATTTTTCTCTCCGTCCATTACACTATTGTAATCATATTCCACGCCTAAATCTCAAAAGCCTTCAGTCTACGATCCTCCTCTTGCCTCATCAACCGAGTTTCCCAGCCATTTAGGCTAGTAAATTTTTCACTAGTATTTTCTTTTAATCTTTGCTCAAGACAATCTTCATCAACTCACTCCTCCTTGCAGAAGCTTTTATATTTTCCACATTTTTTTTCAAATGCCCTTATTACTCTGCCCATTTTCTTCGCAAACAGTGGTATACCTGGACTAGTTTATGTCCCCGAACTTTAACGTTTAGCTTAGCCTTCTAATGCCAGGAGAACTACTTTTTTTCTAATCGATTTTCATTCCAAACCTATCAGTCTGATTATTTCATATGCTCAGCAATAAATTGCAATATCTCGGCTGACTGGCTATCTAAATCTTGATAATCCGCAAAACTGATTTTATTGATTCTCCCTCAACATTAGTGAAGTTAAGATTTAACAGTCCCATCTTTTACCACTGGCTGAAACTGCCCATTCCAACTACATACGCTATCATCACTTATGCAGTCTGACACATGTAAAGATTTCGGACAAATCGCCTATCCCTTCAGTATGTTCCCATCTTCTGCAAATCATTCATCAAATAAACCATATTTATCCTGACAACTATTTTTCAAAATTCACGATGGATGAAAGTACATCCTTTCTGCTAGTGATTTCATTACATTAATGCATATAGGTGTAGTCACCTCCTTTCTAAACCTAACCTGATTTGCTATTGAGTAATCATTAGTCCTGTCATCCATTTCTCGATGATTTTATGAACTACATTTATGCGGGTGAAATCAAAGTTCTACTCCTACTGCCTTTTGCTGCACTTTTTTATTTAATAGGATGGGTACTATGCTTGTCTAACGAAGTCTTCTAGCCAAAGTCCTCTCTCAATAATGCTTCGAAGGAACCCGTGTTAACTCTTCCTTCTCCGTATTTATACATTTATGCTTCCTCTATCTTGATATCAATTGTGCCTGGATCTAAGCTCTACCATCGATTTTATATTATTATTCTATATCTAAAATCACTGATCTAATAAGAATTATGACCAATATCTTTTAAATATAGGTCTTCATTGTATGTAAATTTAGGTCTTCCCTTATGCCCGAAATTTACTCTACTTCTATTGACACTTTTCCTGTCCTATCTTTTGTAGTGTGAATGGATTTTCCTTTGTTACTGCGTGGTAGCTGTTTCGATTTGTTGTAAAGTGTATCCATCACCCCCGTTATTAACTTTTCACGTCTTCACTCTACTTTTTACACGTTTATTCCGCACCGCCTGACGATTTCGCGCATTTAGTTATACTTTTTTATTTTCGTACCTCCGTTGTTTTTAATATTGTATACGTTTTTACATTGCCTTCTCCAATTAAGCTTTCAAATATCTCTTCTTTAATCCAAGAATTCTCGACTCTTTTCCTGCTTACTGTTCCTCTCGTTTCATTTGCGCCTTTCCTAATTACATTTGTAAGAAATTCCTATCTTTCTTCTATTGCAACCATCGACTTCCCGTAATTGCTTAATTTTTTTCACAGTTAAACCTTCGATATGCCATTTAATTAGCCTTTTACCTATTTTATCTTCTTGAATTTGATATAATATTTCAAGAGCTCTGAACTGTGATCTAAACTCTTATCGATTCCAAGGGAACTATGTCAATTGTTTAGGTTGTTTCTAAATCTATGCATAACCAGAATGCCTCATAACTTATAACTCCTGGTATTTTTCATGTGTCTGTTCGGGTTTTAAATCGAATTTTTAGTTATAATACATTTTCCCGTCTTTGATTACTTTTCGGCATATACTCATATTTCTGAATTAGAACCGAGGACGTTCGTTTTACTTTTATCTCAACTAGTAGTATTCTTTCTATCGCCTAATTTTTCATCTTCTTCCTTAGTTATTGTTTTATACCACTGCTAATCTCCTCACTGCCACTCTTCCCCTCCACATATTTCTATTTGTAAAAGAAAAATAATTTTGGTTTTTGCTTTTTGTATCTATTGAATACAAAATTTGTCCATGGCTCTTAATGGAATGAAATATCTAATGAAAAAAGAGTGTCAATTTCAGAATATATACTCTTTCACCTTTTTAATTGTTAAATTACATGGATGGTTTTTTTGTTCCACTTGACATATGAAAAAGCGATCAAGTTAAATTATTTGATTAGAATTACATTAATACAGGCATTTAATATACATAAATGTAGGCATTTTTTTGGATTCACATTATATTTACAATCAATTTCAAGAATTTTTACCATTTGGCTTATGCTACGTTTAAAATCCCCGTAATTGACTTCATTTTAGCTCGGTAAATCATTATAGAAAATAAATGTCCATTACTGTTGCATCAATTTTGCCAAACACTAATGGGGTGTTATTATTGCATTTAGATATTTAAAATGTCGAAACTTGTTCTTTTAAGCTAGGTATATATTTTTTATTTTGGTCATAACTGAAATTATATACGTGATTCTAAAACTAAACAGAGCTTAATTGTTCATTCAACGGGATTCTACTGTTAAAAATCCAAGAATATTATGAATATTGAAGTTATCAGAAAGCTATTTTGAAAGTTAGCCGTGCAAAGTAGGGGAATAAAACTAAATAGCATGGTAAATACCTATAACATAGTAGATATTCATCAATACCAATTTTATAGTACACTTCGTTTAAAATATTTTTATTATAAATTCGTAAAACATTTGAATATGATGAATGCAATAAATTTTTGATAAAGCTGATTTGCAGAATAAAGAATGGAAAATAACATCAAATCATTCTTCTTTTACTCAAAGGGTGAGCAATTGGAGGAAACCAGCTTCTGTGTAATGAGATGTAACGGATCCGGGTAAGATGCGTGGGAGCCAGGATACTCTGGGGATGCTTTCGTTTTGAATTAGCTGGCGTGGGATGTCAGAACATTTGAAAAAAAAAGAAAACGGCGTGCAGGAAGAATCGTAAGAAGAAAAGTATATCATTTTTCCTTCCTCCGGGGCACATAAACGCCCACGAGTCAAATTTAGAAGCGGAGTGGTACGTTGCGTTCATTCACTTAGTCTTGAGTCAGTCTTTTCACTTGTAGCATTTCTGACTCCCTAAGTTTTCGTATGAATCCATTTATAGCGGTGACGTAATGCTCGCAGAAAACGTTTCAAAATTGAATTAGAAAAATATTTGTTGATGCTTTTCCCATGGTTAACGTTTTTTTCATTTCATCTAAGTTATGAGAGCCGTGGAAGTAATGCCATCCCATTGTCAGACATTTTTTCTCATTTGCATTAGTGAATGGAAGACTTCATATATCTTGTATTTGAAAATGTATGAAATTTATGGAGAACATTTTTGCACTGATGATTAATATTATGAGTTTGTATTGAGTTTACATCAGCGGATATCCGCACATCTCTCCCCACCGCTGATGAATTTAGTCGTGCTATTTATTATTAAATTATCTATGAGATTGTCTATTAACAAAATTGAGAACCTCTAAAAAGTAGAAAAATGTGAAAATGAAGAATTTTCCGTTGAATGATCGTGCAAAAAAAGCAATTAATCATTGGTTTCTATCCCAAAAATAGCCAAAACGAATCCTTTTGTTCTTCCAAGACTATTCACGCTTCCTTTAATTTAAGTTGAAAGAAAGACCATATATGAAATAGAATTCACGGTATATTACACCATGGATTAGTTGAAACTGCTAGTCTAGCGTGCTCCCTTTAACCTCTACAGCGGTTATTATTTACTAACCAAGAATAAAATTGGAAATCAATGTAGCTTTTGAGATTGTTGATTTTGAGGGGTAACATTTTATTCCAGGTAATAATGAAATCTTTTCAAGAGTAAGCATTGCGTAATTCCTATTGCTTCATTAGGTTTATAACTAATCTGCTATCTTATTTTCTTAGTTAACGTAATACATCCAATAAAGTTGGTGCTAATAAGCCTTTCGGGGTAAACTTCATAGTAGTGATTAGGTGTTCCAATGGAGGATTATATTAGATATTTCACCTTTAGGATATAGAACGTCAAAAAATAATTAATCAGGCATAAATGAAGGGAGACCAACTCCACTAGAAGCCATGATTTCATTGCGAGACAACATCATCATATAACATAATGGGCAATACAGAGGATATAAATATACAATTATGGTTCGAAATGTGGGGATTGGAGAGGTAAACTGGGGAACGGTAAGTGGAGGTGAAATGAGGAGGGGTAGTAGCGGTTGAGCCATTGGGTGAAACATGGCAAGGACCTGGGTGAATAGGTTGGGGAGGATAGTAGTGTCTTAAAATAATGTATCATTTCCACAGCCGTCGCCATAGATTCTTCTACCTGTAGAAGTTTTTTCTAGGAAAAATGGTTTGGGTTTGTTATTCCTTTTTTGTATAAAAAGAAACACAGTAGTACGGCAACAGCTTAATTAATAATTATACAAAGGTCCAAAGATTGTGAAATTTAATTAGTACTGAAAAACATGCGGTGTTTGCTTACCTAACACATTCCAATGAATTTGGGTTTAACAAGTGGTTTCATAATGAAACCCAAGTGGAATATTTGTGAGGTCCATAATTTAAAAAATTCAATTCTTATGGACTATAGCTATAAAGTTGCGGAAAGGTATGTACTAAATAAAATTCAGATTATCTTTTAAATTTTACATAAAAAAGTAGACCTATTTTCTATTAGTCTAGGTACATTTTTCTGTCCTCCCCGAGTACATTTGTGAGTTTTTAAGGCATGAGTATAATTTTGATTCTATTCCTCTGGAGGAGGAGGATCAAAGAATACGAAGGGTAAACAAATACCTGACACAAATGACAAGTTCATTCAGGAAATTATTTTTGCTATTACCCTGTCTGTATGATGTTAAGTCATTAGATCAAGAACAAATAATGAAACTCGAAAAACATTATATTCTTGAGGGAGGAAGGATAGATGAGGTACGGGGAGCGCCGAATAATGACGCGATGCAAATTGTCACTATGGACGTGGATAATCACCTCAGTATTAGTGAGTTTCCACGTTTTTGCATATACCGTTAACGAGAAAAGTAAACCTAAAATGAAGATGAGCATAGTATAAATCGATTTAAAAATTCATGTTTAGTGATCAAGGGCTTAATTCCAGTGTTTTGTGGGTCAGGGAAGAGCACTTATCGGATCAATTTTCGCAAATTGATTGGTCTTAATATATTACTTGCTTCCAATAAATCCCATCCGCAGGCTTTTATCTCCTATTTTTCTTCTTTCTTGCTCAAGTGATGTTCCACTAATGACCAGGTCCTCTTTGTTGCGGCTTGGACTTTCTGGTCATAACGTCCACGAGTTACTTTGCAATGACTGACCTTAGCAATGTCCCATGCAGCTAGAGAAAACCATCCGTTTTTTTCCTCGTTTCTTTCGAAGCACTGACCCGGGACTGCATGGAAGTGGAGTAGTTGAACAATATGATCTGTTGTCTCTGTCAGTATCATTTTTCAAGTTGAAACATCTCACCATGAGAAATTTTATTGCCTGCAAAAAGAAAAATAAATAGCCAACGCACTAGAGTTAGTCAGCCAAACCAATACTCTCATGCTATTCTTCTGCTAAAAATCAGCTAATTCTCCATGATTCATTTGCCTTTGGCTATTTCCGTGCATCCCCTGACTCAAAGTATCCTTTTATTCTATCCTTCCACTATTATCCATTCAGTTGAGTGCATTTCCTCCTGAGATAACCTAAGGTTAATTGCAGCTAAGTAGCTCCTTATTCCAAGGCTATCTTTCTGTAGCCTAAAAACACTACATCTCCTGCGATGATAATTGAAAGAAAACACTACTTCGTTCGGATGTGCTTTGCAAGCGTGTAATGCTATTTAGATAATTCTAGTAAAGCTGTAGTTTGTTTTTATACAAAAAGAAAAATTTAAATTCCATAATACGATTTTTCCATTTTAGACTTGCTAATTTTATATTAGCGCTTTATCACAAAGGAAGAAACCACCATGCTTTTTACACCTTTAACTCTCAGGAAACTAACGTATTTCCAGCAGGGATTGGGATGCAACGGTGGCTAACATACTGGCTTCCCACCCGGAGGGCCTGGGTTTGAATCACGGAAGAGGCAGGTATTTTCAGCAGTATCCCGATCCCTTATTCATGTGCCTTTTGGAGAGCACTTTGAGTGAGTACGCTGTCCGTCGGATGGGAAGTTGGGTCGAGGATCGCTTGGCGTCTTTCGTTAAGAGTAGGCTAATCCCGACGCCGGGTTTCTCTCAACCATTCATCCTTTCTCATCCATCCCCTATGATGCAAATAACCTTAGCTGTCGGCTGCCTCCCCTAAACACTACTGCTAAATATTTCTAGAGGCTGTGGAATCATTACCTTTAATCTTGGAATTTTCCAGATTTGACAAATTATCCTCATTTAATAGTTCGAAAAAGGGGAAAAACTCTGCTTCTCCGTGGCAATGACGTCTTATACATAGAAACATGTCAGCGACAAAATTCGCTCTTGTCACTGTGGCGTTAGTAGTGTCCCTGTGAATCGGTGCATCGGGACTGTATCATGTGGCTGGGTTGGGGTTCAGAATTCTATTGAGCGAAATAGTGTTGCCAAGTCTTCAATCATCGGGCGCAATAGACTAATGATAATGGAATTGAATCATAAACATAATTAAAGTCAAAAGAGGTGCACAACCTCCGTAAAGATTTATTACGAAACTTGACATTTCGGAACCTCCATTTTGATTGATATAAAACTTTGAAGGAATGGTAATAATCTTAAATTTAAAAAAATGGTCATTGAAGAAGTAATAATGTTCTCCAGGTGAGTCCAAAAACCATCGGAGGGCAGGGATAGTATACATATATAAATTTGAAAGTAGACGGAAAAATCTCAGCTGGCAGTCTAGTAAACCCCGTATATTTAGGCAACACACTATACATAACAGTTGTGCGTACGGTATTATGATAAATTGCAGGTGCTGTTACGGCTCTACTTCTCTCCCTCGTTCAAATGGCTCAAACGCTTGTCATCCAGTTATCTTTTATTGTGAAGACTTGTCAGTATCAATGGCGTAAAAATTAAAATCTATCCTTTGTGTAACCATTATAAGCAGTAAACATGATTTGATTTTGTTTACGAATTATCACTATGTTGAGCGCCGTGCACATCTAGCGATATTGAGAACAGGTTTTCTAATGTCTCGTGAAACTGAAGGTTAAATTTAACCTTTGATTATGTTCAAAAATTAGTTTTATGACTACTAGTCAAGTTAAAAAATAACTATTAAATAGCTCAAAAATAGTTGCAATGTTTACATTCCCTACTGAGTAATCTTACTCGTTTATAAAATAGGTTTTGTTGGTAATCTTCATGTTACGTTAACGTTACAATGACTATCAATTGGAGTTAGTGACACATTATTTAACAGGGCCTAATACAAGAGGAATTTTTTTTGTCGGTATATTTCCTAACGTAATAGTTTAAGTGTCTAGCATGAAAAACACTTACTAATGGCGGTGAAGTGCATTTCAGTTATTAGTTGTTACTGATTTAAAAATATTAAATCATAGGTGGGATTTGTAATAATTATATTGTGATACTATTTTGGCATAAGTTACCTGTTATAAAACAGTTTTAAGTATTCATTTATTTAATTGACGAATTGTAACGGTTGAGATTTGAAGTTTCAAATTTCATATTTAGTTATAGATCTATTAATTAAGATTTTTCATAAGAACTCCGATGAAGAAATAAGGGGGATCTGATGAACGGGGATGGGAAGAAAGAAAGTTGGGGAGGATTTCTTTCGCGATAGGATCGTGGGCATGGATAGAGCGGAGTAAGGAAGATAATTATCTTAGATGTAAGGAGATTAAAGCGATCTGTAAGGAAAACTGGAGGAAGGGGAATCATTGTGGGATGGAAATGAGTGAATAGGTGAGCGAATGAGAGTAGGATAGAGGGATAGGGTGGGGCATGATAAGGTCGAGGAAGCGAGAGGGTAGATGGAAAGCGAAAGAATAAAAGGAGTGAAGGGAAAGAAGGTTTCACTTGAGGTATTTCTCTTGGGACGAGAATTGGAATGAAGTTTTAGATTGAGAGAAAATCTGTTGAAGAGGGAAGATTTTTGAGTAGATGAGGAGTCGCAGCGCACAGGATTCCGGTCTCTTCTGGGTGCTTGTGTGTTTGTGATCGCGGGGCTGAAATTGCCTTTCTCTTTCCGAGGTCGAATGAGATACTTAATGATTATCACTCGCTTGGGGCGGACTGTCTTGCTCATTGTAAGGATCATGCGCCCTTATTGTTATTGAGAGAATAGAGAGATCTCAGGTTTATTTGGATTCCAAGGGTGTTTATGTAACTTATTATTCTTGCGATGGCAGGTCTTAGAGATCCAGATATTTTTCAAATTAACCTCAGATTGAATGAAAATAAATACAGGGTTATTAAACCGTCTGTATCACAGAAAGTCATTATTGAGTTGATAATACGATATTTGATGATCCTAAAATAAACAATGTTAACCAAAATGCCGGTAGAAATATTACTTTTGCCATTAGAAATCAATTTTATTTCAAACTTGTTTTGTAAAGCATCATGTATTTGAACGTCAATGGAAGCTTTGCGAAAATTCAGGAGATGAGCATTGCAATTTTTCAATGGGATTAAAATTTAATCATTCAGCTCCAGACTTTCATTTGCAATTGGTATTATTTTAAATAATACCGATATTCTAAATTAATGTAATGGTAAATATATAAGCGTCATCATTAATATGCTCCTTTTTCGCTCAACAGTTATCTTAAATTATCTTAGAGTACATGAAGACCCTTACGAAACCAAATAATCTAATACAAATGGTGACTATATTCCATTTTCTCTACCATTGGTTCTTTGCTATGGAAATGTGAATCTTATTTAGCTTTTTGTATGTTTATTATGCACTAGCTGCTTTTTATAATTCTATTCACACATTAATTATTCATTAATATAAATAGAATACATTTATTACCTCCAGCATCACTTAATGGATGCTTTGAATATTAATTTTTGGTAAATAGTCGACCGTTTTTCTTATTGTTTGATCGCACAATAGGTTATACTGCATAACTTCATAAATAAATGCAACAGTTAAACGATAAAATTATTACATTCAGTATTATTAAAAATAACATAAAAATTAAGAAAGGTAATCTTTTTCACGGTGTGGATTCAGTGAAAAGATTTTGAGTGATGGGATCCTAGGACGGTGGTAATTTTGGAAATTAATGACGTTTGATCAAAGGTAAACGATTATATGTTACATTTTAGATGTAGGTGACAAACGAACAAACTGTATTTCAGATAAAATCAGTGATGAACAATTTTTATCCACAGAGCACTCGAGATCACGTTTAATGAATGCGTAATTTTCACGATATGTTTGCTATGGTGTGACTATTGCTATCAAATCAATTTACTCGCCATTGATGCGCTTACGGTGTGTTACTTATAAAATATAATATTCAAACTGGTAAGAATACAATGAAATATGTTGTAATAAGAGTGGTGACACAGAGTACGCAATATGTGAATTCCAGAGTATTTATGATTGGTAGAGCTGGGTTCGATCCATGAGGATCATCAGGTACAGTCGCTGATTGAGGTATTATACAAGGGTAATCCCAGAAATACCCGACCCAATAAAGAAAACACAACAATTTTGGAAAAATGCATTTATTTTTCAACATAACCTACTTTCAGGGCTATAGACAATTCCCAGCGATTTTCAATAAGTTAAGTTCGATACCCTTTTTATAACAAGATCTGTCTTGCTCCTCAAAATAGCCATTAACTGCCGAAATCATTTCTTCACGGCTGGAAAATCTTTGATCACCGAGCCATTTTTTCAAGTTTGTGAACATAAATAATCCGAGGGGGGTAAATCTGGCGAATAGAGTGCATGAGGTAGCAATTCAAACTTTCATAAATTAGTGAATTTTGGCCATTGAAATAACGGATTTGTGAGCTAGTGCACTGTCTTGATGAAACAACAGTTTCTTCTTAGCCAAATGCAGCCGCTTTTGCTTGAATTCTTCACTTAAACGTTGAAATAAGTTCGCATAATACTCATCGTTGATAGCTTTTCCTTTTTCAAGATATTCAATGGAAATTATCCCACGTGCATCCCAAAAAACAGACACCATGACCTTGCCTGCAGATGACACGGTCGTCGTCTTCATTGCAGCCGGTTTTCCCTATTGAATTCATAGTTGTGATTGTTCTTTTGTCTCGGGTGTGAAGTAATGGACCCGTGTTTCACCCATGATTATGAAACGGCGTAGAAATTCTACTTTGTTGCTGTGAAACTTTGCTAAACACTCAATTGAAACATCTTCACGACACTGGTTTAGCTCGAGTGTGAGAAAACGTGGCACCCATCTTGCACACAGTTTTCTCATGTCCAAATGTTTTAAATAAAGTGGATGGACAGAGGGAAAAATGAAGTAGTCCGAAGAGAGCGTGAAAATGATAGCGTAAGAACGTACGAAAGCGTCGTATACAGGCCAAATACCAGAGAAGGAAATAATAGGACACACCCCAAGGCACGATAGTCAATTGAAGATCATAATTGACAGAACTATGGAGGGAAGAATTTTAAAGAAAGGCCTAAGATGAACATAAGAAGTAAGATATGGAAAATTTCCGTGCAAATAGTTATGAGGCAATGAAAAAATCGGCAGGAAACCGGGTCACCGGAATGATGATTGGATTTGGATTGGATTTATTTTTCTTTGACCAGGTGATTTCCCAATGGATTGACCCCTTGTATATTTTGTTGATGTTGATATGCAGGGCAATCACAAATTTGTTAACATGATAGCATATGTCTGCAATTATTTATTCAATTTTTCAATGGCTTAGAGCCGAAAGGGTTCAACCCTAATGGGACAGTGAGCTGACCAAATATCCAGAAGGTAGAATTACGGTGTTCGTACTATGTATTTCCTACCTTGGTGGTTTATTTTAGTTTCGCGTTCTTATATTAATTCCCTGATGCATTTAGAAAACCTAATTGCAGAGAAGTTTGGCATCATTGGGTATTCAACAAGACCTCTCATACCTTTCTTACTTAATCCATTGTGCTGAAATTGGAGCTAAATAGCGCGATCACGAATCCTCATTATTAACTTTTTTTGTTGTTACCAATGCGTTGACGGAAAAAAAGGCTACAAATACTTTATTATAGACCTCAAATATTTGCCTGTAGAACCTAGCATAAAGTGGCACCTGGAACCGACAAATATCTTTGAAGATGATGGCAAGATACGTGTTCGCCAATCGCGCTGCGGAGGTAAACAGCTTCGCGGGTAGCAATAGTTCAGGAGAAAAAATATACCCTAGCCCGTCCATGATGATTATAGGTGTTGATATGATTCCTGTTAAATATTAGCACAAGTAACATTTAAATTCTTTTAATATTAGTCTACTAGAGTGTTTCAAACTAGTTTGGCTTTAGAAAAGCCATTTCTATAGTTACTTTAAATATCCCTATCACCCTTAATAAAGCGAAGTTTCAAAGCCACAACTTTATAAATCGTATTTAGAAGTTGGGAAATCACCTTTAATTTTCAACTTTAGGTCTTAATTTTCCAACAATTTTCATTCAAGCACGTGTAGCTTCCAAGTTGGTAGCTTTGGCCGAAACGTTTAGAGGTACGATATTCTTCATCGTGCGTCGTGGTTAGTACAGAGAGACTTGTTGGGCCATGTAGCATTATAAGTTGGAAAATTAATTATCTGCTTCCCAGGGGCTAAATGTTGAATCTCTTCATATATACGCCTTTAGTTATATTTTATTAAGGCAGCACAATAAAAAAAGGAATTTCTGATAATCCTTTTATGCAGTGTCTGCCACTCTAGAGATAGATCCGGGTTGCCTACTTTAGGATGATCCATTCCTTACATTTATGATGCGGTCTCACTTTTGTAATCGCTGTGGACTGATTGCAGACGAATGTGGGCAGCCAATTTTTCAGATAGGAATTTAAATCCGCAATAAAAAAGTTTATTTTATTAATCAAGCCATTTTAATAACTGCCCTTCATTTTTGGTAGTCTTTTAGGAATTATCTGAGGAAAATATTACGTGTAATTTTTGTGCCAGGAGACAACTAAGAATTTCCCATAGCTGGGGGAATTTCATTACTATGGTTTTAAGTGACTAATGAAAATTGTGGGACATACCTTTACTTGCCTACAAACCATAGGTTTTCTGATAAAGGTAGATGTGCGTGGTATGTCCAATAAATACACGAACTGAAGCCATAAAAACTTCATTTTGTAAAATTTAGTCTACATCCATTTTATCTTACTTTATTGTGTCCACATCTTCCCAGTGATGTCCCCTCATCACATTTTTGCATTTTGGGAATAGAAAAAAGTCGTAGGGGGTGAGATCTGGCGAATAAGGAGGATGATCAAGGATGGTGATGAAATGTTTTGCCAGAAACTGGCGAAAAATCAATCCTGAAAGTGCAGGTGCATTGTCATGGTAAAGGGTCCAACCACCGTATTGAGTCAAATTTAGTCGCACACGGCGCACACGATCTCTCAAACGCTTGAGAACTGTAAGGTAGAACTCGGCGTTTACTGTTTGTCCTTCAGGAAGAAATTCATGATGAAAAACTCCTTCGACATCAAAGAAAACCAGGAGCATGAATTTGATTTTCGATCGGATTTTTCTTGATTTTTTGGTTTGATTTAATCCACTTGAAAACGGATGTTTTCTTCACAGCATTATCACCGTAAACACACGTCAAAATTTCAGTGATTTCTTGATAACTTTTACTGCCCTTCACCAAAAAATGTTGATTCGTTGCTCCGTGACTTAGTCAATTTTTATTTTCGACAAACAGTAAAAAAAGGAAATCAGAAACTAACACAGCTGGCACCATGCGCACAGCTTGACGATCCGCCAAGCACAGACGACTAATTAGGTCTCACACAACTAGCGCCCCTAGTGTGCGGGGCTATAGTCCGCGTCATGAACACCGGATTGCACCTGTTCGCACATTTATTGGGAAGACCTCGAATAATAATCATATCATCATATTTAATCTAAAATTGAGCCAAATAATCCTATTAAAATCTTAACGCTATTTATAACATATTTCTATTTGTTACAAAACGGAAAGTCCTCATATGTTCCTAAGCAGTTCATATGGTCGATCTATTACGCCAGAAGTTGCTTAATAAAACAAAACTAAATAGTTGAAAAGGTCTAATTTACTTTTGAATACCAAATCAATGAATCGTGCCAAAAGCTTAAAAGAAACATGTTTTCCTTTTTTCGCTCCGAAAATTAATCCAAAATTTAACCCTGGTTTTGGTGAAGCAGACGTATAGTGCATAGTGACATTACGGATTTACAGGTATGAATATGCGACACTATAGTATTGATTCAGAAAGTAGAAGAAATAGAAGCGCTTGGCACTTCCTGCTTTCCCATTTACAGATATTGCATTACTAAATCTATTTTTTATTCATTATTTATTGTTTTAGAGCTAATTTTGTGGTTTTAGGGATATGATGGAAAGGCAATGCTTAAATGTCCAAAATGTTTAATACGTCAAGCAATCTATGAGACAGCAATGAGTCTCGAGCGGTAAATAATAGTACTCAACTAATTTTAAACTTCTGCGACACCTATGCATAGTGTAGCATTTTCTGTATTTACATCTTTTTTCCACAATTGAATTTATCATTTCCTCGTAATGATTCCATTCCAATCATGCCGTTCAAATTGTCTGTTCTCTTCCTCCCATCACTTTGCTTATCACGATTATTACATTACTCTACCTCCCGCCACCTCTAAATATCTCTTTGGTCCATCTTTATCTTCTTCCAGTTTTTCCACCTCTACATTATCTTTCGCTACCACCCTTATTTATTTGTTTTCACCTGATTTGTAGTGCATTTCTCCCTTTCTTTCTCACTTCGATTGCTTGATAGCTGCTAATCTATCTCATGGACCAAATATCGAATCCATGCAACAATATTCCATATGCAGTACAAAATCTGCGTAGACCTTTTCTTTATTTCACAATCGAGACGAACGCAATCGTCAATTCCCTGTTAATAATGCCAATTGATAGGGGACGATTCTAAGGACTTTCCGCTGTTGTACTCCGTAATCAGTGGCGGAAACTCATTTTTGTTACATAGGCCCGGTGATAATGAAATGTTTCCTCGATTGGTAAATGCTACGGAGTTTATTTCTAGGTTGTCATTTAAACGCTTCGTCATCAGGATTTTAAAAAGGCAGGTACTTGAACGCTAAGGACTCCTTGTGCCATTTCATGCATCGCTTGCTCTGTAGTTTCCGCCTCGATTCACCACAATACCCAATGTTTCTTTTCTTTCGGGTGTTATGCATCAGCCGACGGCAACTTAAGTCTGACATTTATTCGGCTTGAGATTGGGACAGTCTTACAAAACGAGTTTATGCTGATTCCTTCAGATCCATTTATATAATTCAATTATTATTCATTGCAGCACTTAGTGTTGTTTTTAAACATGCCGAGCCAGCTCCATACTAATCATAAAAAAATAGCCGTTGAAACTCTTACTTAATCACAATTTGTTCATTGATATTTTAGATGGCACGAAAACATGTTTTATTTTCATTATCGTCAGTGAGTATTCCAGCAAATCATGAATGCATTAAATTGAGAAAGCTGGCTACTTTATTACTCCACACAAAATTCAACTCATACTCAACTGTTATCTCAAATTTCTTGGGATCGTCCCAGTTGGAAAACATCATGTGCAAACCGTTTTTATTTAGGTGGTCAAACCATCGTCCACTAGAAATGGCTTTTAAAAAAGGGTAAAATAAAAATTGTCCATACATTCACGATATGCCAATAAAAATTCACGATTTCATGAATTTTTCTCTTTCGATATTATCCATTTATTTATAGCACCGGATGAATTTCTAGTCGGAAATACTATTTGCTTGTAAAAGACTTTCTGGCTTGCTCATGGTATTTTCATCCAACACACGACTAGTATGTTTATGGCAGAACCACAACCGAAGGTGGAGCGCAGAGGGTCTTAAAACGAGAGGGTTTCATGGTGGCACATGACTTAAAATTCCATTCTCTCCCGTCGTAAAGCGTTGAGAAGAGATAAAAGGGTACGGCGGCAAATGTATATCAAAGAACCAGAGTTGCATTCATGCAATATCCTCAACGTGAGTGAACTGTTGCATGGCGGAATTAAGACGGCACCAACTATTGTAGTGTGGTGGCGCCCGAATCGTGAGTTGCTATGAAAATACACTCCTCCCTCCCTCCTCGGTGACGGTGTTCGGTTCCGATATGCATGGGTGCTAGAGGTTAAGATCGTAATTTGGCAATGATAAGTAAGGGACCCCTCCCATGGACTACAACCTTGACGTGGCGGAAGGGCCTGTGCGTTTCGATAACCCCTAGAGATATGCTGGCGGGAGCAATGATAATTGCCTCTAGTAGAGCCACCCATTCCAATATAGATTGAAGGTTAGGAGCCAGAAGAAAGGTAGTCCACGCAGCATCTTTTCCTCAGTGAGGCGGTTGAAAAGGAATCTGACCCCAGTGGGGCGGCCATTGAGTGATGGTGTCACGTTAAAAACACTACTGAGGAAGGCAATGGGAAACCACCTCAACTATTAATCCCAAGACCTTTATGATGGATAATATAGAGAGTATGAGTCCTGTCAACTGCGATACTCGTCCCAATCAGCCGTGTGTCGTGCCTGGCAGGGGAAGAGGAAAGGCTTCCGTTGCCGTCATCTCCCGAAATCCTTGCAAAATAAACCGACGGCAGCAGGGCAGGAGACGACGAGAGAAAAAATACCGAGTCAGTTAAAATAGTAACTTTCAGTGCTAGCACAACGTTGAGGGCAGAAAAATTAGAGAATATAAAGAGTGAGATGATAACCATGCTCTAGTTTGTCAGTCAGCCAAGGGGTTGCAAGCATTGCTGATTGAATTGTAAATTCAGTGCAATAGTTATGGGATGAGAGTCAATATTAATAAAACAAAGGTTATACGATTTTCTGGAAAGAAAAAGGCTAAGCTAAACATTGAAAAAGGAGGGCAAAAGCTAGAGCAGGTGGAACAGTTTACGTATCTCGGAAGTGTTTTGGACCAACACGGTCAAAGTAGTAGGGACGTAAGGAGAAGGATTGCGCTAGGCAAAGAGGCTTTCACAAGGAGGAGGGAGTTGATGACGGGGACGTTGAGTAAGGATATTAAAACAATACTCGTAAAAACTTTGATATGGAGCGTAGCTATGTACGGTGCGGAAACGTGGTCATTAAAGCAGGAGGATAGACGTAGACGGGAGGCTTTTGAAATGTGGGTGTGGAGAAGGATGGAGAAGGTGAAATGGACAGAGAAGAAAACAAATGAGGAAGTACTTGGTATGGTGGGCGAGAACAGGGGTTTGTTGGGAGAAATCCTATGGAGGCAGGAAAGTGGATGAAGGGGATATTGACCGGCAGTGGGATGTTGAAGACTGTGACAGAGGGGAGAATGTTAGGCAAACGAGGAAAGGGAAGGAGCAGGATAGGGATGTTGGGCGGAATGAGGGGAAAGGAAGTAAGTACACAAATATTACGGACTTCATGTAGATTAGGTTGCTGGATTAATTTTTGCTTGTAGTCACAAAATATTTATTTGGTAGTGGTGTCCTTCAAACACCTACCTTAACCGATAGATTACTTAATAATAATAATATGATTAAGGGTCTTGACTCGGGTATTGTTCCTCTTTCTCTCTCCACCCTCACCACTCCTCCACCCGCCCTCTTATCTTTCCGTTCCCTCCTTCCAGCGGCAGAGAGGTGACGGGATATCGAGGGGAGATAAGTTAAGACGTCTCGCGGGGGGGGGGGGGTAGGGAGGGGGATACGCCTTTATCCCTCGCGCGCAAAGGGACGCGGGCGTGAAGCGTCATACGTCAACCACCCCTTCACTCCTCCACCCGCAACACGTGGTGCCCTGTCACGTGCGAGGTGCATAAATCCCGACCGTTTTTGCCGCAATCGGTCAAACATCAACGCCGCGTGAAAAAAAGACCCGAGTGGCCTTGGCGAGAGAGGAGTTAAAATAGAATGTAAGGGATGGAGGGAACACTTTACTTAGGAGTAATAGCACGGTCCGCTGCCACTTTGAGAGAGCGGATGGGGGGGTGGAGAAGGGGGCGGGCAGCGAAACTCAAAAAAGAATCCATGCAAAGTCCACAATTGGTCCGAGATAAAAAAAGGCGGTGGAAGTAAAAAAAAGGAGCCAAGAAGCGCGCGCTGGGGGGAGAGAAGGGAAATTCACGTCCGAGGGTGTGGGTTAGAAAGCCTCCTCCACCCTTCCTGTAATCCGGGGTAGAAACTTCGATGAACATATCTGAGAAATTCGTATCAATCTTATATAAATCCCATCAAGTCGCATGTAATACAAGGAGTATGCATAGAGAAAATAAAGACTGCGTGGGTTATGCAATGAGACCAGTCTCTCATTCTTCCGCAATCCAGCAGATTTTATCGAGGCATTAAATAAAAATGAAATGTTTTGGAAAAACGGCATGGGGTATAAAAAAAACAAACGATAAGATTCCTTCAACTTTTTCCTTAATTCTTCTTTTTTAAAGGGAGGTAGGTTGTTCTCGTATTCGTGGAGGAGGGAAAGAACACGACGGAGGAAAGCTATTCGTTACCCGAACTCCGGAGCATCATTTGCTCTTTTTTTATTTATAGACGAGAAGTTTAGTACCACGCAGCACGCACGCCTGGAAATCGGGGCCATTTATCCTTCCAAATTATTCCCCTCCGCCGTGTCTTCTTTTTCTTCTTCCTTTCTCTCTCTTCGTCCCTTTTACTTAATCTATTGACCTTTTATTACGTTCGTATTCCTCTTCCTCAAGTTCTTTCCCCAGAGCCTACTTCTTTCTCTTGGAAGCAATATCGGATTTGCATAGGTCTGGTCGTGCTTCTGATGCCAATCCAATGAAATTTATAATTTTTTTGTTGCGCTCTTTGGTAATCGTTTTGATACTCTTGTTGAAGCTATTATTATGATTTTTCCCGTTTTCATTTCGCCTTCACATTATTTAAACTTTTATGCTTAGATTTAAATTTTTTTAAATATTGACTGTGTAAATATCAAAAGATAATATATGGATCCTTCCGACATGTATTGAAGTCTGATTAGCATCATTGTTATAATTTTTATTAAATAAAATCAATGAAGTGACTATAACGTCAAATTGATTGCCTGCAATGCCTAAACTATCGAATTGGCTGCCATGTGGGTACTGATTTCTTGACTTGTTATGCTCAGGTAATTTTTTCCAAGAAGCATTTCCTTTACTTCAAATCCGTTTTCGATTAAAATGATAACACTCATTCATGATTGAGTATCACCTAAATACAAGTTTATGTGCACAATTCAAGTGATTCGATGGAATTCTTATCGATAGTTTGTTTCCCTTTACTTTCACTTACCTACTTTACTCATTTGCTTACTTCACTTATTCTTCATCAACTACGGTATTATAATCTGTCGATGAGATTATATATTATTGAACAATGGAATCTTATGCTGATTACGAGACTGGGCGCTACATCATTATTATTTTTCTTTGTCTTCATTACACCTTTACGTTTCCCCATCCTGTCATTTCGAAATCCTCCGTCAACATTCCGCGGAATTCGCACTCGTCGTTTTCCTTTTTTTTCCTGTTTTTATCCATCACTAGTCGACTCTTTTTTGGTACTTTTTGGACGTTCTGCACGCTTCCTTTGTCTCCCTACCGCGTATAGAGCGAGTGGTGTGGCCATTTAGGCTTGCAAAAACTTGGCAAAGGCAGGAGGAAGTCATGCCTATTTACGTTATTCTAAATACTGATCTTTTATATCTTTGTTCTGAATATTTTTGTCTTTCCCTTTTAAAAGGTCAGTTGACTTGAGGTCTCAATTTTTCATGATTTTTCTTACATAGAGCAGGTCAAACGTCTTTGATCATATTTTTAGCGAGCTGCCATAATTATTTCTAAGGAAATAAAATATGCGTTGTTCATAATTTGAAGCTGGCCAAAAACATGAAAAGAATAAATAATTACTTAAAAACTCGCAAAATAACCTTGTGTTTGAATGTGCTCATTTGATTTTAGGTTCACTAGGAAGGAAACTGGCCATTTTTGCGGACATTTAATTTAGAATAATATTCTTTCTTATTTATTACATAAAACACGGAGAAAAGCAGCGCAAGGAAAGATATTAAATGATAATTATCGTATAGAATTAGGTGTGACAAATAATTTTCATTATGTTAGTAAATATTAATTAGTGACTTTTTTTAAGATGTGAATATGTTTAACACAAGTGATTAATAGTTACGCTTGATATTCGTATAGGGGAAAGGTAGGGATATTTTCCTGTCTCTTGAAAAAGTGATGCTAACCTGTACCTTGTGGAGGACTCTTATCTACGAGTGGTCGCGTAACAGGCTATGTCCACTCTAAATGGAACACCTTAAACATTCTTTGTAGGCAAGAGAGATAGGAACTTGGCAGAATTCGCGTACAGAATTGCCATTTCTACCAAGACTGTGGCTAACAAGGGAATGTAACTGCTTTTAAATGTTAAAACTTTCTTTTAAATACCCAACGGGTGTTCCCTAATTGGTGATAGTGGCATTGTCAGAAAAAATGTTGGCAAACTTTAAGTTGATTTAATACCCCCAAGTGCTGAATTTCACTTGACAGCAATTTAAATGTTAGCATACCTGGTTTCAGCAACCGGAACTGTTTTGATTTTCATATTATTTTAAGGAATCTCCTTAAAGCATACAAAAAAGGCAGATCACGGGCCTGTGAGCTCTGGGATAACTGACGATCATATGATTCCATAGAGTTCCTTGGAAAGGAAGTATTTTGATTTCTCTCAACTTTTCCCCCAATAACCCGTGTACACATAGACCTCGTTGTCGAAAATTGCTCCGGGATAGGCTCAGATGGAGGCTTTGTATTACTCCCATGAACTATTTGATGGGCCAAAAATTTCCCTTGTGGAGACCATTAGAATTCCTCGTCTCACATGAAATGAAGTATACAAATAGACGTGAAATCCCGATCCGAGGGAGAGAGGTGAAGCTTGCATAGCACTCTCGGAATATCAAAAACTGCGCGGAGGGAAATAGTGTATACTTTCCAAAAACGCTAAACGCCGTATTGTACGTATTCCAAGTAGACCCGTCGTCATCATCTACCATTCCATTCTGTTTTCCCTGTGCCCATGTCTCTCTCCTTCAACTTCCTTTCTCTCTCAACTCACCCATTCTCATTCCCGTTCGGCTCAGCCCCCGCTCACCTTTCCCTTTAAGATGAAGTCCCCCACCCCCAAATAACCCAACCAAGAACCCCTTACCCGCACCGTTCTTCCCCCCTTCGGATCCCATATGACCCCCCGCTCCTCTTCCCTAACCCCACCCCTAAAACTTTGCTACTCCACCCCTTTACGCCCGACACCTTTCTTCCAACCAGTCCTTCCGTCCTCTTATTTCTTCTTCGGAGCTTGAGTGCAGCATTTGTCTTCATTAAGGGTATGACGTCACTGTTTCCGACGCCTGCTTGGAACGCTGTTTGCGGAGGGAAAATGCGGGGCGGGGGGAGGAGGGAAGGGTTATGAGAGAACAGAGAGAGAAGTAGAAAATAGGGTGGGAGGGGAATGAACGTACGGGGTCACGCTAGAGAGGATCGGGGGGGGGGGGGTAAGAGGAAGCACGGAGCGCGAACTGTGAATCTTCTGTCACTCCGCAACGAAGTAATTTTGTCCTTTTGATGATGTCTTCGAATCGGTTTATTTCCTTTTACAGGCAAATGCGAGTCTCGAAAAACATTTGTTGACCACAGAAAACTTCCAGGGAGCCCTTTTTCTTTGTCCACATCAACATTTGCGTTTGCAAAAGACAAACATTGACGTTTGATACTCAGCAAATCAATTTTTCTCGTTGTGAATGGAAATGCGATAACATTGAGTCTTCATTTACGTAAGGAAGTAGCTGAGGAGGTGGGAAATGTGAAGGGAGATAGAGATAGGGATAAACTAAAAGCCTAACTGAAAGTCATTATTACTCGCGATCGTGGTTGAGGTAAACCTTACTTCGATTGAATGATGACGCCAGTGGTTGCCGGTGGTCAACTACGAACAGGGTTCAAGTTCTATGAATCTATAATTGTTTCTGATGAACTACTTGCAACCAAAATTAGAAACACCTTATACTTCTTAGCATAAACGCCCTTTAGACGTACTCATTTTTCACTCCGGCCATATGATTCCATTGCCGCCATGAACGCTTCCACAGACTTCCTTTTTCCCCATTGGGAAAGCGGAGGGAACAAATAACCACGCTGGTCTTGCACAATAAGCGGTTGTCATTTTAAGCTTTGAAACCACATCTTATTCTAGGGGGAGATATATAAACACTGCGCATTGTACGATGCGTTTATATGGTACATATTTTGTATTTGTAAAGAGTACCCGCGTATTTCAAGCTCAATCATATCTTTCTATCTACTCCGTGCCGGGAAATGGAATCGTGTGATGTTAGATCTTGAATGTATTTTTTATGAAAGTTCCTGAAACGGAATTTACTCTCTGTTTGATTCCCGTGTTAACGAATTGATGAGTTTTAATTCATGAGCTGTTGTGGATCACTAAACCTTTAGGAGCACTTTAGAGACTCACATAAACGTTCCTTATTTCCGAAATTCGTTACGCTGCTCAAAGACTTATAGTAACTTAGTATCAATAACAAAAATATTCATTCATAGTACAACAAAAGGTTTAGAACTCCGATGGATGTTCATTGAATAAAATTTATAAACGTTGTTATGAGGCAAAAGAAAAAACAGGTGCATGTTTACCGGAGGTTTCCAGTCCGAGAAAGGACAGCATATGAAAGTGGGGAGTGAGAAAGGAAGCGAAGGGCGGATTTTCTAGAAGAAGAAGGGTACGCCGAGATGGATCGAAGTGCGGGAGGAGGGCGGGTATTGTGAGAGGATATAAATATAAAGAATACAAGTTAACTCTCGTTAATGTGAACTTAGAACGAATGGAGAAGCTCTAGAGGTTTTTTCTATTAACTGATCTCAATTTCTTAAGGATTTTAATTTATTTCTGCTTGGGATGAGTATGATTTGTGATCGTAATAAAGAGCTAAATGGTTTTCTTTATCTTTGCTAAAAAATTAATTGAAAGACAAATTCCATTCGGATATCTAATAGTATGTGCGATGGGTTAGGGTGGTATAGGTACTATTTTTATTAGAATTCCACTGTGTACCAGCCTTTTTCACAGCTAAATGAAATTTAAAATGTATTAACTTTAATACTGTTATTTATTTAAATACGTAAATAAATTTATTATTTTCCCCATAATATTTATGGAAATAATTTACTTCTTCATCTCATTTTCAAAAGTTTATTAGATTTATTTATTTTCCTTTTCATAGCGCTAGTGCTCAATATCATTTTTATGTTTTCACACTTCTTAAATATATGAAAATACTGGAAATCTCATAGCTCACTCTGTGGTACTGGATACGCACGAGATCCCCTTCTTTCTCAGGAAATGCCGCTTAAATAGTTTCGAATACATTCTTCACTCCGTGTCAAGTCGTTTTTCAATTAAGATTTGGCATATTAATTCAATCGCAAGTAAGTAGCATTGCGAACGAAGTAGTCCACCTATTTTACTGGCCAAAACGTCGACTTGATGGTCATCCTCCATGACCATCAAGCCATAGACGGACAGCCCTGATTAAGCACCTAATGACTTCTTTTTATTCCCGTTTATTAGAAAATATTGCTTGACCAACGTTTTTGGGCGCCTGAAGAAGCCGTTGATGCATTCAATAACCATGTTTTGGACGTGTCACGAAAATTGATTCTAGCACATGGAAAAGTTTATTGATTATCATGGAGAATACTTCGAAAAACAATTAACCATTTTCAGATATAAATTACTGCCTTTTCATAATTAGGCTGAAATTTTAAATAGCAATCCTCGTAAATAGTAGGGACCTTATTTCCCATGTACATTTCAGTTCAATTCCATGTTTAAGTTTTGCTCCAACTTGACAGTGACATAAATACGAGCCGAGGTGCTACGCCCTCCCAAGAGGTACTACGCCCAGCATTAAAATTCTGCCTTTGTTAACTTAAAGATTTATGAGGCATAGATGATTCAACCTTTATTTTGTTGCAACTAATTGTGGTAAAATATATACCTTCAATTTATGCCTACTTCAGACATCGACCTTTCCCATATAATGACGCTTCATGAGTTTTTTTTAAACATTTTTAATGAAAATTTCGTTGTTATTACAGACCGCAGAAAAACTTAATCAAACTATTTTGCACACTGGAGTTTTTTTAAACATACTGGTTTTAATGGAACAATATCAATGAATTGCATAATATATGCATTATATAGCGTTCATTTTCACACTAAAATATAATCCCCGCTAAAGCAGGGAATTTTTACAACTATAAAAATATTTAGTAAATAGCCAGAATAAAAAGTAACTACATACTACCTTGATCAAAAAGTTCCCGGAATAACCACCGTGTGGCGCTCCCATCGTTCCGATTTGAGTTCTGTTTTTTTTGTTAAATTGGTACATCTGTTGTTGATATTCCCTTTAAATCTTAGTGTCATAACTTGACATTGGCAAAAGTTACGGTCGGTTTTCGGTATGTCCATCAGTGCTTCCTGCGATTTTTCCATTACTTCCTCTCGGCTGCTAAAACGCGTTCCCCGTAATGGTTTTTTAACTCGATTGAACAGAAAGAAGTCACAGGGAGCCAAATCAGGTGAATTCGGTGGCTGTTGGATGGTATTTGTTGCATTTTTCGTCAAAAAATTACGAATAATGATAGCACTGTGCGACGGTGCGTTATCATGGTGCAAAATCCACGAGTTTTCTGCCCACATTTCTGGTCTCTTTCGGCGAATTGATTCACGCAAACGTCTCATAACGCCCAAATAATACTCTTTGTTTACTGTCTGGCCTTCTGGCAAAAATTCATGATGCACTGCACCGTTGTAATCCATGAAAACCGTCAGCATTGCCTTCTTTTTTGACTGAAAACGACGTGGTTTTTTTGGTCTCGGCTCATTTGGTGAACGCCATTCACTTGCCTGATGTCTGGATTGCGTGTCGTACTCATAAACCCACGTCTCGTCTCCAGTAATGATCCTTTTGATGAATGTGGGATCGGATTCAGCCTCGCAAATCATGTCTTTTGCGACGTCAACACGGTCTCTTTTTTGCATGAAATTGAGGTCTTTTGGCACCAACTTTGCTGCTACACGACGGAAACCCAAATCATTAACCACAATGTCTTGGGGGGATCCATAGGCAATGTTCAAGTCCTCCGCTATTTCTCTGATGGTTAATTTGCGGTTATTGACCAACATTTCTTTTACTTTATCAATTTTTTCACCGACTTTCGATGTCGATGGTCTGCCACTGCGTTCATCATCTTCGATTGACTCACGACCACTTCTGAACCGCTCGTGCCACTGGTAAACGACCGTTTTTTTAGAGAATCGTTGCCGAAACACTTTTCCAACATTTCCAACGTCCGTGCGCCACTAAATCCGCTTTTTACGCAAAATTTAATACAAGTTCGTTGTTGCAAATTTAAATCCATTTCTGAAATTGTAAAAAATCGCCAACACACACAGAGATAGATGTACTCTTGGCTACGTAACTTTTGCAAATGTCAAGTTATGACACTAAGATTTAAAGGGAATATCAACAACAGATGTACCAATTTAACAAAAAAACAGAACTCAAATCGGAACGATGGGAGCGCCACACGGTGGTTATTCCGGGAACTTTTTGATCAAGGTAGTATTTTCAACCCTTTTCCAAAAGTGTAGCAATACGAAAGTTATTTTTTATTATGGATATCATCATTTTCCCAAAATCCCGCGTGATGCTGTAAGAGGTTATAAATATTTTTTCTGATATAAACAATGAGCATAAAGAGAGGCCTGAGGACATTTTTATGTTGAAATATTTTAGCTCTGATCTCATTAACATTTAAAAATTCTTATAAAATTGCTTTGTAATACTTTTCCTATGCTGAAACTTTCAGTTTTCCTTTTCTGTATATGGACCTAATTAAAAAATGCATATTGTAAAGTAAATACAATTTTTGAGGACATAAAATAAAAAAAAGCACGTGGAAACATAAGGTTTTCTTATTTCACTGTGTACTAAATCGCTGCACAGATACCAATAGTTAAAACAAAGGAAAATGAGATATAAAAGATTATACTTTTACGACTCCTACGTTAGGACCCTTATCTCTCTTAAGCTTATTGCTATTGCCATGATTAACTCATGCCGGAGATAAAGCATCGAGTAGTATTTTGCTCAGTGCAATATCTCTAATGATTTATGATTTATGAAAGTTTGAACTAAAAAAATTGTTTGTCATAATTGTTGACGCTAATTGGGGTGGAATACAAATTTAGAACACCGTATACGAGATTTCTTCAGTGCATGCAATTATTTTATACGGACATAAAAGGGGCAAATAATTATAAGCGATGAAAATTAATCCTCATTGTAAGACAGGAAAGAATTGCTGTAATTTGGAGTGCCGGTGGATGATAACATTAACGGGAAACGCCGTAAACCATCTTAATTGAAAAACTTTATCTTTTCCTAGTAAAATGTTTTATAATGCTCCCTGACCTTACGTATATAGATTATCCCCTGAGAATATTCTTCATTTCTGTACGTATGAGCAGTCTTTGCTTTTTTGTTTGGGGAATAGTAAAAGTACGTGGCAAATCTCATAATCATTATCAACTGTCTTATATAACTCTTTACGTACGTTACCTGTCAGTCTTAAATGAGCTCTGTATCTCTCTCACTCACTCTCTCTCTCTATGTATATATATATATATATATGTATATATGTATATATATATAAACACACACATATATATATATGTATATATATATATATATATATATATATATATATATATATATATATATATATACACACACACACATATATATGCATAAACATATATATATATACACATTCAAACACGAAATCCCGCCAAACGGCGAATAAATACTCATATATACAGAAACAGATATAAGGAAAAGGGATAGGAACACATATAAAGGACGAACACAATAAAGGTGGGGAAGGCGGAATCGAACGGATCACAAAAGTAAAAATATTTCCTTGACCGGGACCGGTCAAGGAAATATTTTTACTTTTGTGATCCGTTCGATTCCGCCTTCCCCACCTTTATTGTGTTCGTCCTTTATATGTGTTCCTATCCCTTTTCCTTATATCTGTTTCTGTATATATATATATATATATATATATATATATATATATATATATATATATTTATATACAATTCAATGTAAGCCAATAGACCAGACAAACATCTGGTTCCTCGATTCCTGGAATGAGCCACTTCTGAACTCTACCCCACCAATTCTCTACTCCTCTTGTACCGCCAGGATGTACCACATCCTTTAATATTAGGATTAATAACCATCTTGCCTCGTGCAAAACTCTTTCCCTGCTTATAATGCTTCCAATCCCAAATCACGCCTCCAAATCCAATACTTACTTCGATAAATTCTATAGCGTCTCTCTTCTAGCATCCCTCCCACCCTCCTACCTTTCACTCAACTCAAAATTTAAAACTAAAGTCAAGCTTAAAACGTCGGCCAAATGATATTTTAAGGCCCTTAACAGATGAAAATCTCTGGGGGCTAAGTTGGAACTTACGGTGGATGCTCCGAATTTCGGCTTTCTTCAGGTCAGACTCATATACCAACTAACCTGATAGAGTCTGATCTGAAGAAGCCCGAAGGTTTAAACTTTATGGAACGTGGGTATCCTTTTACGTGTTCCCTATTTATAGTTTTGCGTTCTATTGTGCCGTCGTAATTATATATATATATATATATATATTATATATATATATATATATATATTATATATATATATATATCTATGTATATTATATATATATGTATATATCTATGTATATATTAGAAATGTATATATACATATATATAAAGTATATATTTATATATATGTATATATTTAATATATTTACATATGTAAATAGCGGTAGTCCGCGGGGTAGAGCGTTGGACTACTGACCGGAGGGTCCTGGTTTCCATTCCCGGGCAAGTCTCCTGCACCTGAAGCGCCACCCAAGCTATGTGATTGTTCAGGTACCAGATCTTTCTGGCGAACAATAACTGGCACAGGAAAAGGAACTGGCCCCCCTACCCTGAATTTCACACGCCGTCGTGCTTAGTAATAGGTGAACTTTACCATCACCAGCCAAACCGACCTTCGGGTTGATTACTGTGTTTATGGTTTATATATATATATATATATATATACTCATATATACAGAAACAGATATAAGGAAAAGGGATAGGAACACATGTAAAGGACGAACACAATAGAGGTGGGGAAGGCGGAACCGAGCGGATCACAAGAGTAAAAATATTTCCTCAACCGGGACTTGAACACCGGATCTTTCCACTTGCCGGGTGGATGCTCTTAACCACTTGAGCTATTGAGGATAGTCAATTTACCCTGAGATCCGTGGGTCTAATATGTCGCCAAGCGCCCCGATTCTTTCAGCCAAGTCTATTTCCCTGTCCATTCCTGTCTATTTCTCCTTTGGTGGGTGAAACTGCCCCCTGACGCCATCTCTTGGCTGAAAGAATCGGGGCGCTTGGCGACATATTAGACCCACGGATCTCAGGGTAAATTGACTATCCTCGATAGCTGCCTTGACAGCAGGACGTGCCTGTGTTCACCGAGTGTCTAAAATCGCCGGCGTCCGAGGCTTCGGCCGCCGGGGTTTGGAGAGCGGCACTGCCGGACTCTCTCGGAAATCGAGGTTCCGACCGTGTTTTGTTTCGAGCGGCTGTTGACCGCCTAGTTCATCAAGAAGCGTGCAGTTTGACTCTCGACTTCTTCCGCCGGGAAGGCCGTACTTTAGTTTTGTTTAGTGGATCAAGACTGACCTTGACTCCTGGTGTAGAGCTTAGGCTCCTTTTGTTTGCTACCGCCGGGTGCGTGTGGCGGGGAGGGAGCGTTCGTGAGTGTTTTATTTCCCTTTAAAGTGCTCGTTTTTTTTGTTGCGCTTTCCTTCTTCATGCTAGTGTGCTGAATTTGATTTCTTCAAATGGCTGTGCGCCGCTTAAACACGCTCGCCTTGCAAGTTGACGAGAAGGCGAAGCCCCCAACCCCGTTGGAGGTCCACCTCTTCACGTTAGAGTCGCTGGGCCTCACACCCGAAGAGATAGTGGCGATCCAATTTGGATACAATCGCCATTTGATATTCCTGAAGTTGGCAACCGAAGGTACAATGACAAGGATTTTAGACAATACTCCGCGGAAACTACCGTTTCCGTCTTTAAGTGACCAGAGGACGACAATAACAATTGACGAGACTTCCGGCAGCCCGTGTAATGTCAGGGTTCTTTGTCTCCCCGTGGAGACCCCATTGGAAGACATAACAGGCGAGCTCCAACGCTTTGGTAAAATCCATCGCTCGTGGGAGAACAGGTGGGAGGGAGACAAGATGGCGCGGGTGCTTACTGGCACCAGGGTTGTGCGGATGACGGTCGAGAGAAATATCCCCTCGTACCTCCACATCGGCGGCAACCGGGCCATCATCATCTATGAGGGTCAGCGCCGCACTTGCGCCCGCTGTAACCAAGAAGGCCACGAGCGCAAGACCTGCCCTCGGAACCAGGGAGGTAAGAGCTATGTGGAGGCAATGACGATGCCCTCCAACCCTAACGCCGCCGTGGAGATGGACGAGCCCGAAGTGGCTGTGGAGGAGAGAGCGCGGTCGCTTCTACTCATCGAGGGTGCGGCCCCGGCTGCTCCCGTCGGTCCCCCGCATCTCCCTTCAATTGGAGGGAAATGTCAGCGGGAGCGAAAATCGTCAACGGAGGAAAGGGAACCGAAAAAGAAGAGGACAGACAAACCCAAGCTCCTGGTCTCGAATACCGATCTACAAATGGCTCACGTACCTACCACCTCGCCTAATATCACACGACCTCCAGCCCCCGTCTCCGTGAGCTCGTCAAATGAGGAGGGATGGTCTTTCGCCCCCCCTCCCCCCGCTCACGCCATCGACGCCCTCGCTACGCAATCCTTGCATCACGGGTTTCAAACACCCCGAGAACCTCTGGTGACAGGTGAGGAGGATGCATCTGATTGCGATGTTTTCCCGTCCCCAACAGCTCATCCCTCGACCCCTTTATCATTGACTGTAAAGGAAGCGTCACCGACCCCGGAAGTCGACCCGCATACAAGTTTCCCAAAGTCAAAAATCCCACATACCCCATCTTCTTTCCCCATTAAGGACAGCCAAGGTGTCGACGATCTTCCCAGCGCTTCTCAAGATACGGACCACAAGCAACTATCGCCCCTGATTTTCCCCGACCACAACCCTTCCGCAGATGAGCCCCAGCCCGCCACTCCGACCCTCCCTGAGGGTGCGTCCTGCCCCTTGGCGGCCCCCAGCGGTGCTCCTTCGAAGAAGGCCCCCTGTGGAACGCTGCCGAGTTACCCGGTCTTCGTGGAGACCACGGCTGGCTCTTCCTCTTCGGACGAGGCCGGGGGGGAGGGATGTGGCGAAATGCCGCGTCCTCGCTCGTCGACCCGTTGGACGAGGCGTCCCGGGAAACGGCGAAGCACTCGTCGCCCGGGGTCGAGTCGCGACCGGAGCGACGCTAGCCACGATCAGAACTCTGGGAAGTGATGTCCGGTAGCCACCCGGTGCCGGACACATTTCGTCCATCGTTGAAGAGTTTTTTTTTTCTGAATGACTGATTGAATCGATAATTTCAACCCTGCCATTGATAATTTCTTACAATACATTATTTTCCTTTGCTAGCTAAAATCTCCCTCCTAATATCTGTGGACCTTGTCTTCCTTTCTTTTTTTCTTTCTAAATGTTTCATATTCACGAGTATGCGTCTGTATGCATATGCTTATGTATGTGCGTGTGGATGTGCATGTGTGCGTATGTATGTACAAGTGGATATGTATGTGGGGTATATGTATCATGTATGTATCCATGTATACACTTATACCAAAGAAAAACATTATATACCCATAATCTGTGACCTGATATTATGCATAATGCTAACAAACACTGTAATATTCTGAGCCGAATAAAATAATTTATATCATAGCTCAAGTGGTTAAGGGCATCCGCCCGGCAAGTGGAAAGATCCGGTGTTCAAGTCCCGGTTGAGGAAATATTTTTACTCTTGTGATCCGTTCGGTTCCGCCTTCCCCACCTCTATTGTGTTCGTCCTTTATATGTGTTCCTATCCCTTTTCCTTATATCTGTTTCTGTATATATGAGTATTTATTCGCCGTTTGGCGGGATTTCGTGTTTGAATGTGTGTATATATATATATATATATATATATATATATATATATATATATATATATGTGTGTGTGTGTGTGTGTGTGTGTGAATATATATATATATATATTTTTTTTTTGTATAAAATTGGGACGGTACAATAGAACACGTATTCGTATATATTTGTATGTAGGGTATACTACATGTACAAATATAAATATATACACCCACGCACGCTTACGCACAAACACACAGACACATTCATGCACGAAAACCCTCCAAATGGCGGACATGTATTCATTCAAAGGGATATAGATTTATGGAAAAGGGATAGGAACATATTCACTAGGCCAAAACAGGAATGGTAGGAAGGTGGAATCGTCCATATCACTAAAAAGTCGCAGCGCTAAAAAATCTCGGTCAAGGAACCATTTTTTCGCTTGGGATCTGCTTGATTTCACCTTCCCCACCATATCTGTGCTCGTTTTTTAAATCTTTTTCTACTCCTTTTCCTCATATCTATTTCCTTGTGAATGAATATATGTTCTCCAATGGGCGGCTTTTCGTGTTTAAATGTGTCTATACATACATATATGTATATAAATGCATCAATATGAATGTATGTATGTGTACATATATTTTAATTTTTTAGTAGTCCACCGGTTAAGGCTGGTCTTGGATAGACACAACTCCCAAATAAACAATTCGTATTCTTTTATTTAAGAGGGATTCAGGATAACCTCGTTGGAGGTGGGAATGGTGTAGATTTGAGAGGAATTTATCAAGAAGGTCGCGGTGATTGCAGATTCTGTGTCGTCTTATGGAAAGAGGACACAGGAATGAAGAGGAATGGAGTGTTTGGTGTGCTCTGGTTGGCAACTGTTATAATGTAAGTATTTTTGTTAGTTGTTCGGTTTTATATGTACAGAAGTATAGAATATTTTGTCTATTGATGATACGATTGCATATAGGAATGTTGATTTGGGAGGAAGAAACGGTAGAATTGAAGGAGACAGAGGACAAAGCACGGAGAGCAGAAATGAACACTTTCAGTGAATCAGTACCATGTGACCAGGAAAAAATATCATCGATATATCTGAGCCACAATATAGGTTTTATATAGCCACAATATATTTTTTCTCTGCGAGCCCAAGAAAGAGGTTTGCATAGGAAGGGCCTGCTGCCCATCGCACAACCCTAGATCTGCAAGTAGAATTTATTGTTTGAGGAGAAGGAATTACGGGCTAGGATGGAGCCGGAAAGGCTAGGGAGAAATCTAGTATTGGCTGTGTGGCTAAGGACGTTGGGAGAGGTAGTATTGGAGACCTTCTGAGTGGCGAATGGATATATAAAGGGATATGACACAATGATGACCATGGTAATCTCGGTATCTAGAGGGAGGGAGGTTGATTTTAGCCTCTCCAGTAAATGGTATGAATATTTAGTTAATGACGGTAGGGAGAGGACTATTGGCTACAGGTAGTCGTCTACAAATGCAATTATTCTTTCCGTTGGGGAGTTACGGGAGGATAAAATCGGACGATCGGGATTGCAAGGCTTATAGATCTTCGGACGGATATAAAAATGAGGGGTACGTGGGTGGAAAGGGGAGAGGAAGGCCATGTCTGAAGGAGATAGACCTTCATTGGGCCCGTTGAAAGTGAGAAATTCAATGAGTTCCTCCTGAAGTGCGGGATTAAGCTCTTTGAGTATTTGCCGGTAGGATGAGGTATCAGAGAGTTGAGTGTCAACCTCTCTTATATAGAAATAGAGATAGCTAATGTGGAATCGAATTGCTTGTATTTCAAAAATTTACCTCCATATTCACATTGTGGGTTATTTGATTATTTTATTGGGTTCAGAATTTTTCTAGAAGACTTTCAATGCCCACTTAAACGAAACCTTAGCTTTATTGATTTGAAATATGTGTTGGAAGCTCATGCAGATTTGGAATCGTTTTTGAAAAGAAATTCTTTTACGACTCACGTTTGCAAAGAATGCTAATGACACTCCTGTAGCTATATGTAAATATTTTAAATGATATTTCCGTTAAGAAAATATTACCAGGAGATAGTAAACCTTATGTTATCATGAATTTAGATGCAAAATTGATTCTTTAGTATTTTTTTGAAAACATTTCCAAATTTCCTTGTATTGATGCACACGACCAATTAGACGCGAGAGCAATTAAACCAATGTAAAACTTCCAGTTTGTATCTAAGTGATATACATTTTAGATGTTCAGCGCTGTTATTTTGTAATTCAATCGAAATATTGGATAGACATTAAAGTTTTAAAAAGGGTGCAAGCCATTATTCCAAAATTTACTTCTTGCAATACAAGAGCTCTCCAGTTTCATTGCAAAACTCTGGTGCCGAGACGTCGATATGTTTGTGTTTCAATCACATAACTCGGAGAGGAAGTTGGAGAGAGCCTGGGATTAAACCCAAAGCCACGCTGAAGCCCTCCCAAGCTCGAAGCTGTCGAAAAATCAGATGACGTATGGCAAGGGGCGGCGGGAGTTGAGAGAGGATGGGGAGGGGCCACGAAGTAAGCTGTTGCTGAACTTCCGCTACCCGGCCACGTGGTTACAACCGGAATTAATTTCTCCCAATTTGTGACACAGTTATTCCCATATTTTTCCCGTAGTAAAAATTACGCATTTCCTCGTAAAATATTTAGATTTAATTATAATGGGCGTAGTTTTTGCCTGTCTCTATCGGAAGTGGGTGAAGAGGAGAAGATAATGCATTCAGTTGAAATTTAAGTCCTGCCTCTTCTTAATCGTAACTACTTCCATCACTTCCTCTCCGTGCACACGAGCACGATGTCTTTGCAAGTGCCAATGAAGTTTGTCTTTGCGATTGGCGACAGGAAGAGCACTTGGCGAGAAGGGCATACAGACACTATTTTAGACCCCTTTTCGCAAGGCGAGGGCGGTGGCGAAGCGCGAAGGGTGCCGGGGTGCCCAAATGGAGTTCGGTCTCCGCTTCACGGGAATAAATTTGGCAGCTAGCTCGCCGCTAATTCTAGCTTGGTCTGATGCACCGAGCAAGTGCATCGCTGTGTCCCAGAAAGGAGCTCGCGGAGTGGAATCTCTCGGCGTCTATTGATGGAGTGTGCTAATTATGGCAGTATTAGGCCCCCCAGTTTATTTTTGCAGTTATCATATCGGTATTCCCTTTTCAGGCTGCACTTAACAGTACTTCCTGCTGCGTGAGAACTCTGCTTCGTAACTCGGTGAAGTGTTTCGACCATTTACTGGAAAATAACTATTTGGACACAAACCACAAATGTGTTCCCTGCTGGTTTTTTCGGGCAATTTCGTTAATTTTTAATTAAGTTAAGGTTTACTTTAGACTTGAGAATAGAAGGCCAAAGTCTGGGTTGTGATGGATGTAACGTTATTTATTAAAGAATTAAATATAATTTCAATGATGGGGCAAAATTATCTGTTGAAAAACTAGTTCCCAATCAATGCGGGTGCAAATAAAACAGTTTGGAATATTTAGTCTCATTGCAACGCAGTCAACTTTGATGAAAAATTACAATTTTACGTCGTCTGTTACGTTTGATGATACACTAAATAACTTCACTATAATGTGATTCATAATTAAAAATAATGGCATTTATCATACTGATCTATATACTCGGGTAATATTAGAATTATTTATTTATTTAAAACATTAATTTTGTTTTGCAGCAGTAGGTACCTGTATAGCGTGAGACACGATAAACATATATAGCATTATTAAAGTGACTCCCAAGATGCATTTAAATTTTGAAAATTTTATAAATAAACACATTTTTTCTGAGTGATGTTTGAATCCCTAACTTCATGGACCACCAACCTGCTGACTTATTAACGGTTATTTCTCTCATCTGATACATGGATTCACACAGATTGGCACTCGATGGAAATGCGAAACGCCATTTTCTCGTTTGGTTTTAGTCGGATGAGTAAAATATCAAAGCTAAAGGATATTAACTTTGCATCATAAGTCCATATATGTTTTTGGAATTATACATTTCGTCTAAAATTGGCGAAGGGATCCTTAATAGTTAATTAATGTTGAAAGTTTTGTGCATAGTGTAACCAAGTACTTTTCATTGTTGTTTTTTCTGTTCCATGTGGGGATAAAAAGGTTTATGAAATGGTAGTCATTCAAATTTTGTTTAGTTTTTCTCCAATATTGTCATTCTTTATCATATATATTATCACTAATCAGCTGCGATAATTTTGTATGAATGGTAAACTTTAGGGTGATATGTCCAAATCATTAAAGTTATAAATCATATCCCTACATTTTCACCCTAAAAATGATTAGGCAGAACATTATATTTCCATGAACAACTATATTTCAGAACTAGTAATATAGCTTAGAGTGTCGGTGAAACATTACTAAATATTCATTTAATTAAGTGTGTAAACATGCCTCGAAGGAGTCCATTTGCTTTGATAATTTGTAAATCAATGGTGGTGGAAAACGGTAACGAAATAACGGCATGATGATTTAAATATCTCTAATTCCATGCGTCTGAAGTACCTGTAATTATATCCCTGTCACGTTAAATGCTGCGATGATTGGGACCTGGGCTTACAATTTATCTTCTCTCGTTAGAAAACTCAATTAAAATTTGCATGATTTCCCGCTGAACGAAACCCCAATTATGCCGATAGCATCTGAAAAAATTAAGGCGTAGTTGATTTATGTTTACCTTCTATTATGGATAAAATAACCTTATTAAGAATGTTTCTGGTGGTGTACGAGACTAAATTGGACTTATATTGGCCGTGCGTGTTTACAAATATGACGAAGAATGCCAAAGTTCATTTTCTTTGAATTAATTTGAGCTTAGAGATATTTAAAACGTTGCGTTTTGTTTGACGGAATTGCTATTTTTCGCCACCTTTCTCGCGGCCTAAGGATGATTATCGAAAAAAGTATTTCCTTTTCCGGCCTCCCAAAACAAGCTTGCGAGAAAACCATCTCATGACTCTTATCACATAATCCCTTACGTTTTAAATATGGCCACGGCCGCAATTATTACTGCGCTGGCTCTCTTCCTACTCCATATATCTCAGGAAGATGGAGCTATGAGATAGCGTGGTGGACAGGGTTATGTGCAGAAAAGTCTGTTCTCCCGCATACTCCCTTCCTACCCCCCGTCCCTTCTTTCCCTCTTCCGCTTTCTCCCTTTATTATCCTCTATAACTCCACCTCTCTCTCTTTCTTTCTCTCCCAAAACCATTTAAGATTTGATGAATTGCTTCAACTTTCAGTTCGGAGCTAAGTTAAGGGCGTTCCTAGTTGAGGACAAATTTTCATATATCTTTCTTTGAATCCATTTAAAATCTACGCGGTTTTATCTGTAGAGACTGATTATGCAAATAGAAAAGAAACATTTTGATGAAACGTGTCTTTTGTACGAGGAGATAGACGTGACATTTATATTTTTAGGTGATTCTTCCATCCGACGAAAACTACCCAAATTGGTACTATTAATTACAAACCTCTCCTAAAGAAAGGTCTCTTTGAATTAAGCATCCCTAGCGGTTAGTGCCTTTGCCCCCAATTAAGAGATGATTGTTATTCTTGAAGAGTTGCGGGTCTTTAACATCTCATGGTGATGACATTTTAAGTTTACAAGAAATTTGGATGGAATTGGGATGAAGTTGAGAAGGGACCTGGTGGTCGAAAATTCTTTATTACAACTTTGTGAGGTCTGTTTGCTGATCGTTCGCGGCTCCGACGCTAGGTATCTTGGCTTCGTTAGCTGTTATTTGGTAAATTAACGATACTAAAGGAGATATGTCCCTTCACAAAACTTGTTACACATATGGAATATTTCAACTTGTACTGTTTAAGATTATTGATGAGTGAATTATACGAAGAAAGAATGTGTGATTAACTCTGCCAATATTTAAATTATTTTGATTGATTCATCTAATTTAGTGATATGGCATCTGTTTCCATACTAACTTCCTCGGTATCAGTAATGAACTCAAATCTTTTGTGTTTCTTTTACTGAGCCCTCGTCCTGTTTCCTCTCTTTATGGCATTTAGGGATCCCTTCTAACTTCTCTAATAGCCTCTTTCTTATCGTGACAATTTTGAAAAGTTTCGCAAATCTTTTTTACGATTTCTCTAACTTTTTCTCTAATTGTTTCTCCTAGAGTTTTGAAATAAATAGCTCATATTATCACCTGCCTTTATTTTGTCAGCATTGGAAATCACAAACATAGATGCAGCCTTTGCTTTGGCGTGATCCGAACTTTGGGGTTTCCGGCTAGTCATTAATCTTTTGACCTATCGATCCGAAAAAGTTAATGATGAAATTTGCTTTTAATACTATACTGGTAATATGACAAGTTTTAACAGTCTCCCTTAATCTTTATTGGTGACTTATTTTCTTACTCCTTTTGGTAGTGGGTGAAATTGATACTTATTTCACCCTTTTTCGTATCTCTGTTTTCTCATGAATTATATTTATTTAATCTTAACTTTCACACCGTTGACCTTCACTCCACTGGATTGATTTTGAGACCGCGTGGCTCAATTATTGGTCATATTACCTTCAAAAGATTTTAAATTCCACGTTTAGTTCCGTTAAATCCATTTTTGCTAGCAAAAAGGCCAGCAAAGGGTTAATAAATTTGAAAAGTACTTAGAGATTGGCAATATAGAATATTAACATTCATTTTGTTTTTATGGAATGGTATTCCATATGGTATGGTAACTTACATATTATTCATCTCATCACTACTAATATTGCCCTTTTATTATTCGACGTGATGAAAAATGCTTAAATTTTGCTCAGAGATTGGAATAAAATTAAATGTTGTTGTAACCATACAAAACATTTTGAGATAAAGGCGTTCGATTCACGGTCACATAGGATATGACAATGAGTGAACAAAACTAACAAACTTGTTAACATTTACAGGTTTGTTTTAGACATAAAATGTTAATCAAAATCTACAAAAAGGTGAATAAAAAGTGGCATCTCATTCTCTCAATTTAATTTACGATACTTAAAGGTTTTTTTTCGCATGGCATAATTTACATTGGATCGATGATATATCTTACTAAGGATTCATATGTAATCATAGTTAGGGCATTTTTGTCGAAATAAATGTACTAAAAACGAAATAATACATTATCTTCAGATTGTTCAAATGACGAAATTATGGTTTGTACCTTTTTTTAGTTATGAACGTCATAAACAACAAACGCATTGGCATATATGGCTATTGATGTTTTTTTTAAGTTGTTAAAAATATTGTCGAATTTTCACGAATCAAAAATTAATAATTGTCTCAACTTCTCTGCATTTAGCACCGAAATGCATTCAGCATCACGGCATCAAGGTTTTCAGTCTGTGTGAATTTGACACTGCTAGAGTTTACATTATACATATTTAAGCTTAAAGATTATTGCCACAGCTTTTTTTTCTTATATAAATATTTTAGCTTACCAGGCGAACTTCGTACCGCCTAACAGTCAATGAACAGTTTAGTTACATCATTTATAATTCAAGAACGGCTGTATCGATTTTAATCATACTTGATTTGTTATAATAATATAAGAAAACTAGATCAATAAAACTACAAAATTAAGTATTGCAATGGCTTATCCGAAAGACATTTACTTTATTCAATATATTTATACTTACGGGTTTATTCTCTTCAAAAAATGTTGCACCTTCTGATGTGCAACATTTTTAGTTTTGTTATCAGGCGCTAGAATAAATAAAATTGATTGCTGTGTTTATGGTTTACACATATATATATAAATATAAGTATGTATGTATATATATACACACATATATACATATATATATGTATATATATATATAAATATATATATGTATATATATACACAAACACATGGCTGTGTGTGTACACATGTATATATGTAATTATATATCTATGTATATAAAAGAAAGTCGTAAACTGTGTTAGTTGCGCCATTTATAACTCAGGAACGGCTGTACCGATTTTAATGGTTTAATTTTTTCGATACGACTCATGCCAGAATAGCAGAATAACCATTCAACCATCCAATATCTTAAAGTATCGTATCGTAAAATATCGTAGTCGATCGGTGTGTACGGACGTCACCCGTGATGTTTCGCTCGACACACACACACACACACACATACACACATACACACACATACGCACACATGCACACGCACACACATTTCGAACTCCACAATCATCTTTCTTGACACAGATGTATTACTTCACAATAACAAATTTACCACTTCAGTACATATGAGAGCAACTAACCATCAGAAATACCTGCACCATTAAAGCGGTCATCCCTCACATACCAAACACTCGATTTCCAACTCTCTCTCTCTCCGTGGACACCGGATTTGAAACACCACAGCCACTCTCAACAAATACCTCCACAATCTACACCATGCACTCCACAAACGCGGTTATCCAGAAAAGCTCCTAAAAAATAAAATCCATCGCTCCACCCAACCACACATACCACAGAAAAACAACCCGACATCTGACCCAGAATTCGAATTTAGCACCACCTATTTCCCCGGATCCTGCAGGCTGAAAACCTTTCTTAAAGAACTGTTTCCTATTTTACACGAAAATAACGCGACCTCATTCTTACTGCCTTAATGCCCCTCTATCGCTCACAGACGACCCGCCAATCTCAAAAATCTTCTGAGATCCAGCAACCCTTTGGCGCCCCTCCTGACAAATATCTTCATATTTCCCCTACTTGCAGCTGCTCCCGATGTAAAATATATATGCTTATGGGATCTGCTCCCCTCTCCCCATATCCCCTCATTGCCCCATTACCTCGTTTCCACGCGATAGCCCATCGAAAAACATTATCTATCCTTTGTGTTGCAAACAATGCGCGTAATTTTTAATAGGGGAATGTATTACCCCTTATCCATTAGAATGAAAAATCACCACTACTCCTGTATTTTCTCCTCACCCTCTTCTCTTCCTATCCCTTCACACGCAAATTCCCACAACCTTTCATTCGACATGTGTTTCTCCCTAACCATTCCAGAATCCCTACCTCATTCAGCCACCAATATGGAGATGAGAACTCGCCAATCCCCAAATTACTATCTTTCCGATCTTTCAAAATTCCCACCCTTAACCGCCATGTTTAAATCCTCTCCCAGGATTCCCTGCACCTTCCCCCCTTTTCCTTTCGACCTCCATGTTTCTCTCGTAAAACTTCCAGTCTGATCTGAAGGCCTAGGAGTAGGTCGAATTAAATAATCTACAATGTGATTGTCCTTTTACATGTTGTCTGTTTTATTTTGTGTTCTATTGTGCCGTAATATATATATATATATATATATATATATATATATATATATCTATATATGTATATATTTATATGTAATATATGTGTGTATGCATAAGATATATATATATAATATATTTGTATATTATATATATATATATATATATATATATATATAATATGTATATATATACACACATACAAATTTATCCCTCCCATTGACTTAAACCTTGATGTGGTGGAAGGGCTTATGCGTTCCGATGACTCCTAGAGCTATGCTGGCGGGAGTGATGATAATTGCTCCTGGCAGGGTCACACATGCCAGATAGGTCGAAGGTTAGGAGCCAGACGAAAGGTAGTCCACACAGCATCTGTTCCTCAGTGATGCGGCTATTGAGTGATGGTGTTAAGAACACTATTGAGGAAGGCAACAGGAAACCACCTAAATTATAATTCCCAAGAACATAATGATGGAAAATATAGAAAAAATATAGATATAGACTGTGTATGGGAAATATAGATATTTTAGGTTTATGCGATGTGAGATGAAAGGATAGCGGGGATTACTGTAGTGATAGTTATAGGAAAATATATAGCGGCGGGGACGAGAACTAATTAGGGGTTCCATTAGTGTTAAATAAAGAGATAGGAAGAAGAGAAGTCAACATAGAACAAGGCACGGATAGAATATTGCTAGTAGAGGTGAAAGCAAAACCGACGAGCTAGGTCATTGTTCAGGTACACATGCCGCCGAGCAATCATGAAGAGGAAGAATTCAATAGGATATAGGATGAGTTAGAAGAGATAATCGTTTGTGTTCCTGCAGGGAAAAAATTGATAGTGATGGGGGATTGGAATGCGACGATATGCGAAGGAGGAGATGGTGATGAGATGTTGGTACTCTGGCGAAAACAAGAAAATTAGAGAATATAAAGCGTGATATGGGAAGAGTAAATCTAGATATTATTGGTCTATGCGAGGTTAGATGGAAGAATGGCGGGGATTACTGCAGTGATTGTTATAGAGTAATATAAAGTAGAGGGAATGAGAACCAACGAGGGCTTTTTATAATGTTGAATAAAGAGGTGCGGATAAACATAGTCAGCATAGAACAAGCAACGGATAGAATATTACTTGTAAAGGTAAAATCAGAACCGACATACTTGGTCATTCTTCAGGTATACATGCCACCGAGTAGACAAGAGGAGGAAGGAGTCGATAATATATATGATCAGTTAGAAGATATAATTGCGTGTATTCCTGCATGGAAACGTTTGATTGTAATGGGGGATTGGAATGCGACAATAGGCGAAGGAGGAGATGGTGATGAGGTCGGGGACTACGGTTTAGGTACGAGGAAAGACCGTGGGGAGAAAACAATTGAGGTATGTAGGAGATAGGGTTATTTCATCACCAACACTTGATTTAGAAAGCACAAAAGACGTAGGTATGCATGAACAATGCCAGGTGACTCAGAAAGGTATCAGTTAAATTATATTACGGTTAGTCACAGATTCAGAAACAGTGTGATGAATTCGCACAGCTTCCCGGGAGCGGATGCGAACTCTGACCATAATTTGGTTGTTATGAAGTGTAGCGTCCGTTTCAGAAAAATAAGACATGGGCGGATGTTTAGGAAATGGAATATAGAAGCATTTAATGGATTGAAATTGAAGGAGTCTCAGCTGGCTGTAGAGAAAATCATGGATGATGGTAAAAAGCTGAATACTATCGAAGAAAAATGGGTATGTATCAAGAAAGGGATATCAAAAGCCGTAAAAGTAACTATAGGAACCGTTAATGTGAAAAAGGACAAGGAAACTATGGATCACGGATGAGATGATAAGAAAGATAGACGAGAGAAGAAATAGGAAGAGTGTAAACACTTCCTATTTCTTTTTTTAGGCAAAAGGAAGTGCAAAGAGTAAATAATAATTTGAGACGGGCAACAAATAAAGCAACCTACAAAATGGTGGAAGACGCAGTGCGAGGAAATGGAAAGTTTGCAGAGTAAGGGTGAAATTGGTTTGCTATACAGCAAGGTTAAATCACAATCGGGAAATAAGAACGAAAGATCTGTGCTAACAGTTAGGAATAAGTCGGGTAAGATAATAGTGGTCACAGGCAGATGGAGGAATACTATATATAGAAGAACTGTATCGTAAAGAATATAGGCCAACAAGGTTAGACATAGAAAAGGAATATGACGTAGAGTAGGATAGCTTAGGTCCAGGCATACTCGACGATGAGATAGAATGGGCATTAAGTGAAATGAAATCAAATAAGTCCGAGGGAGTGGATACATTCCAGCGGAACAATTGGAAGGTTTAGGAAAATGTGGGAGGAAGTCTATATGAACTGATTCGCAGTATTTATGAGGAAGTAATCTGGCCGGCAGACTTCGTGAGATCAGCGTTAGTTCCTATTCCATAAGGCCACATCATGAGAGGACTACAGAGCAATAAGTTTGATATCCTACGTAGGTGAAGTAGTTCTCAGGGTCATCAACAAAAGGATTGGGAGTGGGTTAAATGATTACTTAGGGGATGATCAGTTTGGGTTTAGGAAGGGGAGAGGTACGCGTGATGCCATTGCAGTAATGAGATTATTAATTGAGAGGAATATAGAGCACAATCAGGAGGTATTTGCCTGTTTCGTAGATTTCGAAAAAGCGTTTGATAGAGTGAATTGGGAAAAATTAATGAGTATCTTGCAGGAAGAGGAATAGATTGGAAGGACAGGATGTTAATTCGCAACCTGTACATGTCTCAGAATATATTCAAACACGAAAACTCTCTATATGGTGAACAAATATTCATTCCTATGGGTATAGATACATGGAAAATAGGAACAAACGAAAGGTAAATTCAGGATAAGTGGGGAAGGAAGAATCGAGTAGATCACAAGTGCAAAAATATTTCCTTGATCAGGACATGAACCAAGGATCTATAAAAGACGAACACAGAACAACCACTCGTTAAAGGCGGACACAGGGATCGTGGGGAAGGTGGATTGAGAAGATTACTTACGCAAGCACCTACAATTTATATGTACATGTATATGTACCCCATGCCGTCTAAAGGTGGTCGTAGGTAATATATTACCAATATTTCTTCTGTACCCCATCCCCTTTTGCCCCGAAAATAATTATATATGTGTTCCCCGAATCGATCAATGTCTCGTCAATACCTCAAATCCCCCCGTTCTCTCCACCCTCTCCTTATTCCCTCAGCAATTTATTCACTTCTCATTTACTTCATCCTCTCCAACGTGATCCCCCTTTGGCAAATCTGCCCACTCACCGTCCTCCCACTCTCTACGATCCTCCTTCCTTCCCTCCCTCGTCTCTCTTCGGTCTTCGTGTCCTCAGTTTCCCCATCCGCCCGCATGGGGAAAGCAAAGCTCCTCCTACCTGCGTATTTTTCTTCCTCCCGGCCCTTTCCATCAGAACGAAATATTTGCGTGCACCGGAGGGAGGGAAAGAGGGAGAGGGTGGGTGGGGCACGGTGTCCGGGGACGACGGCGTTGGTAGATCGCGGGGCTGATGAGGCGCCGGGGCATCCGAGGGGGTCGGGGGTTGGGAAGGACGTAGGGGCGGGGCGAAGAATCGTGAGTTGGAGGGCGGCGGCGTATGGGGTCGGGAGAGGGAGGGACGGGGAGTGGATGGGAGGGGGGAAGGATACACTCTGCGGCACCATTCCGACTGCAGTGGGGTCATCGAGCGAAATGTCACAGGATTTGACGTCCGTACACACCGTTTTTGGAGGGCACACGGAGGAAACGCTCCTCGAGTTTCATTTATTTCGCCCATTTCATCTCGGTTATTTTTCCTTTTTTTTTGGACTCCCCACCCCGTTTCCTCATCTCGTAGTTATCCCCAACCAAGCTCACACTCTCCGCCCACGACACTCCTCTCTCCTCTCCGTCGGCCGCTTCGCGCCCCCTTTTGACCGCCGCCACCGGTGCTCGTGGCACTTAAGCAAGACCCTCTTCGCGCTCGCAGGCGATGCTTCAGACATTTTTTTTCAACACATTTACCTACCCCTGTCCTTCTCCCACTTTCACGTGTAGGGTGCCAACGCAAACAGGGCGAGCGCTGGCAACGATTTTTTTGTCTCTTCCCATTCCATCCCTTCAAACGCTGGTGTACCGGAGAGTTTTCTTCCTTCCACTCGTCGGGGCACCGGTAGCCTCCGGGCCCCCTCCCTCTCGTGCCTCAATTAAGGTCTGGGACTCTCATGTGGGAAGTAGGGGAGCGGTGGTTGCGGAGAGGGAGGGAGGGAGGAGGTTGTCGGTCCTTGAGCGCGTCTGTGATGCTTCCGTTTCGCGCCTGACCCCCATGCTCTCCCTCTTTCTCCACTCCGGTGCTCACCGGTGCGACGAAGGTTGTACGAGCCACTGCAAGGGCACGTCTTGCGAGTGGATAGCTTGAGACCTCTCCAAGCCATTTTGATCCGCTATCTCACGGATGGGATGGCCCTCATTTGCCTCCAAAACTTGTCCAAACCTCATGTTAGGCTTGCTGTTGATGAATTGAAAAGTACTTTCAGTTACTGGCGTGCACTTTTATATACTGATATGGAGTAGACAGTAACATAAAATCGTGGTGAATAGATTCTGTAATTTTCTTCAGATTGATATTATAAGGAAAAAACGACCTTAACATTGATTGTCATATGACGACTACAAAATAATTTTATAGAAGCTGGTAAATATTAATGAGATTTTTAATACAATTAATACGAAATAAAATTTCACTTTTCTACGAAATATTTCCTGTGCTAGTGGCATGCATATTTCTTGTATTGGAAATTTCAATTGATGCGTATTAGAAGGAGCGACTGGTTTGAGTGGAGAAATCTCTTTTGGCAGATATTCAGTGCCCAAATAATTTCGCAAAATCTGGATTAAGAATGTATAATTTTCCCTGATTGATCTTTTGATTATGCCAATTGAGGCAGATTTTGCTTTTATGTTCTCGTGCGAACGTTAACATACGTCTATTAATATGCTTAGCCGTTTCCTGCGATTTTATTCTCCGTCTTCTCCTCCCTATTTTGGTGACGTTGAGACGTAGTCCCTACTCAACCTGAATGACCACCCGTGTTTATTTCAGTTTTCCAATGAGAGTGCGTGGAATTCCTTTTTCACGCACTTATATTCCGGTTTGTGGTTACTACTCCTCTTCTCTCTCTCCCACTTTGGGCGCTGTTTCCCCATTTTTCTCTGGGCAATCACCGCCCACGGCTCTAATCCAGACACCTCGCTTCTATCCACGGGTTCCGAGAATATTTTTGTGGTCCTCCCACACTCCCGAGCCCCCGATGGGGTGCCTCCTTGGATTCCATTTCCATATTTCGAGATCGTTCTCAAACGGATTAAGAAAAAAAATCTCCAAGTCCCCCGTCGGGAATAGAAAAAGAAACGTGGGCGTGAAAACGTGGCGCTCGAGTGCGTCGACTGGAAATCGCACCAAGTTAAGTTCCCATGTGCGTCCGTGCCCCCAAGCGGGTGATTCAATTAGGAGGGGGGAAAGGAGGAGGCTGCCCGGGATGAAAACTAATGCTTCACTCCGATGCTCCCTCGCTGTCGTTGGCGCCGCGATACCCTGTTTTAGTTTGATCAATGCAGGGGGAATAGCGCGGGGGTGGGAGGGGTCGTTGAGGAAGAGAGCAGGAGGTATTTCCCGTTCGTCTCGCGGCGAGGTGGGAATTATTAGGTTTCGTAGGCGTATATGCGATTGGGATCCAGGTGCGTTTAGGTGTGCGTGCGAAAGTTCGTGCGTGGCTGTGTCCGGTTTTTGATGTGCGTGCGAACGACGAGCGATAATTAGTTTATACCCGACTTCCCGCTGCAGCCGCACTACTATTTCCCTGAAAAATGAAAAAATTATCTACCAATGGCTTGATTCCAGAAAGGTTAAGGGTTGGTTCCAGCGGCTCAATAGTTTCCCCCGTCGGAAAAGAAAGAAATACTTAGTTGTTCCACATATATTTTATTAACACGACCTAGGTTTCGACTTACAAAGTCATCATCAGGAGTAAAGTAAAAAAAAAAAAAAAATATATGTGGAACAACTAAGTATTTCTTTCTTTTCCGATATGAATCGCTTCCACAAAGTGACGCCTCAGACAATTTTATTCAGTTTCCCCCGTTCTGTTGGTTCAGGCAAACTCTACACTCGTTGGCTCAGCCACGATCTGTCGAGCTCACCGCGGTTCGCCCTCAAGTTTATCCTCATATCTCGAGCCGTCCTAACTTTTATCAACCGAACCGTCTTCTTTTGATTCCAAATTGTTGCCCTATACTTATATTCGCAAATGTCACCGATAAACAGCGGGAAGGCACGCGTGAACAGTCATCTTCGATTCACCTAGAGTCGAAAGGGGCAAGATTTTTGAAGATTAACTTTAAACGTGACTTGCCGATGAACTGTTTGAAATGATCACGCGGAGTCTGATCCGGGAATCACTTATAATGGCATATGCAAAATCTTCATTTTTTTCGCCTGCTGGACACTACTCTTGTGCTTTTACTCTCAAAAGGCTAGTGGACACCTTTTGGGTAAGCTTTTTCATCTCTGGGTGGAGCAGAAGAATAAGTCCGGCTCATTTAAAGGTTTGTCGTTTGAAATTACCTCATAATCTCACGTCGTCAAGACTTGATTTCGATTGAGTGAAAATCATTGCATCGCGTTTTGGTACTCTTATCTCTATCTTCAGTTATAAAAACAAGAGGTGTCTCAGTGGAGCTCAACTAAATTAAATATGGAACTGTGAAACTTATTCAGTAATCCTTAAGCGTAGGAAAATACCAGCTTTGCATTTGTCATTACCTTCTCCCTGAAAGCAATCGAAAATCTTTCACAATAATTATACTCAATAAAACTCATCTATATTTCAAAACAAACTCATTAGAGATTGGAATAATTCCAACAAAATGTATTTGAAAAATAAGAGACGAACCTCTACTGCTGATACTTTCTTTTTTCTTCCTTCATTTTAAATAATGTTTCAAAACAATATGGCGCTGAATTTTTATTTATATTCGTGAAGAATATAATGGCCAAACTTGTTTTCCAGCTCTCAAAAGAGAGAAAACAACGGCCCGTGTAAATAAAAGTGAACGAATTTTTTATTTCAAATTTCTCAAAGAATTAGTTCACCCGCGACATTTTGAAACTGGGAGATGCCCGAGGCAAAAGGATAGATGCGTGAAATGAATGAAAGAATTACTGCGCAATTTGAGTCATGGGTTAAGTTTTATATCTTTTTTGCTTTTTACGTCCCACCACTGACAAACACAGTGGATTAAACGTTATTAATCACCAAATTCCGGATAGAGTCTCTTTTTAGTTGACAGCGTTCTTCACGACTCCTCAAAAGAAAACGGTACTTCCAGCTTTAGAAATTTTCTTGAGATATTAGTTAAAGAAAGGAAATACGAAGAGAAGATATTTCGTGATTATTATGGGGTTGATCTTGATCTTATACCGGGTTGCACCCAAAAGTGGTAGGATTGATTTTTTTACAAAAATTTTATTGACGATATACTAACATCGACTTAATAATCTTCAAAGTATGCTCCTTGAGCTGCTACACACTTAGTATAACGTTGTTCCCATTCCCCGTACGCCCGCTGGAAATTTTCTTTGGGGATGCCGTTGATGACCCTCGTCGAAGCCTCTTGAACGGCCTTTATCGAGTCAAAACGTCGTCCCTTGAGCTGTCTTTTCATCAGGGGGGAGAAGAAGAAGTCCGGTGGTGCCAGATCGGGAGAATAGGGCGGGTGCGGCTACGTGGCAACGCCGTATTCGGCCAGGAGCTGTCTGACGACGAGCGTTGCCTGTTGTTCGACACTCAGAATTTTCGGCACCATCTTGGCGCACACCTTGCACATGGCCAAATCCTGTGAAATAATGCGTTGGACGTTGGATGCAGACAGACCCAACTGGTCTGCAATTTCTTCACTGGTTAAGCGTTGGTCTGTGTTCAGCAGTGTCCTCACTCTGTCCACATTTGTGTCGGTTCTTGCCGTCGACGGCCGTCCGGAGCGATGGTCGTCTTCAAAGAGCTCCCTACCCTCTTTAAATAACTTGTGCCACTCAAATACTGTGGAACGGCTTAAGGCAGTGTCCCCATAAACCTGCTTAATCATATCGAGGGTCTCAGTTGCCGTCTTCCCGAGTTTCGCACAAAACTTCACGGAATAATGTTGCTCTAAATTTAGATTCATTTTGTTTTTCGACGCGGACAAAAAACTTGCTTCACTAAAAACGGTGTCCTCACTCAACGACAGCCGGAAGGCGACTGAGGTTGGTGTCGGTCTCTTGCTAAGAACCCCTCCACCTTACGCTGCCAGGCAGACCCCCCTCCACCGCTCCGTTCGCGCCAGAGAAAATCAGTCCTACCACTTTTTGGTGCGACCTTGTATATATATATAATATATATATATAAATAAATTATATATATATATAGGATTTCGTTGAAGTAACACGAAAGTGTTGCATAACAAGCTTTGACAGCAACAAACAATATAAGAACACATAAAAAGATCACTCACACGTTATTTCTTGATCATTTCGACGGAATTCTACTCCGTCTTCATCGGAAGAGGTAGAAGTAATGACCCAGTCACTTGATTTTTTTATGTGTTCTTATATTGTTTGTTGCTGTCAAAGTTATATATATATACATATATATATATATATATATATATATATATATATATATAAATATATATATATATATATATATATGTATATATATATATATACATATACGTATATATATATACATATACATATACATATATATATATATATATATATATATATAGTACAATACACAATAACACACAATATAGAAACAAAAAAAGGAACACTCACACGTATTTTCTTGATATTTCGACGGAAACAATCCGTCTTCCTCTGAAGATATAGAAGTAATGACTCAGTCACGCGCACACGCGCACACACGCGCGCACGCACGCACGAGCACGCACGCACGCACGCACTCACTCACGCACACACGCACGCACACACGCACGCACGCACACACACACACACACACACACACACACACACACGCACGCACACACACACACACACACACACACACACACACACACACACACACACACACACACACACACACACACACACACACACACACACACACACGCACACACGCACACACGCACGCACGCGCGCACACACACACACACACACACACACACTGAGAATGCTGAACACGTGATTTTGAGTGCCCACGGTTCAGTGCATCGCGAGATGCCCTTGTATTAAAGTTAAACACTCAACTTACGCCAGTGACCTTGGTGGAACATATGATTTCGTCGGAAGCAATCTGGAGCGTGATTTGCGACTTCATTACCGCCATCATGAAGGAGCTACGACGAGCAGAGCGCGCCAGGAGCGCAACAATGGAAACGGAAGCATAGAACTAGAGGAAAAGCTACGGCTAATGGTCTCTCCTGCGAAGTAATAAGCCACCAGCAGTACCGCAGGAGAAAATAAAGACCACAGAGGAAGAGACGAGGGGTTTTAGTCGGTGGGATCCGACACGAGGGACAGGAAACATGAGGGTTTCTTGTCTATCAGTGCATAAAGCATTTCCCCTGAACTCTTGAGAAAAAAAAACACACACACACACACATATATATATATGTGTGTGTGTGTGTGTGTGTGGTTTTTTGGCCCGAACTTGTTCAACCATCAAACTTATTCTTCCTAACATCCAATTATTCACCGCCGCCAACGCCCGGATTTGTGGAAGAACAAACTTTGCTTTTGCGCCATGACAACGCCTCTGCTCACACATCGTTACTTGTGCGCGAATTCTTGGCCAAAAACAACACATTAATGATGCCGCAACCACCGTTTTCCCCAGGTCTGGCCCCCAGTAACTTTTTCTTGTTCTCGAAACTGAAGAGGCCCATGAAAGGACGACGCTACGCTACGCTACGAGATAAAGACTGCATTGAAGGAGGAACTGAACAAGATCACAACAAATGATTTTTTGAAGTGCTTCGAGGATTGGAAAAAACGTTGGCACAAGTGCATAAAATCTAATAGGGATTACAATGATTGGACAAAATAGATATTCATGAATAACTAAATAATTTTTGAAAAAAACGCAAAAGTCGTGATACTTTTTGAACATACATATTTTAGCATTAGGTACCAATTGCTATTTTCCTGGATTAACGAGTGGTATAGGATCTCGATAAAAAATTCAAACTCTTATATAATTAATGATCGTGAAAACACCATTATGCCACAGGTTCGAATTTGCTGTTCTTATCTGTAAGCAACGGTCATCGATAGACGTTTACGTACAGTTGTACCTTGACATACGAATATATTTTGAACTGGTTCACATTTCATATCTGGACACAGAATTTTCGATTATACCTAATAAAAATCAAGTAACCAGTTCCCAGGTTTAGACATTGTTGAAAAAATGAGAGTTCATAATATATTTGGCTTACCATCGAAAAAAATTGCAAAAAGCAAAAGAAGCATTCGTATCTTGGGAAATATTTTATAGAAAGTATCTTATATTCTAAAAAGCATAACTTTTTGGATTGTGGTAATTTTCTATAAATGATTTGGCTAAAATCATAACAATAATCGTCAGAGGTGTGTTATTCACCTCCCTCAATAAAAAAACGAAAGGCTCAATGCATTAAGTGTTTTCGCACATGATGCATAAACAGTATCAGTTAGAGATGGTTTATAGTTGGATGATGATGCAGTACAAGAGTTAGATAGCGAAGCTTGAAGTGTACGGTGCAGCGGGATCAGTACACTCAATGAAATCGTTGGTAGTGTGCTTCTTCGAGTAAATGCTGCTGCATAGTTGTTTGCATTGAGTATTGTGTGATGCACTGCATAAGAAAAGTATCAAAGTTCGTGTCTCGAGAATAAGCTCATATCTAGAGGCCAAAACAGAATATGATACAAGTTCGTACGGTGGTTCATACTTCTATATACATCTCTATTTATATTTCCAAAATGGCTGCAATAATTAAAACACAAAAACACGCCTTGGAACGGTTGTCATTTATTTTGATGACTAAGAAAGCCAGAAATGTAATGTAGGACTTTAAACTCCAAGCCAGGTTATCTTAGTAGTTAAAGTAGGGTTTATATTCAGGTGAGGCATCAGTGTGTAAATGATTTTTATTGATTAATAATCGATTAACGAATTTTTATACAATTGAGAGGGAAATGCAAAAATGTTTGCGCATGTAAAATTAGCAGTGTCTGTCGGATTAAATCGGGGGAATGGGGTGGTAAATAATAATGGTAGCCTACAGCCTAGAAAAACTAAGTTTCATCCTTAAAAGCTGGGGTAAAACTGGTATCGAAAACCACCTATTAATGAACAGGATAAGAATATTTATTTATTTGTTGATGACCTGGTTTCTCACTGATGAATCAATTCATATGTATTTTCCTGAGAAAATTAGAATAGTACTTCAAGGAAGTTCGAACCAGTTGCAATAAAAAACTAAACATAAGAAGTGAAAAAAGAAAAATGTTCTTACCAATTTTCACTTAACGTAATAAATACATTAAAATTAATGCTACTCGGCTTATCCTTAGAAGAGACATCACATCAAGAAAAAAACGGTTAAACTCTACAATTGATAATTGTTAAATTTAAATGGCGGATTTTACTTTAACCAATGGGTAAATCAAACTTTTACAGTTTTTTTCTTACATTTTAAAATGTTTAATTCAACCATCTTGCTCTTATTGACTCATTCTTATACCGGACGTATACCTGCCGTATCAGTGATTCTTCATTTTCCTGAGAGCTGCCTCTCCTATTAATGAGTTGCGAAGATTAGAAGAAATGTTGTATTCAGGAAGTTCTCTCGGGTTTCCCACCGGGTCAGCGTGGTGTGCACCGACGTTTCGACGGCTAACTCTGCCATCGTCTTCAGGGTGAAGTGCAGAGCAATGAATTCGCCATGTATTTATACCCTGTCGTAGGGTCAGGTGTCCTCCGATTGGTCCGATGTGTTCCCAAGTGCCGAGCCGCCCCGGTGACGTCTCGTACTTTCAATTTTTCTCAGCACAGGTCTCCACGTGCTGCTGATCTGGAAGCCAGTGTCCCTGTTGAAGGTATTCTGTCCTTCCAGTCGGATTTCCACGGCTTCCTTCGCCACTCGGTCCCAGTAGCCGTTCGTGTGACAAAGTCTTTTGGTGCTCCCCCAGTCAATCCGATGACCATGCGTGATGCTGTGTTCGGCGACTGCAGACTTCTCAGGGTAATGGAGTCTGATGCATCGCTCATGCTCCGTTAGTCGCTTTTCAATTGTGCGGCCAGTCTCCCCGATGTATACCTGGCCGCACTCACACGGGATCCGGTATACCCCCGGCGCCTTCAAACCCCGTTCGTCTTTTGCCGTGCCAAGGAAGTTCTTCAATTTTCCTTGTGGCTTGTGGATGGTTTCCACTTTATGTTTCCTTAGTATCCTGGAGATCTTATGGGATACCGTGGAAACAAAGGGGATGCTGACCCTGGCAACGGGTTTTTCTCTTTCCTCTCTCTGACGGTCGTTTCTGGTGAAGGCCCTTTTAAGGGCCAAATTGACCTCCCGGCTTGTGTATCCATTCTGAAGGAAAGTATTTTTCAGGTGATGAACTTCTGCCTCCAGACCTTCCTGGTCTGACACGCATTTTGCCCGGTGGATGAGCGTTGACATAACCCCTCGTTTTTGGGCAGGGTGATGGTGGCTTTTCCCGTTCAAATAGAGATTGGTGTGGGTAGGCTTCCTATACACCTTGTGGCCTAAGCTCCCGTCCGCTTTCCTTTCAATTAGGATATCCAGGAAGGGCAGCCGACCGTTGCTCTCAATCTCCATGGTGAACTGGATGCTGGGATGAATGCTATTCATGTGGCCAAGGAAGTTGGTGATGGTGTCCGGTCCGTGCGGCCATATGATGAAGGTATCGTCCACATACCTGAAGAAATGCCTCGGTTTTAGTGGGGCCGTTCTAAGTGCCCTCTCCTCGAACTCCTCCATGTAGAAATTGGCAATCGCCGGAGACAATGGAGAGCCCATGGGGACGCCTTCCACTTGCTCGTAAAACTTCTTTTGGTATTGAAAATACGTCGAGGTCAGCACGTGGCGGAAGAGATCCACGATTTTGCTGTCAAACTTCTCTTCCAGCAGCAGTATGGTGTCCTTCACCGGAATCTTAGTAAATAAGGACACAACGTCGAAACTTACAAGAATGTCATGCTGATCCAGCTTAATGGTCCGTAGCGTCTGGACGAACTCTGCGGAGTTTTTGATGTGGTGCTCACACGACCCCACGTAAGGTGCAAGGACACCCGTCAGGTACCTCGCCAGATGGTATGTTGGAGCCCCAATGGCACTCACAATGGGTCTTATGGGAGTACCCTCCTTATGGATCTTGGGTAGACCGTATAATCTTGGTGGAACAGGCGCCTGTGGCACCAGGCTGCTATTCCTCTCTGACGTTGGCAAAGATTTCTTGATGAGGGCAATCGTTTTCCTTACAATGGAGTCCGTGGGATCCCGGGGTATGGTCCGGTAGGTTGGATCATGGAGGAGCTCTTGGATTTTTCTGTGGTAGTCCTCAGCATTCAGCAGTACAGTGGCATTACCCTTGTCTGCTGGCAGGACCGTAATGGCACTGTTTTTGCGCAAGGTGTTCAACGCTCGTCGTTCTTCTCCCGAAATGTTGGATTTTGGAGGAACGGCCCTTTTAAGGGCCATAGAGATTTCCCCTCTGACGTCTTCCGCTGCTTCAACGGGAAGATTCCGGACAGCCTGCTCCACACTCCCTAAGATTTCCAGGTAAGGGATTCTCCGAGATGTTGGAACGAAATTCAGACCTTTGGAGAGAACCAAAGAAGTGGCTTCGTCGATTTCTGCGGAGGAGAGGTTGACGACGACTCGTTTCTGCTCCGGCGCATGGAGGGAATCCTTCCTCACGTCTAAACGATCGTACTTGGTCTTCTGCCTCTCCGTGTTCCTACGGAGCAGCACGAAGCCTGAAGACGATGGCAGAGTCAGCCGTCGAAACGTCGGTGCACACCACGCTGACCCGGTGGGAAACCCGAGAGAACTTCCTGAATACAATACGCCGGGAAAAACTGAGATCCTTCAGAAATGTTGTAATTAACGTAATTAGTGCGTGAACCGTGCTTACTTCCCCTAATATATTGTCATAATTTACGTGGTGGTGGATCTCAGCGCCATTGTTATTAATATCCTAATTATGTCAATCATATTAATAATAGTATTCCCGAGATTTATATTATGATTATACACGGTTTTTCCTTAGAAATGGAAGAAATACTAAAATGAATTGTAAAATCAGTGACTATATTTGCAATATTAACTATCCGTGTATTAGTTTGATCTAAAATAACTCGTAAAATCAAAAACTCGGAAGTTCATTTATTATAACTTTTACTATTTAACTAACTATTTACTTTATTGGGAGCTAACTCCACGTTTTCCCATTTTTTGATCTTACAATTTTTTGCTGACTCAAACGAAGTAGCATCTCGGTTGTATGTAGATGCTGTTCCGGTGTTATTATCGAACGCAACGGAAATTGTCGTTTTCATCATAACCATAAAGCTTTTTCTAACGTTCTCCAGGATGCAGTCATTAAAATCTTGGCTCACGTGAAAGTGAAGTGCATTGCACATAATTACCCAAATTTTTAATTGTTTCTTACAAAATTCTAAAAATAATAAGATGTTCATGCGATATTTTCATGCATAATTAATGTTGTTATCACACGTGAAAAACTTTCTCAAATATCCTCCGACGTATTTTGTAAATGCTTGCTATGAAATAAATACCAGTTTATATGAAACGAAAATAGATTTCCATACAAGCTTGTGAATGAAAATTTCAATCAATGTCTTGTCTATGGAAAATATGAATTGCTCAATTTTAAGAGAGCTAATGAAATATCCCTTACAGAAATAATAATATTGTGGCAGACCTCTGATATCTCGCTCTCTTGAGCCTGGTTCACTCTCCAATTATCGTTCCAGGCTCTCCTGATTTTTTCAAATGGCTGTTTTTTCTCGAAAGCACTAATAGTACATTTTAAAAAAATGATCAAATGATCACTTTTGAAAGGTATGTTTTGGCCAGAATCCAATCAGTTTACAAACCCTTAATAAATATGTTAAATATGAAACTTCAAGGCTGTTCACAGGGAAATAGTATTTGATTTATTTCATCCCCAAAAAAATCAATAGCACAGCCAAAGGCACAAACAGTCGAAAACCATTCGGAAATGGGTCAAAACGTTATTAAAGGATCAATTAAATATGCACTTTTATTAAAAATCCGAAGTCGAATATTTTTCATAAAAATAATAAGCAGGTGTTTTTATTTGAAGTAGGTAATTATTAAGATGCTATCGATAAAGAAAGCAAAAATTACAGAAACACCAAGTCAGTAAAATGCGTGGAGTTTGGTAGTAGATACTTAATTTGGTAAAAACATGTAGTCTAAGAGGAAACAAATAATTGTGTTTTTAGGATACATGCTTGAAAGTGACATAAAGGACGGAAAAAATTTATTGACTTTGTTACCTTTTAAAGTTTTTCAGCTCATAATTAGTTATTTTCTCCCACATACTCGTAATTCTTTGTGCAAGATATTTGGCACCCTTTCTCCAGATACCCCCACGGCCTTAGCTATCTCATTCATCTTCACTCGTCCATCGTCCAACACGATATCGTGAACTTTTTTGATGGCTTCCGGAGTGGTTGCGGATTTTGGCCGTCCTTCACGCGGGTCATCTTCGAGGGATGTGCGATCAGGTTTAAATTCAGCTGCCAACTTTATAACGGTTGAATTTGAAAGAGCCCGTACATTTTTGTCAAATACGGTTGAATTTCCGAAGGGGTTAATCCATCCACAGTGAAGAATTTTATCACCGCACGAAATTGAAGTTTTTTCATTTTAACGAAAACCATGAAATACGTCTAATGCAACAATATGTGTAAACAAACTAATTGAGGGAACAAGTTGAAACTAGTCTTATGAACTAATGATACGTGCACCCAGGCAGGAATCATACATTTTCGCTGATTGGAACGCCATCTCTGTGACAGGCCGATAGCGTTTCACCGTACTCTCGTACACTTTTCGTAATTGGTGGTCACTTAAACAGGAAAATGGTATTTTTCCAATTGCTCTAGTTTTGCTTGTCCTAATTTCACTATAGCATTTGCCTTCTAACTTCTAATTTTGGTATTATATAACCATCCAAATGATGTACAATGTATTATAATTTTAACAGCGGTGACCATCCTCGCCAGTCTTCTTCCTTCTCAAACAGCATCGCTGTTGACAGAGAGAAAAAATCTGCTGACCGTGTCTTCAGTGATGAATCCCACATTTTGTTTTACTTTATTTCACTGCCTTTGGAAGAGTAATTCAATGCTCTTCTAATCTATTTTCCATTTCTACTATGACCTAGGGATAGACTTATTTATTTATCGTATTTTTGCAATTTTGAGTTTAAATAGAATTCTCAAACGTGTTCAAACGTCAAAGGGTAAAATTGTTATGGTAATTGGACGCTTAGTACCAAGAGGCTCAAAGGAGGGTCTTGGGAGTTAAAGTGACACCGTTTAGAGAAGCACAAAGAATCGCGATCGTAAATAAAGCTTTTATTTACTGGGGAAAGAAAAATGAGTGTTGAATGGTTTTCAAAAGATCCGAGGAAGAGGGAAGTGGAAGCCAACATTTTTTAGAAAGAATATAGAAAAGAAATTAGAAATTTCTTGTTTTTTTTTGAGCGAGAAAGGCAAAAGTCGCGAAGAAAGCTGATTGGAGTGAAGCAGTAGTTGGATGGGTGGGAAGAGAGGAAATGAAGGAAAAATGGCCCGGAGCGGCGTGGAATAGAGAGAAAGTGAGGGAACAATGGGGGTGGGGAGAGAAATGGAAAGAACCAGATGGCGGAAATAGTGGCTGGCGTGCGTTCCAAGGCTTGAAAGTAGTGGCGGCCTAGGGCTCTTGTTCAGGGGAGATTTGGGAAGTGGATGTTGCTGCCTGGGAAATATATCTCGACTGAGTTGCTGAATCCATATTGAAGTTAATGGGGTTCCACCTTATTTATTCCACTCATTTTGCACATTTACTTCTATCTGTCAAATATATTCAGATTAAACGCCATGCTCATTATCATCCCATTACAATTTAATGTAATCATGCTACAGATTTAACTGTTGAACAAAAACACTGATTTATTCCTTCTTTGATTTTCTCTTATTTGATTCATTTGCCTTAATTTGTTCCCTAAATTTATGCATATTCTTTATTCATTCTTTTATCTTCATGTTCTCCACCCGTCTACGAGTATACCTAAAGTGGATCATGAGGATTGTTATTGCCCATTAAATTTTAAACTATCTATAATTATCAGATGCATATTTTATATTATACCTGAATTCATGCTTTCAAGGGTAATTTGCTCATGACATTTTGAAGATACTGTTTTCATACGAGTGAAATGAGAGCTTTGCTCATTGGAACTTCTAAATTAGTTTATTCCGCGTTGCACGCACGTAAGTAACGAAGTAAACTAAGGAATGCGTACACGTGGTAACAATTTTCGATCCGAAATAGTGCATTACTTGCTGCCAATTCAGCAGTAGTGAGGCCGTCAGTTCCCTAAACTAACTGTTCAAACCAACCTTAACTTTGGCCAAACAATTTGAATGCTTTCATTCTATTTTTATCTATAGTGTATAATTGCTACTTTAAGGGAAGATTTGAAGCATATTGAGATATATTACATAAAGCGATCTTGAGTGTCTCAGAGGAGTAAAAAGCCGAGCATGTACATGGGCAAGTATGCACATTGACGTTTTTTAGAATTTGATATTTTACATTCTTACGTGAAATGAAATACCTTACATTGCGTTTTTTTACATTGCGTATTATTTTCATAACTTAGCTTTCCTTGTAGTGCCTCCCATTTCCCTAGAATGTTCTTAAAAATCACAGTGCTTCATGGCATGCACAATTAATTTGGTCCAATTTCCGTTAGATTACAGTTTATCTTGAGCTCTGTTGCATATTCATCATCACACGCTCCTTTAATCAAGGTTTTAAGGCTAATCCTATTCCTAGATTTAATTTACATCGGTCTATATCTTGAATTATACGTATTAACACTACATTTATGTGTTCACGAATCGCTTTCTGGCTTTATTGGCAGTTTGCACGTTTTTTAATAATTAAAAATGCCTCATCTTGAGCTATTCGACACTTGTACTCTTCGAACTTCTTCCACCCCCACGTTATCCGAGGTGTGTCCATTTTTCCACTTGTTCCGATTTCCCCCCCTTCAATCGAACCAATTATTTTCTTTCACATAATATGATTTTAGTTTTTTCTTATATATTTTTATTACGTTAGATCCTTACGATTCGAGTAGGATTTGGCACAACTCTGACGTACATTGAAGTTGTTTGCAAAATGAAGCATATTCTTTTTTATTCAGTTCACCCCAATTTATTTGAGATCTGCTTATTACGATACGTTCATTGGTACAAGCGTTTATTTGTGTTGAGCATTTATAGCTGGATGTTTCATTCTTTTAGCCCTTGTAGCCCTTTATTTATTTTAGCTATTGTTTAAATAATTTTTTCACAGTTTGGCAACTTGATTTTTGTGAAGTAACAATTACTCTAGCGAGTCCATTCGAAGTTTTATCATCTAATTAAACATATTTTCCTCTCGAAGTTGTCACTGAACTCCAACCTGCAAAAGTTAGCTAGAATGACTTAAAGACGTTTGTTATTTTTAATATCATTATTTAGCAGAGTACATCTTCCTTCGTTTATTTGTTTTCCTTTAATTTGAATTCGTTTACAGTCAGGTTTCCTTCAGTCTTGCCTTGTTTTTTGTATGCTAATTATTTGTTTTGATAATATAAAATCATGTGATGCCAGGCTCAAGTTTCGGGATTACGCTCACCTTTCGGTCCTAATTTCCTTTTGAACTTCAATGCTTATCCTTTTCTCGAAGCCTTCCGGCAAATTTATATCCTTGTAGTTGCTTTTAATTGGTCCAAATATTATGTATCATCTTAATCATTGAGTGCCTTGAGAATTTCTCTGTTGCCTTTGCCTAACTAGTGCACCTTGTTCTAAAATTTTTCCAAGTTATTCTATATTTTGTCGATTTCACTTCTTGATAAATCTCGATCTCAATCGATTTTCTGTACCTCAAGCTCGCCTGTTTTTATACTGTCATACAGATTTTTTGGTCCGTGATAGATAGTCTCTATCATGCATACATGTATTTCTTATATTTGTTTACCCCATGCTTATCTATGATATTGTATTTAATTTTTACTTCTCTGAATTACCATTTCATTTGCTTATTTAGTATTTCGGCGTTACCTCCTTTTTTCGTTTATTTCTTCCTATTATTCCTTTTTGCCTGTCTTTGCTGAATTATAAAATAATATGGTTCAGTTACTAATAATATAGCGTGCATTGAAAAAGTAATGCTTTTATTTTTTAAAGTAATTTATTGAACAGATTTGCACAAGCACTTAAAATTCTTCTAAGTACTATCCTTGGGCCTCTACACATTTTTCCCAGCAACTTGGCCAGAGCCGGCACGCGCCCTGGAAGGCGCCTTTGGGGACCTTTCGTAAGATCTTCGTCACGGCTGATTGGATTTCTTCTATTGACGAAAAACAGGTTCCTTTCAGTGCTGCCGTAATCCGAGGGAACAAAAATAAATCTAATGGGGTGACGTCAGGACCATAGGGGGTGGGGCAGATTTGGCACCTGTTGTTTGGCCAGGAACTCGCGGACTCGTAGCACGTTGTCGTGATGGAGTTGCCAGGTGGCGGAGATGTCTTTTCTCGTCCTGATGACCTTTTTTCGGAGTCTTTCCAGCACATCCACGAAGTAGGTTACTTTAACCGTCTGTTTTTGAGGAACATGCGCCTTATGGACCACTCCTTTACTGTCGAAAAAGACAATGTGCATTGTTTTCACTTTTGATTTGCTCATTCTTGCCTTTTTGGGCTTTGGGTACTGATCGGTGTGCAACTCAGAGCTTTGGCGTTTCGTTACTGGGTGGCAGTCAAAAACTCAGGTTTCATCACCATTGATGACGTTGTCCTAATAATCTGGTTCATTTTCAATAAGTTGCAAAAGTTCACTTGAAATTTCCGGTCGGTTGGTCTTTCGTGATACGGTCGGCGCGCAGAGTTTTACAATAACTGACGCCCTGCCGCTTCCAAAGCTTGGAGAGGACTGAGAATGTTTCGCGGCAAAACTTAGCTTAGCCCCTCAACCAACTCCATGTGGTCCGATCCCACGCCGAACAATAGTAGTGGCGCGGGAAATTTAATTGCATTAATTTTGGAACGGACCCTGTACATGTTCTCATGCCCTTCATCCCTTGAGTTATTTCATATTTTACTGCTAATTAATAACTTCCGTACGCCAGTTTATCGGTCTCACGGCCGATACTAATACTCAGAAATTCTTCTGCTACTACTAGTATTCTGACTCTCGGCTATTGCCTTCAAGTCAGCCCCTTTATTGCCTTCGGTGCCGGACACTTCCTTCCTCTCTTTATTAGTGATTTCTGGAATGATTCTTTCTCTGATATGCTTTCCTTTCAGAATTCTCTTTTCACTTTGATTCACGTTAACCCTTTTCAACCTATGATTTTGGCGTGCGGCTCATCACGACACCCATGCTGTGATCTCAGTAGCTGAAACCCAGAGTAGCTGTTAAACTGCACGACAACGGTTAGGTCGCACTCAATGCGCGTTGTATGTACAAGGTTGTGTCGTTTAATCCTCTTGTATGTCAAAGTTGCTAAAAGCGGTTTTTAGATGCAATCATATGATTTATTTTGCAAAAATTGACTCATTTTCACATTTAAGGCTTCTTTTACTCAGCTCAAACTCCTGTTCTGCTTTTCCCTCAAAAATTACTACTTTTCCTCCGCACATATCGGAATGATGACTACGCATTCCTATACGTTTAGTTCGTGCAGGACATCGTTCAGTCATTAAAAAATTCTTCTACACATATGTTGATACTTCTATGGATTTTAGACCAGCAGTATTAATGAGTCCATTGGCAGTTGTCCCGGTACGATAAGAAGACTTTTGCCGCTATAGCTATTGCAAGGACAAATTTGTTCTTCTTTCCAGGGTTTCCCTATCATGTGGCTATTTTACAATGCAACGCTCACTACCCGGCACTGAGCACATTACAGTCCATATCCATTGTTTCAGAAGTACTCCCATGCAGTCCATTTTATTTCCTACTGATTATTAGGATCTAATATCTCTATGCACCCTTTCTGGGAAAATTTGCGCTTATGGTTTTTTAATCATTTAAAGTGTATTATTGGGAGGAATTTCATCATGTTCATCGAATGAAAGGAGACCGTATTTATTTACAGAGAGGAAACGTCTTTGAAGACCCTAAGCTTCGTGTTGAAACTAGCTATAAATAGAATCAATTCGTCAATTTTAGCGAATATCATTTAATTTAAAAAGAAATTGCATTTCAAATAGTTATACGTTTAAGTTTGCACTTGGATATTTACGGATCGGAGTGTGGAAAGGAATTATTCATAAAAATATATTGCTTAACAAGTAATTTCTGATGCACATTTCCATGAGACAACAATGAAGAGCTAGTCTTCGTTTGTCTGTGAAAAATGTAATTGATTATAGATTTTGGTCACAGAAAACAGCAATAAGATTATTGAAATTGATGTTAGTTTTTGAGTTAGGTACAAATATTGCAAGGCAATGCCAGCCACCGATTGAATCACCGGTTTCCCTTTGTTCACTTAAGTCCAAAAATGTTGAGCCCAGACGTGTAGGTTGAACAGATGACCTCCATTCCCGTACGGTAGTGACCTTGCCCATCTGTATGTGACATGGAGGTTGAATGCAGGGTGACACGAGGAACCAAGGGACTGAAGTGCCCAGTTCTCCCGTTGAAGGCCAAACCCATCTCTCAAATAACGTACGGATACAAACAGGTATATCTCAATTTATTTATTAAATACATATTCTCATTTCTGTTTTATAGCGACGAATTGGAAAAGTTGCAATTGTCATTTTTTCACCTGTTCACAATAAAACTTGAGGCCCTAAAACGTTTGGGTCAAAATTATCGGGAGAGGTTTCAGAAAAATAGATTTATTTCAGATATTGCTACTATTTCTCCACATTCTTCAAAGTACTTCTCTTGAGCGTCGATACACTTCGGACAGCGACTTATCCACGAGTCGAAGGCTCCGTGGTATGCGGTTCCGGGAAGGTCCTCAAAGGTACGCGTGCAAGTATCTTTGACGGCACTTAGGGTCCTTTGAGGGATGATTTCACTTTTGGCAATTGGAAATAGTCTGCTGGTGCCAAGTCAGGACTGTCCTAAAAGTTGGGGTCTTCTTTAACCCGTTGCAGAAGGTCTTCGCTAGCGGACACTCGACTCTGCTTTTGGTCGTTTGTCAAGAAATTCGGGACGAGTTTAGCGCAGGTCTTTCGCATCGTCCAATTCTCAGTGATATTGGTATGCGCTGTCATCCTATCAATCCCGATAGGTTCTGCGATCATGCGAAAACTTACCCGAAGGCCTGAATGCAGCACTTCACGCACACGCTGCACGTTGTCGTCGGTTCTTGACGTCGACGGCCTTCCGGTGCGGGTCTCGTCCTCCATACTCTCTCGGCCATCTCAGAAGAGCTTGTGCCACTTAAAAACTGAAAATTGGGGCATACTTACATCCTTGAACCCTTGGCGAATCATGCCCAAAGTCTCCGTTCTCAATTTCCCCTGTCCAACACAAAATTTGATGGCGTACTGCTGTTCAATCGTTCGCTGCATTTTACGCTTGCGACGAGTCAATTGCCAGGGATTCATTAGAAATACGAACTAGCCTGGACGAACGCTCGCAGGTGATTGGCACTTGGCGCGTGTTGAGGGTTAGACTCCTCACCACCAAACCTGCCCGCTGCGACACACAGTCACGTCAGGAAAAAATTGTTCCCAATTCTTTTTATGTAAACCTTGTGTGCTCAAATTTTTGGTGATCGGTGATGTTAGATATCATCCTTATCAATTACATAATGAAATAGTTTACTCTGTAATGAACTCTATTGTATAAGGAATTAATTTAAATAGTACCACTTACCGTATTAATTAACCAAAATACTGAAACAGGAAACAAAAATTTTGCTTCAAGATTTGTTAATAAGAGTTTTTTTCTTGTAGCATAATCTTTAATGGGTGTATTCGTATAACAAGCAATAGCCGTTCCATAACTCGAATGTGGCTAGATGAATGCACAATCCTTTGAATGAATGATGTTGTGTGTTCACGTAAATAGATCGTCGACTCATTAATGTTTACCCAGAGTTCATTAAATATCATGCGAGGCAGAGGCTAGAGCAAGCATCAGCCCTTGCCCCGTTCATTCCTTTAAGAAATGGATGAAATAAGGATCCATTCTGTCGATATCGACATTGGGACGGCAAGATTGTGGGGAGTGATGAGGGGAAGGAGATACAGGAGGAGGATATTTGAAGGAGCCCATCTAATACTAAGGTAAACAAACTCCCTGGCTGACGGAAGGAGATAGTCGCAAGGGCTCCTGAGGGAGGGTAGCAAGGGGCAGGGTGAAAAGTAGGGGAAGGAGATGGCGGTAGGAAGAAGGCAAAGTGGATGGAATGGGATCGGCTCGAAGAGGAATCAACCAAAAATGAAGCCTTTGTTTTTTCTCATCCCACGCACCTCACGAACCTCCCTCGTCCTTCCCATCACCTTCTCGTGTATCCAAGGAAATGATAAACGATCACTATTATCCCCCCAGCTCGTTTACCGTATCTGGGGAAAAGGTTTGGAAGACATCGTTGGACCTATTGCTTTTTCATTTATGCGATTTGATCGATTTTTTATCGCGTGGGCGAAGGCAGGGGGTGGTTATCGATGTTTTACGGATATGCCAACCTCCGAAATTGTTCTTTCTTTTTTGTCCGATGTGGAGACTCGTAATATCGACATTATCTTCGAGAGGTTGCGGAAGTAACGGCCGGTAGAAATTACTACAAGAATAATCAGCAAAAAATTGGAACGGAAGGTAACTCCGTGGCGCTTACAGAATGGAATGGTGTAAGGAGAGTAGCTATTCTCATGGAACCTAATGACTATACCGACGTAAGATATGAAATCGTATAACAAGTCAAAATATTTTAAATTGAGTCAGAACGCAATAAGATAGCCTGGCCTGTGAGCGAAAGTCTTTGGTATCTCGTCGCGTACATATTTTTTATCTCCAATTATTATGTCAGTATTATAATTATGTATATTTCGGGTGGACATAGATAATTTAACGGTACTACGATACATTTCTTTGCCTATCCTCACAAAACACAACCTTGCATTCCAAACTGTTATAAACCTTTCTTTATTTCTGAATAGCTACTTCCTCCCTTCATTCCTTCCAGCATTAATATCCTATAACTACGCCCTACTCCTTTTTCTAGTATTATCCCCTCTATTAAAATCTTCAGCATCCCATTGCCAATCAAAACTCTTCATCCATCCATCTTTCCTGCTTCCATTGAATTCCATTCCATTGAATTGAAAAGTACATCCTTTGTTTTCCTTTCTGCCCATTTAGGCTTTTCCATTCTTCTCCACGTCTACACAATAAATTCCTCTAATGAGCTTATGCATCCTGTTTCACGCCGCGCAAGTTCATGTTCCATATCAAAGTTTCGACGAGCTGTTTCTAAACATCCTTACTTAACCAGCATTTCACCGATTCCCTCGTTCTTGTAAAAACATCTTCGTTTAATAATTATTTTTCTTAACGTATGCACCTCCTACTTTGACGTTTTGGTCCAAAACACTACTGATATTCGCAAATTGTTTCACTTGCTTTAGTTTAAGTACTCTGAATTAGTACTTGACTAAGCATCCCTCTTTGTAGAAAACCACATAAATTTTGTTTTGTTTACAGTGACTCTCGTTTCATATCTATTGCACTGACTTTCCAATTCGCTGAGAAATGCTGACAATCCAAATGCTGACTAACAAACTATAGCTTGGTCTAACGAACCTAACAGATTTTATGAATTTCGCGCTGACTTTTGCTTCTGTTTTTCCCATGTCTCTTTAAGAATTTCCTCCACGTTTACACCCCCACATTACCTCCGCTTTTACGTTGAAAAGCACAGTGATAGCACTCTATTTCTAATATTGCCTATCTAGACTTTTCCTTGATCTGATATTCATACCCGGGTAGCTTTTGATATGTACATGTTGCGGATTAGTCTCTTGTCAAATAAATCAACTTCTATTTCACAATGCACTGAGAAAAGCTTTCAATACCTTGGCTGACTGACAAACCAAAAATTGATCATCCGCAAGCATGTCTAATTTTATAAATTACTCACCAAATTTTATCCATAGCTGAAGTTTTTCTCATGCAACTTTAACCAATTCCTCCACATGTACGTTGAAAAGCTTGGGTGATAATGGGCACTCCTGTCTTACCCCTTTTCCTAACGCTGCCCATCCAGACTCTATCCGCCAGTCGCACCTGAGCTGTCTAAGGCATGCAAAGGTTGCGAATAAGTGGCAGATCCCTCCAATATACTTCTACTTTTTGCAATACATTAAATAATTCAAACCAATTAACTCTCTCGAAAGCCTTCTCGAAATTTACTAAACAAAGAAATGCACCCTAGTTTTATGTTCCTGTTTATTACTGATCTCATTACTGCAATGGCATCAGGCGTGTCTCTTTCCTTCCGGAATCCAAACCGATCGTCCTCTAAATAGTTATTTGCTCTGCTCTCCACCCTCTTATTGATGTTCCGGAGAAACACTTAAGCTGGGTGAAATATCAAACTAATTTTTTTTGGTTTTCACATTCGACTGCCTTTTACATTTTTGGAAAGGAAATAACACTGATCTGACGAAATCTGCCGCTTAAAGTTTTCTTTCATACGTAAACGGTAGCAATTAGTCCATGAAACTTTTTTCCCAAGTATGACTAAACCCTTTAGTACCTCCGCGGGATTGTTATCTATCCCTACGATTTTCATTGATTTAAATCACATCATGCCCTCACCATCTAGCTATCGTATCAAGTATACCTTGGCCTATGCTCTCTCCAGCTACGTTGTATCCTCTTTCTAGGTCTACAATGGCAGGACATTTTTACCTTAATAGATCTCCTATGTATTATATCAATTTCTCTTGAATCATTATTGATTCATCCAATATATTCCCTGAATTATCTTTGATTGTTTACCCGGAGTTTCTCTTTTTACTTCTTGGCAGCGCTTTCACCTTCCTACATCACACACCAATGTACACTCTTCTTTTGCAAGAATTCCATATCCTCGCCCTATGTCTTCCACCACGCTTCCTTCCTTCGTTTTTCTTTTTCCGCCTCTGTATATTATTTAACTCGGTATACTTTCTTGCCTTACCAGTTCTCCTTATACTGTGGAAAAATACTCCTTATTCTGTGTTTACATTATTTCATTTTATATCCTCGTTCATCTTTCAAACCATCTCGTCTTTAATTCATGATTTTCTTGTTTTTTCATATTTACTATTCCTATAGTTTATTTTGCGTATGTCAGTATAAAAATCACTTTATTACTAATAAATTAGGATCTAAAACGCCATTCCCTCCTAGGAAACTCTGCATATTGATTGTACTCCTCCTAAATCTGTTCCTAACCATAATAAAGTATAACAGAAATCTTAAAAGAAACTGCGTGAGATGCCGCGACAGTAACGTTTTGACGGAGTCATTCGCTAATAAGCATTACAATGCAACAATTACAGAGTGTAAAAATCATTCGCCTGGACCGGGATATCTTCCTGAATTATTTTGCATCGTCCAAATATGGCTACATCTATTTCCATGTTTTAACCAAATGTTAATTATTTCGTTGTGACTAAGCTCTCTCTTCCAAAGAACCGTATTTTTTTCTCTATGCAGCCATTCTTGTTCCTAAACCATAGCCGTCTACCTCATTACCATCTCTTCCTCCATCTACCAAAGCGCCCCATCTCTATCAAATGTTCCGCAGTCGCAGGAGCATCTGCCATTATTTTATCTAATTGAAATATACCCTATCAACTTCTTCCTCCCTTTGAATGCTTGGTAGCATGTAGACCTGAACAATGGTCAAGTTCATTGGTTTTGCTTTTACTTCCACTAATAAAATTCTAAATAGTATCCATGCTCTATGTTGACAATGCTTTTTACTTCCCTATCTTTTCAATGTTATTTTCACCCCTTGCTAATTCTCATACCTTTCACTATATATTACTGTATAACTAACCAGTGATCTCCACGATGCTTCCATGCCATCTGCTTTCCCATAAAATATATCTCTGTATCTTACTCAATGTTTACATTGTCTAATTTCCCTGCTCTCAACATGGTAATAATATACAAGTTCCTTATCCCAATTGATTTGGTTCGTTCATTTGTTTTATGCTGCTGCTGCTGATTTTGTTTTGCAAGGATTTCATGAGACGATGACCGCGAAAGCCTTGCCCCTCCTAATGCTGAGATCGGCACACGGCCAATTGAGCAGGCCGTTGAGTCCCACAGTTGCCAGGACTGATTACAATGCAGATTACAATGCAATTCAATGCAGTATATTAGTACAAGTATTCAAGGATAATATATAAAAAAATTAATCATTGATAATAAAAGATTTATTTCACTAATTGACGACGAGCATTATACATAAATATGCGTTTTCAGTGGATGTTTCTTCTCGAGCCTTAGTTGTTGACTTCGAATTCCTTATTGTCCAAAATTAATAACTATTTACGGTGACGAAGTGTTGATCTGCTTTAATTAATCAAGTAAAATAAGGTTTCGTGCATGTATTTTCCAATTTTAAGTAAACATGCACTGTAATGATTTTTTTGTCGCTTTGTAGTCGACTGTGAGGAAGATTTTCGTCTTCATTTTTTACTCTTGTCACTATTCCTATAATCATTTCAATACATATTCTGCCATTTACTTCGCATATGTATACAAGAGGAAAACAATTAGTAATGTGACATCCTTTTCAGGAGTCTTCTGACTAGGGTGAATTTATTTTTAAAAGAAGACATTTTCGGTTTTTAACAACACGAGTGAGAGAAAGAGAAAACTACTTAGTTATGTTTCGTTAGAGCGATCTCTCTATGATAATCGGCGTAACCATACAATTGAGTACATAAACAGTGTTTTATGGTATGGGAGAGTAGTTCCACGCTCAACGTAAGCTTGTCCACTTTTTCTTAAATATCAATCAATCCTCTTGTTAGATTAGATTCATGAAAATAGAGAGGGGGCTTGACTATCATCGGAAATAAAATTTATATGCGCAGCAAGGTAAAGACGCGACGAGAAAATATAAGTAATGTTCCGAATCAAGGGCCAATAAATCACTCACTTCTCCAGTTATATAATGGTCTTTCGTGGTTAATGTCGTTATGAAACAGAATTTTGACGCAAATCTAATTAAAATTAAAAAAAAGTCATGAAAGCTTTTTTGTTCAATGAAAGTTTTTGACTGCATCGCAAAATGTTGGAGCTTTATGTTCCACCGCTCGCATTACCCTTTGTTGCTTCCTGCTCACAAGTGATAAATTTAGTCACTCCTAGTGAGAGAACGTCGGAGATAGTGGAGAATTCAGTCTGGCTAGCTTCGAGGAGCATGGAATGCGAGTGGCGGGTGAATGGAGCTCAAACAGTGAGGGACGGAATCTCAACAATTCCAGTCACCAGGAGAGCGACTGTTTTCGTTTCCGGAGTCCTTTTCATGGGAGATAATTTTCAAACGGCGCGGTGTGGAAAAACCGTAGCTTTAACGGTACCTTTTTGATCTCGTAAAAGAGAGAGAAAGTCTTTATCGCGATATCAATTGTTTTATACCTGCGGCATTTTGATGAGGCTAATAATTACGAGCCTTCAATTTTGGTGGTGATTTCATCATCATATTAATTTCATTAAGTTGACATATAAGTAACTCTGTCGTTTAATTGTAGATTTACTAATGATATCCTGTATTCTTTTGGAGAAAATATGTCCAACCTTTACCAACTCTCGGAGGTTTCTGGGAAATTGTTATCTTCCTAGGAATGTATTTAGTAAAAATATATGTCAGCGGGAGGGTAGCAATTTTATCTCTCTTCGCGGCGTCAGACTCCCCTCTCCATTTTCTTCATCCATCATTACCTAAATAGCTGCGTTGCTTGAGATTCAATCTTCTCTTCATGATCCTTGGCACTAATTTACCTGCAAACGACTTACCGATGGGGCCATAATCTTCACACTTCGTCCTTTATTATCTTCAGAATGGAGATAAAATTTGACCTGAGGGTTTTAGTTATGCTCCCTCTTTGTATTGGATACAAAACAAACTTAAAAATCCCATAACCTTTTGTTTAATTCTAAATCTCAATTTGTCGCTTTTTTCTAACCTTTAACAAATTTGAAGATATTTATTTTTATTATTAATTAAACCGTTGACTTGAAGTCATCCTTCGAAATATGACTACCATATTCGAACTATAAGGTGAAGAAGTTATTCAAGTAACTCATCAAAGCGAGTCAAAATGCTAGTTTAATTTTTATGAATCTTTATTCTCAATTAAAGAAAACTAAAATGGTCAGGAAAAGCATCATGACGGTGGGTGATGACGTCGTAACAAAGGGTTTCCTAATGGAATATGATCCATATTACGTTATGGTTGTTGCGATTAAGTCTGGAATGTATTCCATTCAAATTTAAAATGGCTAAATTTCGTACTAACTGCCTCATATCAAGCCACATTTTCGTATGATTTTCATTTAAAAAGATATTTCACTCAGTCTCATTAGACTAAATCTGCATAGTGGGAAATATGCGTTATAACCCTGCTTTTAGTGAAATCGAAAGCAAATTTTCTCCATTTTTCACAAAAAATGGTCCGTATTGACTATGGTTCCGCTACTTCACTCACACTAAACGTTTTTGTCAATGTTCTATGAAATATATATAAATTGTTATACACATTTTCCCAATAGTTTCTTGTGCTTTATTAGCTTCCAAAATGCATGAGCGTATATTTATCAATGTAAAACATCGTGAACAATATATGGTATCCAGTAATATCGGTATTAGGGCTTCTTGGAAGCCCTAACAGGCGTTTTCAATCTTTCGAGTAAGGTGTGGGAAAATGGCGGTCAAAATAATTCCCACAATTTTGAATGACTTTCTAATACGAAGATAACTATGTCTCGTTCAATGAAAAATGTAATTAATTCTCTGTGGTACGAAAAACTATTGAAAAAATTAATCCTACTGGAGAACTAATATAATATGCTTCGGGGAATTTGGGTCTACCCTGTTGGCTATGCATATTTAAATTATAACCTCATGCTCTTTGTGTAGCTAGCCTTGGAAACAATATAGCCCAAATCTTCTAGTTTTCACTAAAACATTTCTAAATTAGTGGTATGCTATTCTTGTTGCGGATAAAATAACAGCGAGAATGTTTCCATCACACTCGGGGTGCATAAAAGTTACATTGCATTTTTTGCGCTAGAATTATTGTTGTTTTCAATACATTTTAACCTAACCGATCTGAGGGTTTAGTATTATTAGAAAGTCGTAGTCTTAAAAGTCAATTTATTGAATACTGAAATTAAAATCGGCCAAAGATAAAATGAAGCTATTATGAAGAAGTCATGGATCACAGAGGAAATATTGAATCTAAAGGAAGGAAGAATAAAAAAGGAGTGTAGGAGGGTTATTGCCGCTATAATCATTTAAAATGCTAATCTAGATAAAGTTTGGCAAGGCAGATGTAAAAAATGTATGCAAAAGAGTATTTGTTGATGTATAATACGAGAAAATTAGAGAATCTTACAAATTTAGGAATTCACTTCATATAAGATAATAAAAATTCAACCCTATTGGAAATGCTAATGAAATTCTGATACCTGAAACAAAAGTAAAGAGGTGGGCAAAATGCATACACAATGGCGAAGAATTGAATGAAAGCCTAACTGAAAATGAAATCCCTTCGATGAACAGAAAAAAAGCGTACTTTATATTGGCATGAGATGGATGCCGTTGACGAGAAGAATATTTACGGGAAGCCAATGCCGATCGACTTACAAATGATCTTTTGGAAAAGATGAATTACAACTAAGACAGATTCCTCCTGTAGAACGCTATTTAGTAATGTAGAGGGTATCACAAGGGAGTATGAGAAGTGAGCTTCAGAAAACGATTTTTCGGAAGCGGAAAGACTTGTGTTTGGAAATATTTTTGTAGTGAAATTTTCATTGGAACACAAAGTTATGATGGCGTGAAATGCGTGTTTGTTTGGAGAAAATGATACGTTTCCAAAATATTTTTACCAAGCCTATTATTTTACTAAGTGTTAACTCGATAGATATATTAGTTTAAAAAACTCACGCCTAAACATTATTTTACTTTAGTTAATACAAACATTTATTTTTGACCGTCGTTTTTAATAATGGAACAAAGAGAAAAAACTAAATATGCTATGCAGAAATTTATAGGTGAAATTGTTTGAAAGTACGGGTAGGCAATGAAATTACTACTGTCCAAGAAACTCATAATTGTTGCAGTTCTAGCGTGAATTAAACAATAAGATAGCATTCTCTTTAACCTATTTGTTACACCCAAGGTTTATCTATATTATTTACATCCAGTAAATGCAAGTCGTTATTGTGTTATGTCACATTAATGAATGAAAATTTCCGTTTTTAAAAGGAAAAAAACAGTTTTTCATTATTTTTTTTCGAAATAGAAAATATTGCTTTGCATTCTGTCATGGTATCCGGATATAATTTACATCAACCTGGCTACAAATGGCAGCATGGTGGGTATATATCAGTTCATATTACATACCTTGGGTCGTCTAAATTTCCGGATACGAATGTTCTCAGGCCCACTTTGTTATTCCTGGGACAAACAAAGAGTGAGAAAATTTCTCCTCATGTGTGCTCGAATTCTCAATTGTACAAGCGTTTCCCATCTCTTCGCATTCGTCCTCAAGAAGCGGGAGGTGGCCAACTCCTTATCTATCCATCTCTTTTTTCCCTCCGTTCCTTACCTCCTCTTCTTATAACCCACCTCTTTCCATTCGGGGTCGCGCACGAATCCGCGGAGGCCTCTCCGTCTTCGGGAGTAGCCATCCCATTGGCCATACTCTCCTTTCCCCGTGCAGCTTATCTCTCAAATCTCGGCCGCCCCGGGAGTACTTGGCTCGCCTAGCACGCCGAAGGCTAATCATGCCGCCTCCGCCTGCTTCCCCCTTGTCCAGCACGCCTCGCAAAGGAGTTAAGGGTCGGCTGTGAGAGGCTGTTATTCGACACCTCCTCGTCTATCTCCCTTATCCGACTCAGCCTGCTTCCTTTTTATCCTTCCTTACCTTACAGCCTTCTCCCAAGCCTCTCGTAGAGACCGTCCTCGAAGGCGGTAATTCTCTCACGATATCCTTGGTTTTCAAGCACCGACGAAAAATATGGTCTTGTTCATAGAGTATTTTCAAAATTTCATCTTTCAGTTGCATGGGGATCGGATTTTTTTAAATCCGCTGAGATCTTTATGCGTCTTTCAAGGGGATGTTGGCGAATGATTATTGGTGATTCGCTTCGGAATTCCAAAAATCCGCGTCTAAGAAGTATTTTGGAGTAGTAAGGGTGCAACTTTCGGCAGAGAGGCCGTGCATTATAGCTCAACATTTACCATCTGAGCGCTTAAAAAGTTAGTTTATGCTTCTTAGGTTCCTATACATGCACAAAAGTATTCCTGTCATCACGAATACACTGGATATACGTAGATCAGCGTAGTCGTAAAATAAACGAGGATTGTTCAACATCGTATATTTTTATTCGTATAGTTTAAAGTAAAAGAAATGATTTTGTTTTATTTTTAGCCTAATATGTAAATGTGGTTCAAGTTTCATTGATCTAAGTCCAATATTGACTCAGTGTAGACATTGTGAATTCAAACATATTCAGTTCACCTCGGACAACAGCGGAGGCAACAACGCGACGCTTCATTTAAAATTATTTTTGCCTGAACAAATTGCCAGCCCAAGCCTAAATTTGTTATAAGAGGCTTGTGGAGAGTCTTCATTTCATGTAGCACAGCTGGAGGACGGCTAAAAATGCTTAAAGAGAGGGGACAATTCTACTGGCTGGAACTACGGTTCCACCTTTCTTTGAAAGGTGGAACCGTAGTTCCAGTCATAGCTCACTGACGTATGAATTTAGCCTGCTACTGTAATTGAGAGAAAATATAGTTGAATAACGCTAAAGGGTACCATCGGAAGTTTAAGAAGGGTTGAAAATCAATTTTAAAGAATGGTGGACCCGGAGCTCTAGTCAACGCGGATGGAAATGTCAACACCCCTGTTACATTGTTGGAGAAGATCGTCGAATAACGTTTAGAGCATTCTCAGTATTAATGAAAATTTCATTAGTTGCCACTTACACATTGGAAACAAAAATATTGTGGATGAGGAATGTTTGCACGCAATAAATAGCTTGAAACTCACTGAAAAATAACCATTAAGTAGCGAAAATCAATGTAAAGCGTGTTTCATGAAGATAAACATCTCAGTGAAAAGTGTTTCTTAGCAACTGATTTCACCTTGAACACAATTCCTTTTTGAGAAAGCACTATCAAAAATAGCTTCATTTTAGGCCATTTTAGGATACACACTCCCATTCCCTAATTTACTATAGTTCGCTAAATCCCAGCATACTTTGTCTATTACAATTGAGTCCAATGTATATTCTGTCATTATGAAATTTCTTATACTTTACCTGAAATCTGAGGGGAGTTATTGTAATCGTTTATAATGTTTATATTTAATCAAATTGTATGGTCATTGCCATCGAATCATTTTGCGCATAAAAATAAAATAGATTCCTAGAAATCAACCATACATCTATTTTCGTAGTTATCACTATCTTTTTTGATGGCATTGGATAGTAAATATCAAACGAACTGCATGAAACCTGAATGGACATTTACTTTTCCATCACACATGAGTTTTCGAATGAATGATCGGGTTCCCTTGTGATATGACACGTTTTCTAAGTAGTTGCATGCATATAGCTTTCTACACGTATGTGAGAAAAGGGTTATGGAGTTAGAGTTAAGGGTTGGTGTGCATACGTTTCCATTATTTTTTTCCAAAGTTTCTGTAATGCGAATTGTGTTTAACTCGATTAACTCTAAAGTATTTATTGAATGAAATTTTATAAACATACAATAAAATTTCAGTGCAACTAACAAAACCAAATTGCCATTGCTCGTGGAATATATTCCTTGGTGGACAGATTGGTGAAATAAGACTCCTGAACCACATCATTATCCTCGGGATTGATACACAATAGTATGGCGCACCTTGCATGAACTAGTGAATAGAGCTAGGACCGAAGGGCTCGGGGGAAATAAACTGGGAGATTACAGATAAATATTCATACTTTAGATGTTTTCCTGATGATAACACAGCAAGGACCTATCTCTAGGGATCATGGCCCTCCTGGTGAAACTGTATGGAGAGTGGTTTATGATGTGAAATGATAAATGATAGTGAATGACTTCTTGTTTAAATTTGACTCCTTTTTGTAGGGCCAATTAATATAATTCAATTTTCTCGAATAGAACCTAAGCTACGATTTGCCAACCCTCCAAGCTACCGTTTGCGTTGAGGAACCACGTTAATTAATGAAATAAAATTACGAGGTCGTTGGCAAAACCTTATCCAGGGAATATGTGAAAATAATCTCATTCGTTTGCAAAAGTTAATTGAACCTGGAAAGTGTTCACCACAAAAAATAACGTGTCCTTTGTTTAGAGTATGTGTTTTTATTTTCAACACTTTTAATTCCCAACGTATTTATTTCCACGCCCGTGTGCCTTCCATAATTGCTATAAACCTAAATGTTTACACAAATACTTAAATACTTAACATCACTGCAGGTTCAATAAAGATTTTTTCTGTAAAAATCAACAAGGTTGCAAATTTTGCGGCCAATGTTTACGGTGTAATATCAATAATTCTTAAATTTTTATTATTTTAATGAATATTTCAGAAAAACATGCATGAAAAAATAAATAGCTCAAGAACAATAATTAATGAAATTACGAGATGTCGTAGAAGACTTTATTCTATATGTAAAAGAATATATTCATGTTATCAAATCAATAAATTATAGCACTTTCCTGAACAGGAAGTTACTCCTCCACTGGTGGTTAGTGGGACAAAAAACTTTGGTTGAAAAATTATTTTAAATTATGCAGTCCTATCTATTATACGCGTATGTTCAGTTTCAAATCATAGATATCGTATTTCGCGTGGGCTGTGCAGAGGTAGGGAATTTATATCTTGAAATTCACCTCTTATCCCCTCCATCTCAACCTTTGTTACCTAGTTTTCATGTACAGAGAATCATTTACCCTCACACATGCACTAGAATTTAGACCTTAATTCATAATTTATTGCTTATTTCATGAACAAATTTTGGCAATTTTAATTTGTGATCATTCTGATGGTAGATAAAATTTTACGAAAAGTTAACAGTTATAAATTTCTTTTCTAATTAGATATTCATTACCATATTTTATTATTAAAACTAGAAATGATTTATTTATGTTTAAAATAAACAAAAGGGATATATCCACCCAATTAATTTTTAATTTTAATATTACATATATTTCCTTATAATATATTTCCGTTTAACACGTTTCCGCAGCACTCTTTATGGCTCGAAATTACAATGAATTATTTAATATATATTTTGGCAGCCATCTGAATAATACGGCGTAAAAGTTACCTCGTATAACTTTAACCTTAAAAAATTGGAGCTCGTACTGAATGGAGGAACTCACTGATTGAAATTATTATTGAGAGGTAGTTGTACAATAAGGTGACATTTATATAAAAATAATTACGGTTTAAGGAGAGAAAATAGTTTTGTACAAGTAACGGTTACACAACACTCAGGACTGTATTGGGAATAATTAATGAACCAACCAACCGATAATGTGACTGTAATCTGGCGGTATTTGAAGTGAACTGTACTTAGGTAAACTTACGCTAATGTGTTGTTCTGGAAGGAGCAAAACAATTATTGTTATGTTGCTATATCCCACGAATATGAAATCTACTGTACCTAATGAACCACATTTAAAATTAAAATTACTTAAACACTTCTTTTTAGTAATAAAAACAAATAAAATCCTGTTCGTGAGGTGTATTCATTACCAATTAATCAGTGTTCCTGTAGTTGTTATAAACACAAAACGTTGTTGGAAGTTCTCCGGATCGTAGTCAGTCAGTTGGTTAGATCCCAGGAAAATTAATTGAACTCCAGTTAAAACCATTACTTGCATAAATCTTTTTACTAAAAAAGAGAAATCTAATGTACTTTTCACCTTTAGTAGTCATTCATTAAATAATCTTAGTTTTTCCCTAAAATCATAAAACTTTATGAATAGTCTCCAAGGATTTAATTTTACATCCATTATGAAATAAATACCGGCCTGAATGAAGAAAGAATAGGTACACCTGCAAGCATGTGAATACCATTTCACGTTGAATCTTAGAGGATCTAATTATATAATCAGAATTGTGAAAGGAGAACAGGCACAGATACTCGTAGGTATGCACACAGACAGGCACTCGTAGAAATAATATCTCTAAATGAAGATGAATCGTAGAAGAAGATATTTTCATCTCACAACTTATCACGACTTCTGCATTCGTTCAAAAAACTGTTAAATTCTGCAATTCAGAGCTAGTCTTCGTTTGTCTGTGAAAAATGTAATTGATTATAGATTTTGGTCAAAGAAAACAGCAATAAGGTTATTGATATTGCTGTTAGTTTGAGAGTTAGGTACAAATATTGCAAGGCAATGCCAGCCACCGATTGAATCACCGGTTCCCCTTTGTTCACCTAAGTCCAAAAATGTTGAGCCCAGACATGTAGGTTGAACAGATGACCTCCATTTCCGTACGGTAGTGACCTTGCCCATCTGTATGTGACATGGAGGTTGAATGCAGGGTGACACGAGGAACCAAGGGACTGAAGTGCCCAGTTCTCCCGTTGAAGGCCAACCCAACCACTTAAATAACGTACGGATACAAACAGGTGTATCTCAATTTATTTATTAAATACATATTCTCATTTCTGTTTTATAGCGACGAATTGGAAAAGTTGCAATTGTCATTTTTTCACCTGTTCACAATAAAACTTGAGGCCCTAAAACGTTTGGGTCAAAATTATCGGGAGAGGTTTCAGAAAAATAGATTTATTTCAGATATTGCTACTATTTCTCCACATTCTTCAAAGTACTTCTCTTGAGCGTCGATACACTTCGGACAGCGACTTATCCACGAGTCGAAGGCTCCGTGGTATGCGGTTCCGGGAAGGTCCTCAAAGGTACGCGTGCAAGTATCTTTGACGGCACTTAGGGTCCTTTGAGGGATGATTTCACTTTTGGCAATTGGAAATAGTCTGCTGGTGCCAAGTCAGGACTGTCCTAAAAGTTGGGGTCTTCTTTAACGCGTTGCAGAGGGTCTTCGCTAGCGGACACTCGACTCTGCTTTTGGTCGTTTGTCAAGATCTTCAGGACGAGTTTAGCGCAGGTCTTTCGCATCGTCCAATTCTCAGTTATATTGGTATGCGCTGTCATCCTATCAATCCCGATAGGTTCTGCGATCATGCGAACACTTACCCGAAGGCCTGAATGCAGCACTTCACGCACACGCTGCACGTTGTCGTCGGTTCTTGACGTCGACGGCCTTCCGGTGAGGGTCTTGTCCTCCATACTCTCTCGGCCATCTCAGAAGAGCTTGTGCCACTTAAAAACTGAAAATTGGGGCATACTTACATCCTTGAACCCTTGGCGAATCATGCCCAAAGTCTCCGTACCTGATTTCACCAGCCCAACGCAAACTTTAATGGCGTACTGCTGTTCAATCGTTCGCTGCATTTTACGCTTGCAACGAGTCACTTGCCAAGGATTCATTAAAAATACAAGCTAGCCTGAACGACCGCTCGCAGGTGATTGGTACTTGATGCGCGTCAAAGGTCGGACTACTCACCACCAAACCTGCACGCTGCGACGTAGAACCACGTCAGGAAAAAAATATTCCCGATACTTTTTATACAAATCATGTATTGATGAAAAATAACGAACTTGATATTTTTGAATGCCATCTCAGTAAAACAAAAATAAGTGTGGCAAACGTGAACGAACTGTTCAGTCAGCTCCTGACGACGTCAGTATGAAGAACAAGACTGAGTTTTTGGAAAATATTATTAATGTGCAGAGCATACAAAAACACACAAAACAAGTGACAGCACTAATCGCTCTGAAAATTTTCAGTTACAATAAAAAATATTATTTGAGGATTATATTTTTTCATTATTTTCAATTAATCTTTCTATTGAGCATTATATATTTTATTTACACACAAATTTTATTCTGTGTACGATGTATATATAAGGTTAACTTTAATGGTACAAGGGAATAATTGGTATAAGGGTCTAATTTGCAATACTTTACTCCCTATACCAAGTTACTTATATAAAATACGGTATTAAATTAATTGAAGCACCCTTGTCTTTTGGCTATCTTCGTACGTTCGGGTTGGTGTACATATGTTTGCCTTCCCTATTTTTTGTTTCCTCACAAATTATTTAATTTTTTTGTTCCAGGTATAAACTTATTTCATTTTATTGTGTGCTCATCTTGCATTGCTCTTTATATTACTTTCAGCTCTGCGCTTTCTATATCCGTCGTTATATAAATTAAAATGTACGCTCCATCGTACATTGAAACAGCTTCGTGTATACAACGCATAAGCATAGATGACAACTCTTTTATCCGTATTTGCACAAACGTTACAATCTATTCACTTCTTATTATTATTTTGTCAAATTTTCCACCCAGAAGGAAACATGATTTTCATTTATTTAGGTACATATTCACTCAGTAATGTTTATCGCTATTACAAATATTTTTAAATTATCCACATCATCATATTTTCAATCAATTTTCATACATGGCTTCCAATTACCTCGTTATTGTACTTCCTTATTTTTTACTAACAGACATTTTCATTATTTTTTCGTGTTTTAAGGTATTTATTAAATTTTAATACAAGATATGATGTAGGAATTCAAGAAGTCAAATCTACCGATGTTTATTCATCTTCTCCTGAAATAATATGTGTACCATGGCGGAAGGCATATCACCATGGTGACACGAAATTAAATATTTCTTTTATTATGGTTTCTTCTACCATTCCGCTGAAAATAATAACCCAAGGACAGTACGTTGAAAAATTACTACACATTCAACGCCATCTTTTGGTGATTAATTTTGCTAGGAAATTTGGACAGTCAGGTTTTGGTTGCCATGACTCACTGTCTCGTATCAGAATCAACATTTTCTAGATAGTTCGCACTGGGAACACGAAATTGTGTTCAGTATAATTTAAATTTGGAATTTAGCTAACTGAAACAAGAAATGTGTATAAGAAACCGTCATATGCTCCAAATATTGGCACATAAGGAAATGAATGGAGTTAATTGAGAAGATCACCAGTTAAAAAACTACACAAAAAAATTTGGTCTTCGACTGAATTGTATCTTGTTTTGTACAAATGACTGTGATGAAAGTTCTTTAAATTTTCTCTTTTCTAATCAAGGTGATTATGAGGGTGATTACATTGCTATGAGCTAGGTTAACGAGGAAACAGAAATGCAGGCTTACATTTGGGCATTATTAGTCGAGCAGAGTTTAATCTGAGACTATTTTCACCATTCATGTCCTCTCCCAAAGGTATTACTTGATTCTCTCCCGTTCTCTTCACTTTTTCTTCATTCTGTACAGCTCAATACGTTGCTGCTGTCCGTTAAGCATGGTAAAGATTTTACCCATCCTATTCACCCATGAAGTGCAGTTATACTGTTCACGATTCTTACGTACCCATCTTGCATTCGCTAAGCGGATGATGCTCCTGATATAAAAATAACACTTTTTCAAATTAGCGGAAAAATGGTGTCGAACATTTTTCCGTCATTTTCTCAGCACAACTCTCCTGCTTCCCACCACCATTTCCTCCAGCTGGCTCTCGTGCCAACCGACCTCCTCGCCCTCCTTCGTGCCCTTACCCACCTTAGGATCCGAACTTGCGTCCCATTCACGCTTCTGACCTTCCTTATCCTCTCAACTCTCTCCATCTCCGTCACTTCTCTTTCCCTCCACCATCTCCCTCCTCATCCGCGTCTTCCACCGTTCCTTCGGCCTTGCCTTGTTTTCGGTGGATGGGACAGGGTGCGGGGAAGACTGGAAGAGGATGTGCGGAGTAGAGAGGTGGGGGAAGGGGCAAAAGAGACGGGGGATGGGAAATGGGAAGGGGAAGGGGGGAGCGGGGAGACTTGATCGATATGAGCCGCTGAATGAGTGGGTTGAAGCCAATGCCGCCTGCGACTGAGGCGTGGGCGTCAGTGGACTTAATTTCACGGGCGCATCAAGAGATATGACGAAAACGGGACCATATTCTATCAGGAATGAGTTATGACTCCAATTTTACGTCATTGCTAATGCATTTCAGAAATCCCAATTATTTGAGGCGGAGGTTTTTTGTAAATTTAAATGTCTGTGTGTGTATTTACGCATGTGTATGTGTGTGTGTGTATATATTTATATATATATATATATATATATATATATATATATATATATATATATATATATATATATACACATATATATGTGTGTGTGTGTATATATTCGGAAACCCGCCGAATGGTGAACACATTCATTCGCATAGCTTTAGGTACAAGGAAAAGGGATAGGGACACATGTAAAACATAAACCCATGTAAGGAAAAGTGGGGAAGGCGGACACACACACATATAGACACACATACAAACATATATGTATATATAACTATAAATAATGAAATATAAATATATGAACACACACATAATGCATACCAAGATAGCACTAGCGAGCAAAAACAAAAACACAGAAATATACAGAAAATAAATTCACTCGTATTCCTCGTTTTTTTAGGAAAACGCGTGTTTCTTTTTTATGTTTCCAGGTTTTTTTTTGTTCGCAAGTGCTATCTTGGTATACATTATTAGTCACATCCGTGAGACTTCACATAGGTTATATATACACACATATATGTATATATATACACATATATGTATATATATATATCTATGTGTGTGTGTTTGTTTATATGTATTTGTTTTACTCTCGGTCAGTGCGTGTTGCCCACTCCCTGAAGTGATTTATCTGGATGCAGTACAATGACAGGTAATTTAATCGTAACGTCTGACATTTATTCATTTAAGGTTGGTATGAATAATGCATGCAATAATGTAATTTTAGCTGCGGTATATGTGATAGGGTTGGGGTATTTTCCTGCATCCTCTATGAAAAAATAATTTTTCTTATAACCTACAGTTGGTTTGTAAAAATAGTAAATACTGAGCGTTTTTAAATTGAGATAACAGTTGTTTAATACAAGTGACTGTGTATGAGCAAAGTGTAATATTTTACGGTAATTAAATATGCTAGGTGGATGTTTTTTATTCATACATAAATCGTTAGAACTTTATCTCTTGTGCATTAAATTAATACCTATACTATATTTGTCTCGTCACCTAGTAGATGATTTCATCATCATCTGTCTTACATGCTCGATGTGAACAAATATATTTTATCAAATTCGTATCTACCAGCTCTTCATATTTCTCCTTATCCATGTGTGCCATTACCCCTAGTTAATGACGTTTTTCTATCTTCTCGTCAATTTAGTTTTATTCTAAATTTTATCACCTTATAATTAGTAAAAATATTTTGACCCTTAACTAATAAATGCTAACTAAGATTCAGGACCTAATCAAGACCTTGCATCAAATTGTCTAAATACTATATACTATATGCTTATCCAATCGGTGGATTTGGTGGAGAAAATGACACATCAAATTTTATAAAGATATTTTTCAATGTTTCCGGTCATAGACTATGTGAAACTCTTGAGGTTTATGTCGATCTAAGGTTTTTAAATGTGGGTCTGAGGGATATTTACTCATTTATTTAAAAAGAGTCCTCATAGATAGGTGATCAGGAAGATTTGCAGAAGGAACTTTGTAATAGCATTAGGGATTATAGCAGTAGGCATCGCCAGAGAAAAATTGTATTTATACTACCCGAAATGAGACTTGTAATTTAAAAATTCACGTAAACCTGTTGAATAATATTTATCGTTGAGGATTATTTTACGATGTATTAAAATTTGGATAAATTCGTCATTCATTTGTTTCAATTAGGTGCGGCTCTTGTATGTAAATTGTAATGTCATTATATGGTAAGGGTAAATAGGTGCAAAGTTTCATTTTTTACCCTCATCATGAATGAATTCCACAAAGTCAAGCCTAAAACTGTTATGTTATGTTTTATAAATATTGGCTATGGCCTGACATATCGAGAAAGACATATAAGTACAATTTCTCCTAATCTTTATCTCACAAAATCACTGTTTTCAGAGATTAAGACTTTGTTTTTATTTATCATTTATACTATCAGAGGATGCCTAAAGATAAAACGTATTAGTTAATGAAAATGCTTCAGGAGGTTTATTGTAACAAGCATAGAAACAGAGGGTATGTTCGTGCCTGCGTTAAGAAAGAAAGAATTAATTTGACACTCAATTTGAAGCTGCTCACCTACAATAAACAGGAAATAATGATACATATACTATATGTTTATCGTAGAAAAGGTTTGGCTATAAAACTGAGAAAGTAATAGCTGCCAAAGAATTTTTCTTAGTGCATGGGATGTGATACTCAGTCCCGGGAAATGAATTCATTTGAAATGTCATTGAATGTAGAGTAATTTTTGGACATTTCCCTGACCTGAAAGTTTGATTATATGAATCGATCTTTTGATCGTCAAACAATTTGATAGCAGGTCAGTTCTGACATAATATTCTCCAGTGTTGCTTTAATAACGTTTGATAAGCAAGTTGCGTGGGCAACAATCCCTCACCCAATGCTTACTTCTACACGCGCGTATACCGGTACTTAGGAAGATTCCTCTGTTCTAATATTACGGTAGTGGTACCCTTCACTGCATCTCAATCATACCTGCTGTTTATATCTTTTTCATCAGTGTGTATGTTCAACCGTTATTAGGAAAGGACACATCTGCGTACGAAGGATCTTCTTATAGTCTGTTATACAGCTAATAAAATTTGTTAATATTTTTTCCTCAGGCTACATATACAGCCTTAGTAGGAAACGGGAATACCTGCATTCGAAGTATGTTTATACAGTATGCTTGACGGTGAAGATCAGGGGTAGTGAAATTTATGGGCTCCCATAATCTATGACGACAGTTATTGCACGAATGTTGCAATCAAACAAAATAACCCGAAAGGGCGGAAAACATTCAAGTGACCCTTACGCCCAGAAGCCATGTATGGAGCTGACCGTGTAGAAATGGAAAAGTTGCTCGATTGATTTGACAAGAAGCCCTGATCCCCGGATGGACAGGAAGTGTTTCTTAATCAATAAAATGGCTTGGTACATAAGCCTGCTTGTCCAATTTGTTTTCCACTCTTTAAAAGTACTCGAAAGACCACTTGCCGTATCTTTGAGGTAGCCATTCAACTTCAGTTCATCTATGGTTACAAAATCAATCCTTATTCGCAGGGCTGCGACAGTCTGTAATTAAAAACATCCGTAGACCTTATAGACGTAATTTCGTAGGGATATTAATTCACATGAAGTCAAAATCTGGCCTCTGAATTTTTTATAATATAGTTTCCATAGAATTATTTGTGATTCTATGCATCCAAATAGCTAAGACATTTCCCCAACATAATTGAACGCGCTTAAAATACCATTGATGGTTTTAGTTTCTAGTTGAAATACTTGTTGATGGCTTGGGAGTAAATTTGCAGGAAAACATTATCTTTATAACAGCAACTTTAAACCTCGAGACAGCTGTAGTCCTGGAAACTGGAAATCTAAAAAGAGAAAAAAAATGAATTTTATTTATGAACCAACAAAAGGTCTATTAAAGTTCCTGAAATATATGAATGAGTGAAATATTAAAAATAATGCACGATTAATAACAAGAGTGTATAAAGTGATACTCTCGTAAAATTTAACTGGACTATCATGAACACTAAGCGTATGTGTATCAATTCAATCGTCAGCAGTGAGAAGAATTTCATGGATGAACGGCGAGAAGAATTTTGTCTTCTCTTCCTCTAAGTGGACACTGAGATAATATCCCCACCGATATTGTCACAGCTTCCCAAAAGGTTGTTGCCTTCCCAAAAGGTCTAACTGCCGTCATATTTATATTTCAGGAAGGTTGTCATGATGGATGGATGCAAATGGCTGCAACTACTTAATTAGCCATGTAACCGAATTAAGACAAACTTTTAAAATTAATACTGCACAGTTTATCATGGGAGACGGGGTTAGAAGATTAATCTTTCTGAAGAAAAATTATGATGTTGAGAGGGTTTAATGTGATACGTCGTGTTTACCGTGCAGACACTTTGTCTCGTGATTTGTCTTGTCAATATTAGAGCATTATATTAGCATTAGTGGTTGATAGAAATAATAATGATATGTTCTGGGAAATTAGAATTTTTTACTGAAAGAAAAAGGTTTCAGATCATACTCGTATTGCGGATTTAGATCATTAGGAAAACAGATACCTCTCTTGAAAAGTTGCAAGCTAAAATTTTTATAAGCTACGTCTCAGACTTTCTTTTACAAAATTTATAATGAAATGAGCATTCAGTTGGAAGCGGAGGTAAACTTTTCATCTCGGTGATGACGTAGTTCAAGGCGTCCCGGAAAGCTAATTACGCTCCTAGTTGGATTAAAAATTCTATATCTCTCTTTAAACGACTTTCAGAGACAAAACTGCAGAATGATGGCAATGATAAATAGAGTTTAGCGGCACATATTTAAATATATGTGTAAAATGCGCCATTGCGTTTTGCTTAAGGAGCCTATTTAATGGCTATGAGACGAGAATTTAACTGCATAAATCATCATAATGGAGTTCAAAAAATAATGGAGGTGGCCGAAGAAATATTAAAACCAAGCTCGGGAAATATGGTGAAACCAAAAACACATTTGTCGGTGCCCTAACTGAGCGCGTTAGACGTGTTATAGCAATAAAAACAAACGAGGAAAAAATGAATGCGAGAGAGGCGGAGTGGGAGTAAGGCGTATGGCTAAACAGAGGTGTGAGAATAGATATCCCAGCAGCCGAAGAAGGAGAGTTGGCGGGAGGGTTCGGACTGGTAGGAGGGATGAGCAAGTGGACGAAATGGGACTGGTGGAGAGCAGACTATTGCAGATAGAAGAGGGAGAGGGAGGATTACTGGGTAAATGGGCTGATTGGGGGTGCGAGGGCGAGATGACCAGTAATAACGGCGGCAGCATGGAAATGTAAATATTGTCGTCTGATTGATGAGCTTCATGCCCACGTATGAATGAATCGGAGGCCGCCGCCGTACGAGAGGAATTATATCCGCGTCCATAAATGTCATGTTCGAGTGAGATGAGATTGGAAGGCGACCTAGGTCTCGGAAGAGAATCCATCGAAAGTGTCCATCGAGCTTGCGGTCGAGGAGGGGGATTGGGGAGAGTGGAGTGAAATGTAATTTGTTCCGCAGAATGGACGGCGGTCGGGCTCGCGCTCCAATAGTGTGAAAGTGTACGGAGGCAAAAGCAAAGCTCATTTAAATACACGGTGCCTCGGTGGGGAATCACACCGAGTAGTATCAATCCCTGCAAGCGAAACAGTTGTTGCAGGAATTGAAAGTTGAAATGGAAAATCTGGGGGTTCCTTTTCTTTCATATGTCAGGCTAGTAAGTAAGAAATTAAACGATGAAAATTTTACCATTTCAAGATAAACAGAAGAAAATGTCCTCCGTCCTCTAAGTTATTTCAGTATCATTTTCTCCGATTCACGGTCTTACTGTCACCCGCTTCCTCTTGCCCAAGTGTAATTTCCCGCTGTGGGGAATGGGCGACCCTCGCCTCCGCTTCCTTTTGTACCGCTCTATGCTCAGAGTGTGCCCGATGGGCTGTTAGTGCTGTTAGTGACGTACTTTTTTTTCTAGTTTGTAAAAAGCCGTTCCCTGTCGGCTTTCTGTTCTTGTTACATTAAGAATTCATATTTTATTCCTAATTTTAAGTTTCACTTTCTCGAAAACCGCACTTCCACCTCAGCCATGTTTCTTTCTTCGATGCCATGCGTTTCTTATGTACAATGACCGGTAAAGGTGGGACTTCACTCACCGGGACGGTTTATACTTGCCCGCTTGGGCAGTCAATGAACTTTTGTGAATGACGTAACCTCTTTAATTTCTTTCTTTATTACCAAAGCAGCGAATAAGTAGGAGATTGGATTGATTTAATTAGTATGAACTACCAAAATGTACGTATAGATGTAAGAATACAAGCATAATTAACAAATGATGACTCTTTCTATGAAATGCACTTAAAATTGAATGAAAGTGAGTTCCACGAAAAGGGTTGTATTTCTTTTCCTGATGCTAATGTTGGTCAGTCTGCATAAAATTGTCTATCACAAGTGTCAAAATTGAATGCTAAAAATATCTCTATTGCTCTATTTAAAAAATATCATTTCGGTGACCCGGCATTCTGTCAACTGTTATATAATGAACCAAATACGAGAGGTCAGCAAATTAGTGTTATGAGCAGAAAATAAGACTACTATCCTCAATCTCGATTCAGTCATTGTTGAAGTTGAACGTCTAAAGTATTGATTTTTTTAAGGTAAAGAGAAGTATTTACAGCTCTCTTTGAAATATAAATATCTGTTCAAGTCTGTTACTGAAAAATATAATTAAGTTGAAAGATTTTATATCTCCAAATAATTTCTATATAACAATGATCCCATAGGGCGCCCAAAAATGAAGTAAGTAAACTAGTGCATTTTGTGAACATATAAACTTTTTCCCAATTCATGTCTTTTGATTTCGGAAATACTTCACGCATATTGTATATTTTATTTCATAAAATTATTTTTTTCAAACGCTGTTTTATTCATTCATTTCGTCTTTATTATTCTTCTGTCGTATCTGTACGTACTTATTACTTTCTTTGCTGTCATTATTACAGAGAAAACCATACTCCTGATGTGTTGGACGTGAGCACTTCCTAATATATGGATATTGATTCCATGTGATTGTTGATTTCTCTTCGGCTATAATGTCGAATTTGTCTTGGCTAATTTATTTTCAGTCTTTTTGCTGGATATCTTTTTATATTTGGATAAATGCAATGGGCAGAAGAAGTGAATCCGTGCATAGTGACAAGATTTTATTAATGTTATGTCTTACTTTTAACGAGATAATGTATTCATGCTGTTCCACGATGCTAAAATATAGAGGGATAGACATTCCACACGTAATTAATGTTCAGCAATATAGATTGATTTGCTCAATTTACATCGATAAAATGAGCACTAGATTGTTGAAAGTGATGCGATACATAATGCCCCTCATTTTTACCGGATATGGAAGGTCTTTTGAGAAAACTCAAAAAAATAGCCACAAAGAGACGTATAACACATGCCTCTTTCAAGTTATTTTCCTCAGTACACCACTGAGTTCGGTTTAAATTTAATAAGTCATATAGAGGGAAATTTTTGAAGCCTATATTAAGATATGTTAAGCGAGGATAGAAGTGTGAGGGTTTTATTGGAGTGGGACATGGGGGGAAATATAAGAGTGAGTTTGGATGATATTAGAGGGGAGTATCCTGGGGAAACGGAAAAACCCCAGCGGCTGGGTGGGACCATAACGTACGGTTGGGGGTGCATTACCGGTGGGGAGAGGGAAGTCGGTGTGGGGGTTGAATTAATCAGGAGAAAAATGCTCAGGGTGATTAAGGGAGAGAAATGAAGGTTTCAAAGTTCACAATAAACATTTACGTTTGGCATTTTTGTAATACGATGAATCTAGATTTTTCTATAGAATAGACCTTTAAACCTTTACGTGGAGGACGCGAAATAAGCGATTCAAGCAGCTGCTTTTCTTACGGTCAAATAAATATTTTAAAAAGGAAGTGGGTCATTTTTTATGAAAAACGTTTTTCTTGTGACTTCTGTGGCGATGGACATTCACCGCACAGTAATTTTAGTTGGTCAGATTTCATGCGTGGATCAGTCGTGATATGAGATATTTTTGGTTTTGCTTAAGAAATGGAATATCAGGAGGTATTGTGGTTGCGATGACTTAAAGTTCTTTGGGGCAGATTGAGTTATTTAACTAAAGAATCGCCAATATTTTTTTAATCTTTTCCTTGAGTTTTGAAGTATGTCCATTGTCATGGGTGATGAGCTGAACTATACTTATGTATGAAATACTTGTCATTTCAAAAAATTCTTATTCCACTTTTTCCAAAACGTTAATAGAATTACACAGCATCTGAATCGAAGACTATTGTTATTTTCGATTAAATAGTTTCGAAAATTGAATTTATTAGTTTGGAAGATCTAAATATTGCTCTTATTAGTAAATAATTACCTTCTTCTTCAACAAATATTTCAACTTTTTGCTCCTAAATAATTCACCGCTTCACTACTTATCTTCCCCTGCCGCTATAGAGACGACTGTCAGAGTTACCCATTTCCCGCTCGGCATTCGGGGTTTTCCGTGTCTTCAAGGCAGGCCCCTTCCTCCCGCAATGTCTCACAAATTTAAAGGGTCGTAAGGTGATTCATATACACTTCTCAAGCGTTTCCGCTCCTTAGGGTGACGCACACATTTTCTGTTTCCCAGTGGCTGGTTTCTTCCATTCCCTCCCCCTGCCTCCTTTCCTACACCAGTATTTTCCATCGGTATGTCTTTGACCCGGCCAGCCGCTCCCGAACACTTCCATAAATAAAAACCTCATAAAGTTTAAGAAAAGGTACCTATAGCAAAATCGTCTCGGAACGTTCCTAATAGAACTGGATGAGCGCAATGTAAAGTAATTATCTCTCAAATTAAGCTTTTCTTTAGATGTTTATTTTAAGTAATAGGCATATGCCAGCTGATTGAATTTAATTATATTATTTAGAAAAAAAGTTAGGAATTGCCACGTGCTAAAAGAAATGTACGAAATAGTCATGAGTGAGCATGGGATATGGTTAATACCCAAATTATTTGGTAATGAAATACATCATCATTGCTGACTGGAAAAATATATTGATAGGACCTGTAAATTTCTAGTCTAGATATCTGAAAAATATTAAGATGCAAACCTGGAGTTTTTGATGCAATGATTTATTTCATCGGAAATGATATTTTTTATACATTTCACATCAATATCCGTTGCTAACATCATAGCAGCTCCCAGAAAACCATATAAATTAAAGATGACCGACTTTCTGCATCATAAAAATGGCTCACCGTTTGGTTTTCTCTCCATGTAATGATTATTCATACTCGAATTACATAATTTTTTCAAGGTTTGCGTATAAATGCGTATGGCTCCAAGTCTGCCACACATTTTCATTCGTATGACTCTCAAGAATGTGACGCTTAGTATGTAAGAACAACTTAACGGCCTAAGGTAAATAGGAATGAGCGTACCATTTCATAGCAATGGGATCATCATCATAAAATAACGAGCTTTAGATGGGTTACTATGGTAATGATTTGGAGGCATATGCACATCAAGAAAATACATCTCACATACTAAGTTTTTGCCATTATTTCTTTCCTGGATGCTTCTACTTATTCCAACTTTGCTATTGGTTCCATTCCAATAACGCAATTCCACTAGTTATTAAGTTCAATGACATTTGTAGCAGGGTATCCAATATTCTCACGCACTACTCATAGAACTGGGTAGATGCAACCCTTTACATACGCAAAAAACAACTACGCAAGGCTCATGCTCGTACTAAACATGGCGCATAGGGACGAATAAGCTTTTTTAGCGGAAACTCAGGTGACGGCATAGATGGCAAAAAGTACTTACTTCGCGTAACACTACGCCATCGCATTTCATATCTATTCTCATATCTCTCTTCCTCCTTTTCGCCCAAGCAAATTTATTTTCCGGCCAGTTTTGCGGCGAGAGTGCTCTTTCACCTGGTCTCTCTCCCTCTCTTTAATTATAATTCCTCACCTTTGAAATAATACAGACGCCGAAATATATAGAAATAATAAAATATGCTTAGCTGATTTGGCGTTTGAGTGCTTAGTTTTCAAGTCATGGTGCCAAAATCTGTTGCATATATTTTGTTATTTATCATGGTCTCAGTGGCGATTATTTTTTTATATTTATGTTATTTTATGTTTTGTATTTGTTGAAGAGCGGCGTAGACAAAACGACTGTGTTCATTTAAATTTATTGAAATTTACGTATTGAATGTTTTCAGAGAATAGTGCATAAAAGAAGTCGATTTTAAGAAATAACACATTTTTTAGGTAATATAGAAGTGATATGTAATTCATTTTCATAATTTTAGAAAATTTTATTTAATTTTGATTCAATTAGCAGATAAATGAAATTAATTTTAATAGGAGTAATAATAGCATAGAATTTTCAAAATATGTATAAAAATAACAGTATGCAATACTGAAAAGTGACTGAGTTTTTTCTGTTATTTTCTCAATTTAGAGTAAGTGTGTACGTATTTTAAACCCTTTGAAACATTTTTTTTAGCAATGCATACGAAAGTTAAAATATCTGGTCTTCCGTTAGAGTATCAAATATGCTAAAATATAAGAACAAAAATAATAGGCGTTCGGAAACGGCTGAAATAAGGTTTATATATTAAGGAAAAATAAACAAACGCGGCTTAATGAATGATGTACTGAAAATAAAAAAATTCAAAAAGCCACAACCAACGGAAGATAACGGAGCCTTCTTTGACTTGTCGGATTCCAACCGATATGATAACAATCTTTAGTAAGGGCGCCCAGGGTCTAACCGCTCAGTTCAGTAATTGAATATCACCATGGTATAATAATATTCAACCATTACTGTATGGTGTGCCCTTCAAGTCGTTTAATGGGTACTAGCCAGATTTGTTTTGATGACTTGGTACTGACTGGTGGTAAGGATGGAGAGAGAAATGCCGTTGGTTGATGGCCGTGGAATGAGTGGATATTTTGGTGGGGGGAATGAATTGGGGGAGTGAAGTAATTAACTGGTCAAAATAGTCCGATACTTTGGAAAACTAAGCCACAATACTGAAGAACACAAAAGCATTGAAGGGTTAAGTAGGTCTACCAAGTACCACAGGAAAATGAGAGGTTGTTCAGAAGGTCGAGGAGCTCCTGAAATATTAAGCCAAGCCTGTGGGAACTGAATTGGTGGATTTATATTCTTAAGATTTTGAGGTTATAGCTCTAGATTTGGGAGCTTATTTCATGATAATGTTTCATATAAAAAAGGTCATGATTTAGATAAATGTCGCCGGTGGAAAAAGTGCTAATCTACGTTCATAAATATGTAATAATTTTTGGAGACAAATAGAGGCGGAATATGGGATACCAATAAGCGTCCGGTACAAGCAAATATTTTTTATTTTATTAATAAGAATTGAATACACGATATGATGTTTTAGTTCCGCTGGGCGTCATGAAAAAAGGTTTTCCGAAAAATCGATTCGTTATGTTCATTTAAAATGACCCTTTGCGTTCCAAAATCTAACCGAGCAGAAGAGAACAACTGTAGAAGTGCCTCACGCGTTAGTTAAATCAAACATGTCTCCCGGTACTGAGACATTCACACCATCCGCGATCGAATTATTAATTGAGTACAACAGGGGCTTAATATACCTCTATAACGTGCTTCCTATTTCCCACATAAGATTGCAAAATGACTGGACTCTTCAAAGGACACAACAGTGTCTTAGGAATGATCAATAATAGGAGTGAGCGCGGGATATTTAACCTTATTTTTCCCTGAAACTTGGGTTACGTTGGCGCTCAGAAACCATTAACAGAGAAATATAACAATAAAATAAATTACTTTGACCCGGCTGGCCATAAGACTTACATCACAAAACATCAAGTTACATAGCAGGAACATCAAGCGGCAGTCTTTCCGATTTTGTATTTTTCTCATGAATAACAGTAACCATGGTGTAGAGCCATCCAAGAATTTTTGTTTTCCTTAGGATTCCGTTTCCTTTCCCAAATCATTGGAGGGTACGAAGTTTTTACGTTGACTCGGAAATACTTATTATTTTTTTCGCAAATCGTGTATTAGCGGGGAACGTTGACAGACAAGTAAAAAAAAATGAAATGTACCCTGCTTGCCTAAACAAAGTATGAGGACGTCCCCTAACCCATTGCGCGAAAGGTCAGAAGAAAAAGTGAGACCTATTCATGAGAAATGTCGAAATGAAAAGAGCGGGATAAAAAGACTTCGCAAAATGATGGAGGTGGCCGTCATTATAGAAGACCCATCTCCGTTTCACCTGGAGGTTTCATCTTTGCTTGAAATATATTCCAAGAAGAAAATAACTTATAGAAACGCGAAATCTCCTGCTCCATATGCAGTGACAGCTTGGTTTGTTCGCATTTATTTATAAGATACATTGCTGGAACAACTTTTGCCATCCGTTTGCTGTCACAGGTGAAATTTGATATTTTCCGGGACATATCTTGATAGTCGTCTTTTGGTGCCATTTCCTGTTGAATCATTTTTTCTTCCTGATATTTGAAGTAATCTTTCACATTGATTATTTAAATTAGGTGAAATAAGGAACATTTTTACTGGTTTTGGAAATTGTACATGTACTGAGAATGTGGTTATTCTCGTCTTCTCGTGATCGGGAGAAGTAAATGTCTAGTTGCTATTGAAATATTTGACCTGGTACCTAATAGTTTTACTTCTGGATTCGCGTAACTACTATAAATAAAATACAGAGTTTATTAATTTTACTTTTCTCAAGTTAGAGAAATTATAATACGGACCTGCTTTTTCAATGCCTTCACTTGATCGAGTAGGGTTACGCCACAGATATATTTCTTATATTTTTGCTCATTTAATACGTAATTGAAATTTTGTAATGGTCTGATTTCTTTCTTAGCCTCTCTTTAATAATGGAAATGGCTCTTTTCGATGTATTCTTTGCATTAGTTTTCAAAGAATGATATATTAATGAATGATATCGAGGAGTACAAATCAATTAGATCAGAATAAACGAGGAGGGTACCCTGTGAAATAGTAGTACTCGGACGGCCCTATGTGGTTGAGATGACCTAAGAATATTATGAAACCGAAACGAACACTTCAATGCCGGCGTGGTAAAATAACTTGTAGTAATATAACTTATGGCGGCAGTATTCCAATGTTGATGGTAACGGGAAGCAACCACATATAGTATTCATCCCAAGTGTTTGCAAGTTATCAAATATTTCTTTCCGCTTTCTTGGCTTTATAGTGGATTCTATGGAATCCGTTCGGGGAAAGAATTAGGGAGTTATTCCCTGTACTGAGGTCCAGAATCGAACTGGCCAGAGTAAATTACGGAAATAATTAAAATCACTTCAAAAACGTAAAATGTTAGAAAATATTGACGTAGCATTAAAAACAGGGCACTTCGAAAATCGATGATAGATGATGAAATGGCTCAAGGAAGGAGAATGTTTGGAGGACCTTCTGTCATCTGACTTGGGACCCCTTAGTGAAAAATGGTAAGCATCAATACCTAAAATACAATGAATAGAGATTTACGGTGAAGTTGGAATGACTGCAAAGAATTACGAAAAAACATAATGTTCATGAGAGATAATTAAGGACGAGCATATGCAAAGTTCCATTATGATAATAAGAAAGTAACGCCATCTGGATTTCGTGTTCTACAGAAAATATATTTATTATTCAACTAGTTCCACTACACCGCAGCATGTTCAGAAATTAAAAAGCATCAAAATGTAAATGATATAGCAGAAGAAGAAAAGCTTATTAAACGAGAGAAGTAAATATCATTGAAGAATGTGTTAAATTCATTGAAAAGGGTTACGTTGGAAGAATGGGGGGAGATGTATAAAAGAAAACGTGCCATGAGGATGATAGGCGAATTTATATAAATGATACAAACTATTCCTGTAAGAAACATATCACATCAACTTGATGATTTTGAATGGAGATATCATTTGTGAGTCCCGTTATTAATTTTCTATTTAATTTTTCAATATTATTCAATATGTTAACATATTATTAAACACGAAAGATTACAGTTATTTATTTTTCATTGAGCAATAATCTTTCCTTTGAATACACAATATACGTGGCCATAATAACCGGGGCATGTTCCCCATAAAAGCGCATTTTATGTTATGTAATTCAGCGAATATAATTGATAAATGTCAAATTGTTTTTTGAAGGCCTTGCGTAGCATCATAACATTCATCATAACAACTGCGCACATTTTAAGATATAAATACTTTTATAAGATATCCTTACGGTTGGAATCTCTGGTTTAGAAAAGTAAACAATGAGTGTAATTTGACAGTTGGAATTTGATTTAAAAAGAAGCTCAATAACGTTAACGGTAGAAAAAACCTTATATTTATCATAAGAGTTACTATAATAATTAATGTTTAACTTGACTTTTATAGCTTTTATGCCAACATACACATCCCAACTTCACCATTAATATCTCATGAAAAGAATCCATATAATAAAAAAACGTTGTCTTGGGCATATGAAATAGAGTTTAGCTGACTTTATCTACGTTTTTATTATGCATACAATGAACTGACTAGTTTGCAAGATTTGTATGGTTTACATGATGAAAGCCACAGTTACAGCACGAAAATAGTTTTCTATGGAGAGTATTTTAATTTGAGTAAAGATTAAAGCGACTAAGGGTCATATTTTATTCCAGATTGTATTGCAATATCACTGCAGTAAATGCGATTTTTTAAATTTAAAATAAGAGAAACTTATTTTTTCTCATTTAATTTGCGTTCTCTCTTTTTTAAAACGCCATGTCAGAGTTATTATTTAATAAGAACCTTTTGAGGAGAAAACTTTTTTCAATTGCGCTAAAAGTAACCTTGACATTTTAGATTCCTTTCCTGATTTAAAACGACCCAAAAAATTATATAAAACCATTCTCAATAGAGTGAAACCTATTTTTGGAAAAAATTATGCAGTTTAATTTTTGATATACTATGGTAAATGTATTTGGTTAGTCTTATGCCTGATTTATGCAACATATATTTAAATTATTAAAAAGTTTTACTTTTGACGTACTTTTATTTATTTTTTGGACAAACACATCAATATGGCCATTAATTAATGGTAATGGTTCCAATGAAAATTTCTTAAGCATTGAATCAAAAAATAAGTTAGCTTATTTACTTGCTAAACTTGAACGGATATTGTCAAAGTCTCTTCTTGTAATTGCTAATTCTTTTTCAAGATAGGGTTTCAGTCTTTTTTTGGGGTTTCATTCCTCTAATGTTGACTTCAAACATGGAACAAAATCACTATTTATACGGCAGCTCTTTTACGTTTTTTGACATTTTCGTTGAGTTCCGCGGAACAAAATTAAATTTGCAATCAATTTAGCGTTGATTTTTTTTCAAAATATGGTCCAAAAGCTAAGTCTTTGTTTAACACAACACCTAAGTATTTTAGAATATCACATTTTGGTAGGTCACGATGCATCCGTTTGTAATTGAAGTTAGAATATAAAAACATCTTCTTCACGTGAACATTGTAGAACTGCATTTATACCTGTTTATCAATATTTTCCCTTTACACTGTATTATTAAAATCATTTGAAGAGGACTTCGATCATCTATGCTTTTAATATTCTGATACACTCGTCCATGAACAGTTCTTTGATATTTGATTTCATGCCTAGTAAAATATCTGCCTCTTATTTTAACACTTTTTTATTATTTTTCATAGTATCCTCTAACCAGGGTACAAATCTACCATTACTACCAAAACTCTTCAATTTTTGGAGAAATAAATAATGCAATATCATATCACAACTTAAGTAAATTGTGAAGTAATAGCGTCCATCACCACCATTTCAGATATGTTACGAGTATAATTAAAGCCTTTGACCGGGTTTTGCAAGAAACAACACGCCTAAAATCAAGTTTTTATTTGACTAACCACTTAGTCTCTTCCCAGAAATGACGGATATAATCTAAAATTAACTTTTCCATTATTTTTCAAATTATTGATGCTCAGCTAAATGGTATTTCATTCTTAACAATCGTTTTACTTCCATTTTCATATGTGGGAACAGGTTTTGACCGCTACTTTCCATTTACCTGTAATACACTATTATTTACAAAAACGTTGAAATAATATTTGGAATCATAAAGCCATTGATTCCAAACCAAATACAAGCTTCGTGAAGTTTTCTCGTGTTTTCCACCGGGACAGGGGTTCCATATTGGCCGACGTTTCGATGCCCGACTCGTGCATTGTCCTCAGGGTAGACTACCCTGAGGACGATGCATGACTCGGGCATCGAAACGCCGGCCAATATGGAACCCCTGACCCGGTGGAAGACCCGTGAAAAATTCATGAAGCAAATACGCCGGGAAAGCACCAGATCTTACTTAACCAAATACAAGGTGCGGTAACATAACTTCCTTTTTTCAATTCAATTTTCCTTATGAAAAAGGAAGTTATATTTCACATGAAATGCTATAAAGGCCATTAGACTTTTGAGAGACCAATTTATTTATTTTTGGTAAAATAATTTTGTCCTAAAAAATAAACTTACTCATTAAATTTTTTACTTGATTGCTATCTATATTTTAATAACTCGTCACTTGACCAAATACACTTAAAAATAGATATACAAACCTGTAGCTTTCTAATTTTTATCTGTAATTAAATCTCTATTTGAAGACTTAAACCCCAAATTATTTACCGTATTATACTTCCGGCTTTTCAATTATTTATTAAATATTCTGTTGTCACCTAGTTGCATTATACGTTGGGCATAATAATCATACATCCCTTTCTCATTTTTAAGTCACCGAAACATTTTTGTATTTTATGTAATTTTCTCACTTTTTTTCTAGTTTCGTTTACTTTTTTCTGAAAATATACAACATCCTGGTTTATCTTTATTTTTAATTTTGGAAAACATTTCTTAACATCTGTCATGCTCAGAGATAAAAAAATGTCTGTATCTCATCAATACTGGTCCAAGCCTGCTCAATTTGCAAAATGTTTCGTTAAAAAAATGTTAAAATCGACGCCGTTGCCTTTACTGATATATTGGCGCAGAAATTTTTTTGTTCCTCAACTACTTGGAAAAACCCGCAATCCTTATTTCAATTACAGATATTCCTGGGCTTCATTAATTTACATACAAACTTTGATGCATTACTTGAAAAAACAAACTTACCAGTAACATATTTTGAACTTTTCTCTGTCTTATCCAGCCATTTAAATAAAAATAAATGGGAATATTTTAAAAACTTTATCCATAATTATGGGAGTGAAATAATAAGTATCGCGTACTAGTCTTCATTGACATTCGTACAAAAGAGTGTATGTGTCTTCTTTCAGAAATAAAAAAAATTATAGCTGTGGTGGATTATAATTAAGTGTACTTTAGTGTCATAAACTTTAATTTAACTGTTTCTACATTTATGCTCATCCTTGATCACGTTTTGCTGCTAACGATTTATGAAATATCAATCTCCCGAGTGTTTTTATATATGAGTACATAGACTTCAATGGGAAAAAGTTGAACTTTATAAAATGATAAGCCAATCCTGTTTCACACCGACTAAAAATTTGCCTCCTTTTGAGTCGGAATGCGTTGTAGGTCAGTGGTCTATAAATAGCTTGACCGTCATCTTACAAGAATCGATTCGAAATTCTCATCCTTTGCCACTAATTTATTCGCTCCAATTTCTGAGCAAACTGTTGATATCCATGGGAATAACCGCGGACTTATCCGTTGAACTAGATTGCGCTTATACTTTAATTTTCCCTCAGAGAATTGAAGTCTATGATTCCTATTCAGACCCGGTAAACCGAGCAGCAATCCGATCGGCCTGCTTCCTCGCTTGCGATTGGCAGCTCCTGCCAGCCGACCGGTTTCGTGTCGCAATCCCGAATGAGTGATGGCGCTGTGCCAAAATGATTGGGAATGATGGGTCTGGCGCACGGTGCTCTCCGACCCACGGATACGCGAAAACAATCATCCAAGTCCGTGATAAAGGCGTGACGTCCATCGATTCCTGATATTTTTCTGGAATAGGGCGATCTGAAGTGATTTTAGAGTTTAATGTCAGCAGGTATATATAATTATTTTTAATTCCAGCATGTTCCGTTGTATGTCAATGATAAGGGAAGGTTGGATAATCCTCTAAGATGAGACACCCGAAAGAACATTCCCTACAGGCGGACGCAAACATACACGCACACATAAATACCGACTCAAGATCAAGCACGCCCACACGCACCCAAAGGACTCAATAGGGACAATCGACGCACAGGCCAGTTGTCATAGCGGAGCAAGATGCACATTTGACCCAGAAAACTTACAGTGGCGTAGGCAGCTTTGTGCGGGTGGGTGGTGGGCTCCAATGCCTAACGGACGTGGTCGGAGATGGGGTTAGGGGAAAGGGGGTCAAAGTGCGGGGCAGGAGTGTGTATGGTGCAGGAGGAATTGGAACGAGAGGAATTAGGTCGGGAAGGAAGTTCGTGGAAGGGGGCATAGATGGGACGTGGGAGGAGGGATCGAGTGCAGTTCCTAACTGGACGGAGGCGGCTAAGGGATGAGAGAGTGGGAGGGTACTGATTTTTTATGACTGCATTTTGCTCGGACGGGAAAAGGTCGGAGGAGAGAGGAGTGGGTGGAGTTTAAATCTTCCCTACATATACAGAGAGGTGGATAGGTGAAGAAAGAAGGAGAAGTAGAAGTAGGGAAATCTGAGGACTAAGATAACATTCTTTGAGATTCGTAGAAATAGACGTTTGACGAAATTAATTTTTACGATGCGGGATACACTAGCCTCAGATACACTCACCAAAATCAAATACAATGCTTAAGTGAGTTCAACGCCCGAAAAATAATAGTGAGCACACTAAGTCGAGGCAAAATATACTGTATATTGGTGAAATCTAGGGATCGGTGGGACTGGAAGGTTTGATGTACAAGGGATCTGCTCCTATCTTCGACTGTTCTGTATACAGCGGCTGAATAGGACATCGAATCTGGGAGCTAATCCCCCCATTCGATCCCATTAATCGAATTTAATGTTTGCGTATCTAATATTTGAACATTGTCTCATTTCCCCTCCCTTCCTTCCCTCTTCAGAACTAGTTGCCATTTCATACCCATTTCTCCTCGATAATTCCTGCCACCTCTTCCCCCGCCTCCATTCTCACACACTTCTCCTCGGCCGCCCCCGCGGCAAATTAACCTCGACGCCGGTCTGTGAAGGATAAGCGGATAGTTCCTCTTCTAAGTGGGCGAGTGGAGCACTCCGCACTTTTGTGAGGGGGCGTGGAAGGGGGTCGTGATATTTTTCCGTGAAAACCACAACGGCATTTCTCCTATTCTACTGGCACAGTTAAGGGCGAGTAGTGCCAGGAATAAGCGATAAAATCAGATTGGATAGGGTCACCAATATATAAAAATAAAATTCAATGAGAAATGAGAACCTTATTATTGTATTTCAATCAGTTTTACTTCGAAATTTATACATACGTCCTAAATTTCCTCGGGGTTAATCAACTACGTTAATGATAAATAGGGATCAGGAGTGAATTTGGGTCAACCAGCACCGCAAGGGCGTGTGGCGGGGGATGTTAGGTCACCATCCGTGAACTAGAATAAAACCACATGTAAAACCAAATCATTTTACCTCTACACAAATATTAGTTTGTTCACGCACTCAGAAAACATTAATCACAAGAAAGAAAGTAATTATAGGCAACAATATTTAATAATAGGATTCGTACATTCAGATCATACTGTAGAACTGTTAAAAAGATGGGTCTATTAAATAAAAAGAATAGCATACCGGAAGAAACATGCGAGATATTGACAAATACATATACGAGAAACTACCAATTCTAATAATCTCCTGCGCGATTGCTGTCATGTCTATTAAGATCTCTAATAGTTAAAGGAAAAAACGACATTTTAAATCTATCCGTTCTACAATAACTCTCCTAAATTTTTACGTTGCTGATCTGATATACCATATCAAGTGGGGGCCTGTAATACGTCCTTAACATCTAATAAGTAACCTGCCTCAAAGTTACGCAGTGAATTAAACCTGTATTTAAACCTACGGTCAACTAGTGGCTCCCATCCAGATTCTTCCAAAGTGTCGTGATACTGCTGCCATGATCATAACAGCTTTTCACAAGCCTAGCTGCTCTTCTTTACACTCGATCTAGTTCCAAAATTAAGCCCACTACATGAAGATCCCATATAATTGCAGCATACTCAAGGTGGGGCCTAACTAAAATGAAATATTCAAGTTCCTAGACCCTTTCATTACAATGCCAAAGTATTATTTTTATGAATGCAAACTTTTACAAACTTTTTATTTGCAATTCAGCAAATTTCACCAATATGTCTTTCCCTGGACATCCGTAGTTACCGTTACTCCCAAGTATTTGACCAATTTTGCGTGTGTAATGTTGGTTCCCTGTAAAGTGTAAGTGTTTTCTGGTGAGGAAACTTTCCTCCAAAAATTCATCGAAACACATTCATTAAAATTTAAATCTGGCTCCCACGTCTCGCACCACTTTTGAATTGAATTTAAGTATTTGGCTAATAATCCTTCATCTTCATGACTGGATATTTCCCTATACATCACGGTTTTGTCAGCAAATAGACGGAGTTTCGAAGACAGCAGCCTTACTTTCCCATTCCCCCGAGAAATGACCCTCCAATCGTCCAATCTACGGAGGAGAGTCACTGTTTTATTGGGAAACTAGACACGCGGCAGGTCTGCGACCGTTCAACCATATTCAGCGTCTGGGCGAACTCGTGCAGCCCCATTGGCGTGGCGGGCTTTTAAATTCCTGCCCCGAGCACCAATTTCCTTGCGAGAAGACACTCCGCCGTCAATTTTCGATCGAAGCTCTCGCACTATTCTCTCTAGTGTGGCGATACGAGCCCATAGAGCTGCGCATTCACCAGCGTTTTTGAGCATGATAACAGGGGACCTAGATGAAGCCATCCTAATTTAACAGTTAAGTTCCCACAAAAAGCTAATCAGAATAAATGCTAAAATTTTCGAAAAGGTTATCTCAAATTAAGTCACCCAAATTTATAAAAAGGTTGGGATTGAATCTCAAGTCTACGCGGGAAAAGTAGTGTTGTATCAAGATCTGCTCCTCAGAAAAATAAGAAAAGAAAAATAGTATTCACCAACAACCAGACTAAATAGCGGGACACAAACAAGTACACACACCTAAGAATAAATTCTACCGACAAACACAAAATATGACTAGCCACAAACAAAATAAAAATATATAAACGAAACAAAATATACGCTAACACTATACTACACTTCATTAAAAATGAAAGCACTGAATAGCAGGCAGGCAGGTAGACACAGGTAGGGTCAAACCGGTTCTCAGGAATTCATGCATTCTGTATAAATAAACATTCTTAGCGGAAAACATGGTATCAACTACGATGCAGTATAATCTGGTCAATGTGACTACGACATTACTTGTTGCTATGATGAATTTGTAAAAGAAAGTCATAAAATGTGTCTCTTTCTTTTTAAAGTGGCCTGAAATTATCATTCTACTCCTGCGTTTGAGTGACATCATAAAGACCACCACTGAAGGGTATGGCAGAAGTTGTCAGTGCCTGCTATTAAAATAAATATGGGTATTTTTTCATGATACCTATGATAAAACAGGTAACATAGTACGAATATTATTTGAATAAGTGTCATTTATTTTGCTGCTGTGTTATTGTTTCGTGATTTGGTAAGAATATTTTTTACATTAATTATCTCTACGTATGATCACAACTCTCATTGTAGCACCTCAATTCTCCGATCATGTATTAACATATTCTCATCTAGCTTACAATCTCACAGAGTCGGCGTTTAAAAACCTATGCATTGCATATGTTTTACCAGTGCTATCACCTAAGCCTCCTTCGTGAATAGTGTAGCTCCCATTTTAGGTTTTCCAAAAAATACGTATTAGAATAAAACAATTTTTCATGAATGTGACAACTTTTCTCAGAATAAGAAGTGACGAATTTAACGTTTTTGTAATGTGTCCTATGTATTTGAAACGTATTCAAAACTAGATCCTAAGAAAATGAAAATGTTGATGATTTATTGAAATTAAATCTCATACCCCTGAACTGCAACTAATTGTGAGATATAGCACTGGACGGAATCCTTTCTTGCTGGGGATAACTAATTCTTCCACAGGCTGTATGTACGGATGTCGGACACTTCCATAGAACAAATTGGTAATATTTCGGTCACAACTTATTTCGGCAACAACAAATTAGGGTGGAACAGACAGGTAAAAATACTTCGCTCGTTTGCAGAGTTTTGAGACTGCGACCGTCCTTGAGACTATCTTGCGTTGGCAATAACGTGGTTTTAGAGGCAGCAGCAGAAAATCCCACTCAGTCCTCTTCGTTGTTATCAGAAAATGACAGTGCGAAGTTTATATCTGTCCCTTCTACCACAATTATTATACCTGGCTCTAACTACTGACTATTGTGCAATGAAAAGAATCATACTTGACATGGCTTTCTCACAAATACTCGCACCTACAAAATACTATTAACTTATTAACATAATTTTTACAAAATTTATTTTGAGATTACTTGATACTAAGGTTACACTGTGTCACATAAACTATAATTTTTTCATGAGTTAAAAATAATCATTGATGCAAGAATTAAGGTCCTCATAGAAAAAAAGTGTCATTATGTTTCTGAACTCAGCAATTCAGTTTGAATGAAATCTACCGCTTCATTTCCATTATGTTTTATATCTCTTTATGCCAAATTGCATTGCCTGATGTTTCCACACATTACATTTGGTCCACAGCCTAGACTTAGTTGATTTATTACGCAATTGGGTAATAGATGTTCGCTGTTTTGAGTCATATTCAGATTTATGGTTTTTTAACAGCATGAGACAGTCTCACGAGAAACGGAATTAAACTAGCTATTTCTGTGCGAGTCAAATGTACGTGAAATAAATTGAGTTCACGTCGAGCAGATTAATGCTGATAACTTGTTGTTCAGCCAGACTTGCCACATGCAACACTTCTGCCACTGTAGATATTCATTATTGAACCTTTAATGGCGGTGACAATGTCATCTAACGTATCCGCTTCATTTCCTTCACTGCTCTCGGATATTTCCTCTTGTGATCTAAAAGACATCGTTATCTGCCTCTCCTTCTCAGACTCACCGTCAGGGTTATGGCGAATCTGACAGCAAATTGATACGGTGACACTGCGCACCGCATGAAGTGAAAAAAATGGATTATTATTGAAAGGCACTCCCTAACTCTTACAAATTTCCCTATTTAGTTTTTTACATTTCCATTTCTGAATCTTGGCATGACTTTATTGGGATTTTCCACTTTCAAATAGAGAGAGAATGATTGGATCAAATTTTATTTACCTGTATCATACACTACGAGAGACAAACAGGGTGGATAATGCTAGAAAATGAAGAATAAAGCCAGCCCAGCA